>NC_134783.1:30401436-30411436 GCF_046742065.1 Oratosquilla oratoria | reverse complement strand
GGTATATATCTTTATTGCCACACGGTGTTATGTATACAAATATGTATTATATGTTTGTATACTCAGAATATATACAATAATGTTTCCTTACATTTTAACGACAATGTAATTATATGGGATATTGGGCAGAATGTCCAAAATCGAGACCTTGGTGGTGGTTTAAGATACAAGAGAATAAATACAACCCACTACTACTACTACTACTACTACTACTACTACCACTACTACTACTACTACTACTACTACTACTACTACTACTACTACTACTACTACTACTACTACTACTACTACTACTACTACTACTACTACTACTACTACTACTACTACTACTACTGCTACTATCAATACTATCACCACTATAACTACTCCTACTACTACTACGACTACAACAACTACAACTACCACTACGGCAACTACAACTACCATTACTACTACTACTACTACGACAACTAGCACTACTATTACTACTACGACAACTACCACTACTACTACTACTACTACTACTACTACTACTACTACTACTACTACTACTACTACTACTAGCTGCTGCTGCTGCTGCTGCTGCTACTACTACTACAATTGTAGTAAATACCTAGAAACAAGTCAAATAAAACTTGCAAGGACAAGGTCATCTATATATGTTTTCTCTTAAAAGTCAGTTGCTCAAGTGGAACTTGACACAAGCCTGCTAGAACTTATTGAAAGTGGATAGAACGAGAATAAGAATTTTTTTTAGTACATATGCTTGTTCGAGAAGTGGGTCAAAACATTTTTGAAAACCTCAGATTCGGTGGATGGGAACTTCCCGCTAAGGGGATAGCCTGATACATAAGCTGGAGCTCAAAATTTACTTACAAAGGGGTTGTCCGTTAACCAGAGGAAGCTCGACGTAGTACCAATAATGATATTTGTGGATAAGAATTAACTAAGGTGGTATGGATATGTGATGAGGATGAACATGGAAAGATATCCACCACGGAGAGGGAGAAGACTGGTGGAGGACCCAGGAAGAGGTGGAGAGGTGGAGTGAGGGAAGCGATAGAAAGAGGAATGGAGAACATGAAGACGACAGAAGATGGAGAGAGATACGAAGATCGTCCCCCAATGGAGACACTTCGAGAGACATCACAAGAAGAGGTAGAGAGATGGAATTAGAGAGGCGATAGAAAGAGGAAGGGAGAAAAAGAGGACGACAGAAGATGAAGAGAGATACGAAGATCGTCCCCCCGATGGAGAAATTTCGTGAGACATCACAACTGACAGGGCATCCGCCCTACCTGGAGAGAAGGTGAGAAGGTGAGAAGGTGAGAAGGTGAGAAAGTGAGAGAGGAGGTATCACACTGAGCTATTTTTCCTTCAACCTCCGATTAATTGGTGGTAGCATTCACCTCCAGAACTTTTTCCGCCGTCAAATCATTATGATCAACCATTTAATTTTCTCAAGAATTTACATAGAATGTCATTTGATATTATACTGGAGGAAGATCCTTTTCGTCCAGCAAATCTGCTCCAACAATCGGAGTAAAAATACTCCAGTGTGATAGCCTCTTAAGCACTAAAATATTACGTTGTCCACATCTTCATCATTTATTTATTTATTCAATTTATTTATCTATTCAATTATCTATTCATTTATCTATTATTTTACTTATCTATACAATTATCTACCTACCAATTTATCTATTAATCCAACTGAACTTTTAATCTACGTATTACCTTATTTATCTATACAATTATCTACCTACCAATTTATCTATTAATCCAACTGAACTTTTAATCTACGTATTACCTTATTTATCTATACAATTATTTACCAACTACTTAATCTACTCATGTACTTATTTCTTAATCTATTTATGCAATCATTAACCAAATTATCCATTCTTGTTTTATATCTTTAAGTGCAACCTATCAATAAACTCGTTTATCTATTTAATGAAAATAAAGATCACCAGCCTGCCTCTCCATTCGTAATCTTCTTTGACATGACTTCTTCATGAAATGGATCATATCGAGACAACATCGATAAGAAGCCCTGGGGATTATCACTAATCACACGTTATCAAAATACACGTCATCACATGATCCCTATTCGCAGCAATGGGTTTAACCTGGACAAATTTAGATTTAAGAAGGAAATAGGCAAGAATTGGTTTACTAATAGGATGGCCGACGAATCGAATAGACTTAGTAACCATGTGGTAAGCGATGAAACTATCAGTTGTTTTAAAAAACGGTTAGACAACTTTATGGATGGGGATGACAGGTGGTGATGGATACGGAGCTGCCTGGTGTAGGCCTTATGGTCTCTTGCAGTCTCCTTCATTCTTATGTTCTTATTCCCCATATTGGATATTGAATTCACACTGACACCCCTACGGACCTGAGTCGCACATAACTTTCTTTTTTAGGACTGGAGATTACTGAGAGCCGTTCTAAGTCAAGTTCTGATCATTTTAGACTTTTTGTTCTTCTTCCGTTCTGGTTCTTTCATCAAGTCACCCTCACCACGTCTACGATCTCTTCGGCTCAATATCCTCCTGTGTCACGGGTAGGAAATGTAACAACACATTTGTAAATCACAACTTTTACCACAGTCGGACGAAAGAAAGAGTTGAGTAAGCTAAACTATATATTTTGATTGCTAACTACAAGAGCATTATAGAGGGACGTGGGAAGGAGCATTTGAGACTGGAACAGGTGATATATAGTAATAGACTCTATCACACGGAAAGCTTTGCGAGCATCTTACTATCGGCTGACAGGTGACCTGCCGGATAGGTTCGATTCCGATTCCGACTGGCGAACACCTGGATGTTAGAGGTAATGAATAAATGAATATATATATATATATATATATATATATATATATATATATATATATGAATATATATATATATATATATATATATATATATATATATATATATATATACACATATATGTATACACATATATATATATATATACATACATATATGTATATATATATACATATATATATATATATATATGTATATATATATGTATATATATATATATATATATGTATATATATGTATATATATATATGTATATATATATATTATATATATATATTATATATATAAACATATATATATGTATAATATATATATATATATATATCAATGAATTAAAAAAGAATAATTATAAATAAATAACGGAATAACAATTTAATATTAAATCAATATATAAATCAATTAATAGATAGGTAAATAGATAAATGATTGAACAAATAAATAAAAAATAAGATAGAATAAGATAAAATGAAATCAAATTTTCTACACTGCCATGAATATAAAGCTCTCACCAGTCCATATCCTTATTTGAGGACTGCATCATTAACTTTTACCTGAAATTTCATCACTCTTTCCTTTTTTCCTCTTTTTCTTGATAAGATTCACGTTTCAGGTGTGGCGTCATGTAACGAAGTGTCTGGGGCTTTGCCAGTTACCATATATTACTAAGAAGAGATCACGATAACTCTTCCGGGGAGTCCTGGAAGACCAGAGGACATCGGCCTGGTTTCTTGGGTTGGGTCGTTATTCCCGGGAAAAAAAAAAAAAAAAAAAAAAAAAAAAAAATGGATTTTTGTCTTGGTCTATTGAGGGCCAAAAGCCTCGAGAGCGCCCCAGATTTGCAGCCAAAAATTGTTCGATGAAATGATATATTATTCGAACCAATCTCTTTTTCTTCTCTTCACGACATCCTATCGGGGTCAAACGATCTTAAGATTCGTGAAAGAGGCATTAAGATCATCTGTCTTTTTTTTTTCTTTTCTTTTTTTTTTGGCCAGAGGGTATTCAACTTATAAACAGCAGTGATTGCTACTCATGTTTGTTACTTGCTGCCGTCAGGCGATTTTATTCAGCTAAGAGAACCACCCACCTCCTCTTTCTCGAAGGTCAAAGACTAATATCAGTTACGTTGAATTTCTTCATCCTCTCTTCTCCAAAAGTTTCCATCTCTGATGTCATTTCCCTCCACCGAAGCCCTGAGGGTTTCTCATGCCTTTCCCGTGACTTCAGCATGTCAGCATGATGTCATCCTCAGCATGTCAGTATGATGATGTCATCCTCAGCATGTCAGCATGTCAGCATGATGTCATCCTCAGCATGTCAGCATGATGTCATCCTCAGCATGTCAGCATGATGATGTCATCCTCAGCATGTCAGCATGATGTCATCCTCAGCATGTCAGCATGTCAGCATGATGTAATCCTCAGCATGTCAGCATGTCAGCATGATGTCATCCGTCTTTTCCATGCGTGACACCCATGATGTCTACTGAGGTGGTCATCACCATGACGAGGCTTCCAAGACACACGCACACACGGACGCACACACCCACACACCCACGCACGTACGCACGCACAGCAGAATATTGACTTGGAAAACACACCTCACAGGTCAACGCACTCCACCCGCCAACCCAACACTAGAGTCTTGTTCATATGTGGTCTTTACCTCCACCCTCCAACTCTTCATCCACATCCTCTTCCACCTCCGCCTCCGCCTACACCTCTGTATTCACTTCCGCCCTCACTTACACTCCGTCTTTGCTTCCGTCCCCGCATTCGTCCCCTTCCCCGTCCCCGCCATCAAGTTCGTATTCGTTTGTGTTACCACCTCCGCCTCCACGTTCCATTTCCTCTCTGCTTTTCTGTCTCTCCGTATCTGTCTGTCTCCGTCTCTGTCTTCGTTTTTGGCTTCGTCACCATTTCCGTCTCCATCTCCATCTCCATCTCCACCTCCGACTCCACCACCGACTCCACCTCCGACTCCACCTCTCAATCCTCCTCAACGTTTTTCTCTTACTCCCATCCACCTCCTTCTCTTACCGATCTTCCTCCTCATCCACGTCACCCTTTACCTCTTCTTCCCATCCTCCTCCTCTCCACTCCCACTCTCTTTATCCTTCACATCTTCCTCCCATCATTCTTCTTTGTCTACTCTTTCTCTTCCACCCTCCTCCTCTTCTTTCTCTCCCTCCCATCCTTTCTTTCTCCTCTTTTCCTTTTCCTCTTCCCCCACCTCTTTATTCTCCTCCTCTTCCCATACTTTAAATATCCTTTTTTCGCCTTCCTCATTCTCCTTACATTTACCTTCTTATTCTTATTATTTTTTTCTGTACCCCTTCCACTTGCTTTCTATATAATATTCCACCTAGTTTTACTCTATTTCTCCTCCTCTTCCTTGTGCTTGTGGTGTACATGTACCCCACAAGCATAACCCACAGGTATGAGATCGGGATTTGGATGGTACTAAGACCTGATACTGGTGGTCAGGAAGGTACCCCCTTCAAGGAAAAGGACCGCAGTTAAGTCGGATCTGGTCATAGTGCCGGGTCAGGCCAGTTAGTCTGTCCTTCTCTGTACTTGTAGCGCGTCACTAGGTTATGGTCCATCCCCCCCCTTCAGAGACCACGCCACGTCCGTCCTTAGGCCGACGCACACATCTTAACCAGAATAAAGAGTACAAGCCAATCCGAGCTTCATTCTCTCCCTACGTTACCTAGTCCAAGTAACATACCCTTATATTACATTGGTGACCCTGGGAGTTTTTGACGCGAGCGCACCCAGCCGACCATGGATCATCGACAAGCTTCGACAGACGCTGTTCCGGACGTGGATTCTTCGTGAGTCCGGCACCACTTGGACGTTGGTCAACGTCACCGCCGCTGTGGTCACCGCCACAGCCATCGCCCCGTCCGTCGCAGTCACCGTCGCTGCCGCTACCGCCGCTGTGGTCACCGCCACAGCCACCGCAGCCACCGACGCTGCGGAACGTCACTCACGACCGACTCTCCGCTCGTCGTCACGATCAACGCAGATCGACGTCACTATCCCCGCTGATCGACGTTACGATCAAGGCAGATCGACGTCACTACGCCGGGGGTGTCACCGCTTCCGACGTCGCCACCGCAGCCAGCGCCGCCTTCAGGGTATCTACCCTCTTTCTCCCACTTTTGCCCCCGCCCCCGGCCACTTCGGGAAGGGTAATGTGGTGTACACGTAAACCTCAAGCATACCCCACAAATAGTGAATGGGACTTGGACGGTACTAGGACCTGATACTGATGGTCATGAAGGTCCCCTCTTTCAAGGAAAGGGACCTCAATTACATCGGATCTGGTCATAGCGTTGGGTCAGTCACCGCTTATATACTACCTACCCAGAGCAGGCAGGCCAGTTAGTCAGTCCTCCTCTGTACTTGTAACACGTCACTAGGCCTTCGTGGTCATTCCCTCAATTCGGGGAACACGCCACGTCCGTCCTTAGGTCGACGCACGTATCTTAACCTGAATAAATAGCACAAGCCAATCCGAGCTTTATTCCCTCCCTACGTCACCTAGTCCAAGTATGTTTCATCCTTATCCTTATCCTCCATCTCTTCTTTCTTTACCTCCTCTTCCTACTATCCCTCTTCCTAGTGCTCCCACTACTCTTCTTTCCTCTACTCCCACTAACTCCCTATCTCCTCCTCTTCCTGCTTTGCCTCTTCGTTAACCTTCCCTTCTATCAAAAATTTCTCGCATATATGCCTTACCACAAAAAAAAAAAATCCACACACCCTCTACCTTTCCTAAACCCACAATGTTCCTCACCAATTACTCACTCTTTTCCTCTCCTAATCCTCCCAAGCAACACATTTCCATATGCATTTCCAACTACACTCAACAAACTCATCACACTCCCCTTCCTTAGACATACATTAAACAACACACCAGCCAATCCACTGTTACCATTTTTTTCCTTTGCCAGACACTCCGCATGACACCCATCCTACCGAGGTGCTTTACCATCTTTCATAATTTTCAATGCTCTTTGTACCTCATTTTTTCTATAGCCAATGTCATTTTCCTCTCCCATCACATTCCTCTTCCTCCTTATAAAGATCCGCCGTGACTCGGTTGGTAGAGCGCGAGTCTGGTAACCGCTCGAGGATTCGACTTCAGTTCTCGCGGCGGAGAGGTTAGGAAGGGAATTTACTCTGAGTAATAGCCCCCGACCGCTGCTCACCCAGGACCTGAGGTGACTTGGTGACATCACCGATAAATTAGTTCCCTCCGGGTATCATCACTGCAGTTGGAAGCCTGGAAACCGTTTTCTCCGTTCACATATGAACAGTCCCGGACTACGTGCAAGGTTAAGATCCAAGCGGGTACCAGGTACACAAAAAAAAAAATTCCTAGACCCTTCCATTACCACAGTCAATCAATCCCTAACCACCTTTACATTTATCAATTCTCTGACATACTCTACCCATGTTCTCCTTACTACCTTCACTTCCATTAACATCTGCCTATTCACACTCCTTACCTTTTTCTCTCAATTAAACTCAACCCCCTTCACTCTCTTCTTTTCCTTCCAAAGCATGTTTCATTCTTTTCAAAATTTTAGCAAACTCCTACCCATTTTACATTTACTCTCCTCTTTGCTTCCTTCACCTTAGGTTTTGTTTGTCCCCTCTCCTTGTACCTCTTATATGCTTCCCTTGTCTTCCTTGCAATAAATCCATATACGCTCGCCTCATCTCTTCATCCCAGCATTCACGACTTTTCCTTTTGTGACCCACCATCCTCCTCCCACATACCAATTTTGCACACTTTGTCACTTATAATTAAAACATACCCATTCTTTGTGTCATTTTGACATTTGGAACTAAACTCTCCTACTGGGATTCGAAACCTCGCCTGAGTGACGTGATGGTACGGTCTTCGCCTTCTACGAAGCAAGCCGCTCAAGCGAGGGTTCGAATCCCAGTAGGAGAGTTTATACCCATTCTTCTTCTGCTCGTATTTCTCCTTTATCCCCCATCACCTCCCGTACACCTCCTCCACGGCCTTGCTGTGGATGTGCTGTGTCTTGCGAACACTGCTTCTGACCCAGAGCAGTGGACAGGATGAAGGGATTACCCGTCATCCAGGAGGTGCCAATATAAGAGGGAGGAGGGTGGAGGGGAGTGGAATATATAGGAAATAGAATGGGTGGGAGTGGTTTCTATGTCTTTTTCTTTTTGGCTATCCCCCCGTGTAAGGGGGAAAAAGCCTTTGTCATATGTATGTATGTATGTATGTATGTATGTACCTTCCTTACTTCTCTCAGCTTCTGATTTTCCTTTTCCTTTTTCTTCCCATCCAATTTATTAACTCGCAGCACATTCCCACTTCCCACCCGTTTTCTACTCCTCCAGTTTCCCCTCCACCAAAATATTACTTGACACTCCTCAACTCTGTCAACGAAAACATGAACGTCCAGAACTCTTCCTAGCTTTCCTTTGGGTACTACTACGATTACTACTCTAGCAATCATCCCTCCGTTCATTACCTTTTCCCATGTATACTTATGCTTGGCTCTCTTCTTAAACACTGTATTTTCTATTATCAACTTTCCCAAACACATCTCCAACATCTTCTCTCCACTAATATTTTTTCCTGGCACCCCAAACCTCCCCAATACTCCATCTGTTGGATCATATCCTACTCTAGCATTGAGATCTTCAACACCACTACATTTACATTCCTCCCAAAACTCTATAAAGTCTAAAAAGATTCCTTTTCCTCCTTACTTTTCTCACTACAGTCCCATATACACTCACAAAAACAAACATCTCCCATTTACTTTTCACCTTCACCCATATTAATATTGAAGACACTTTCCTCCACTCCACCATACACTTTCCAATTTCATCACTTACCAGCAGAGTCATTTCTTCCCTCCCGCACACCCTTATCTCTCCCGACACTCTCCCTATCACACTCTCAAACCCATTTAACTTAGTTTCGCTTAACTCTAACACATCCATCTTCCTTCTCACAAACGGTCAGTCTCTTCCTTTTTATACATACAATTACAATCACACGTGTAAGTACCCGCACACGCACACTTTTTTATGCCTGTGTTAAACAATATAGTTGGTCCAACTTGTCCTTTATAGTTTTTCTGATAAGGTTCTAATAAGAATCTGACTAACCCAGTTCTACTTTGTTCTGTCATTTTTTTGGTGCAAAAAATATTTGTTCCAGTTTTCATCACCGACCTTTCCCCATTTCACCTAAATTTATAGATACTTCCGTTAGTGTTCCGCACTGGTTAGGTTCTCATGAGAATCTGACTGACCCCGTTTTACTTGGTTCTGTCACTTTTTGGTGCACAAAATATTTGCTCCAGCTTTCATTACCGACCTTTCACCATTTCACCTAAAGTTATAGATACTTCCGTTAGTGTACCAACCTGGCAACGAATCTACCAACACTCCCCTTTTTAACTTTAATGGGAGTGTATTTTCATTTAAGTGCATTTACTAAATTACAATATACAGGATAAAAGCTACGATGACGGGGTTCGTCTCTGTATCTATGGGTCAAATTTAAGATTAAATGTTTTTATGCTGCTTGATTGAACTGTTTCTCTTTCCTGGTTATTCTGCAAACTAACGCATATATGAAGAAAAATGTTTCTTCATGTTCTGCAAACAACCTGTGTATTTATGTTTGTTTGTTTGTGTGGGTATGCGCACCCGCGTGCGTGCGTGTGTGTGTGTGTGTGTGTGTGTGTGTGTGTGTGTGTGTGTGTGTGTGTGTGTGTGTGTGTGTGTGTGTTCGTGCGTTTGTATGAGTGTGTGTGTGTGTGTGTGTGTGTGTGTGTGTGTGTGTGTGTGTGTGTGTGTGTGTGTGTGTGTGTGTGTGTGTGTGTGTGTGTGTGTGTGTGTGTGTGTGTGTGTGTGTGTGTGTGTGTGTGTGTGTGTGTGTGTGTACGCATTTGTGTTTCACCATGGTACTATTCACGCGCTGAGACTCAAGGTTTTCATAACTTTAAAGTTCTTTTGCATCAGAGAAGTTTTTCGACCTTGGTCAGAACCACATTGACACTTTATGTGCATCTCGCGTGTGTGGCAACGTTTTCCCATTAGTTACTATACGTCATGATGCAGATGTTTTCGCCGAACACCTGTCTCGACCTCTTTGGGTCAGACCTC
>NC_134783.1:30388936-30393936 GCF_046742065.1 Oratosquilla oratoria | reverse complement strand
TTTCGTTGTTGGCACAAAGTTCATATGAAGCGTTGAGCGTATTAGGATGAGACCAGTGTAATCAGCTCGAATCCGCAACTGCATTTATGATATTATACTTGATATTAGTACCACTGTGTAACAAACTATAGCAAGGATCGGTCGGACCATCGCCTGACCGACCTTTAGGGTTGCCACATAGTATTAGTATTGAGTATAACATTATATATACAATTGAAGATACAACCTCGACAATAGTGATTAGGAACTCGTATTGAAGTCGAGCACTGGTTTCCCATACCTATGAAGTCAACCGATGCAGAGAAGGGTTGGGATGGAGGAGTAACTTGAACAATTCCTTGGCAGATCCTAGGGATCAAACCCGGGCCTTCCGTATTCGTAGAAACGCTATCCAATGATCTATGAGGGATTACATATATATATACTGTATATATATATATATATATATATATATATATATATATATATGTATATATATATATATATATATATGTATATATATATATATATATATATATATAAATATATATAATATATATATATATATATATATATATATATATATATATATATGGTCACATGAAAAATCGTCAACCAAGACTTCGATAAGGTGACAATTCTTCATGTGGGCCATCCTGGGCTTACAATTCTTCGGTTTTATAAGCTGATGACAATAAGCATACCCTCATTCAACCTAACCTGATCTTTACTCCACTGTTAATGTTCGACGCACTGGGATGGCAATTCTTCAGATGGGATATCAAGGGTTGACGATCCTTCATGTGGGCGTTCTGGGGTGACAGTTCTTCATATGACCACATATATTTATATATATATATATATATATATATATATATATATATATACATATATATATATAATACACACACACACACACACACACACACATATATATATATATATATATACACATACACACACATACACACACACACACACACACACACACACACACACACACACACACACACACACACACACACACACACACATTCACTAAAATGGGACAATGGAAAAACCAGAGGACACGAAAAGAAACTCAAAAAAGGATATCTATAGAAGAGATCTGAAAAAGAATAGCTTCCCACACAGAGTGCTGGATACCTGGAATAATTTAGATAAAGAAAAGTGTGTGCAAACACTATTCAAGATTTTAAGAAAAAACTCGATACTGAAAGAAACAAAGACGGGTCACCACGAGCATAGTTCTCTCTTCCCGTATAATACGACTAGGTAAATACAACTAGGTAAAACACATACACACACACACACACACACACACACACAAAAGAGGCTGCAGCAGATCCGAGGTGAATACACACACACACACACACACACACACACACACACACACACACACACACACACACACACACACACACACACACACACACACACACACACACACACGCACACGCACACACACACACATATACTCACTCACTCACTCACTCACTCACTCACTCACTCTCTCTCTCTCTCTCTCTCTCTCTCTCTCTCTCTCTCTCTCTCTCTCTCTCATCTATGGGCACAGACTCATCCACTGTCAACTAAGGCCTCGCTACCACCGACACAATGACCACCATCACCAGTACCACCACAACCACCACCGCTACCACCACCACAACTCCACGATCACCATTATCGCCTAAATCCTATACTCATTAGTCACCAGTCACTTGTTCAAATAAGAGAATATGCTGACACCATGATGACACAGAACCTTCTTTGCCTCGTCCAGTAAGGTGACGTACTTTAATGGTTCTATTCTAGCTGGGAATAGATGTTTCTTATGCAGCTGAGAATGGTCTCTGACTTGAAGAGGCTCTCCAAAGACCGGGACCCAAATCCAAGCTGCATAGAATCGCGTCGTCGTGGCCAAAATGAAATGCATAAAGGGAGTCAACTGCGCTGAAGGATTTATAATTTTCCTTTATTTATTTATTTATTTTTGTGCGTTCAAATGCAAATTTTTACTTTTTTTTTTTTTTTTCTTTTTTAGGTATTGTAAAACTCCTCCAACAATATTTGATCAGTGCACCAAAATTTTTCTTTTTCGTTAAATTCTGATTAATACAATTTCGAAAAACGAAACTACTGCGAACCAAGATTTTTTGTAATCAAATAAATCCACAGTAGCTGTCTATTTATTCATTTATGTATCATTCATTTATGCATTGATTTATTTAATTAATTCTTTCTTAATTTATCAATTTATTCATTCATTCATGTAGTTAGTTACTCATGTATTAATATATTTATCTATTCATTTATACATTTATTCATTTACTCATTTATTCATTTATTCATTT
Organism: Oratosquilla oratoria; assembly: GCF_046742065.1. Classification (NCBI taxonomy): domain Eukaryota; kingdom Metazoa; phylum Arthropoda; class Malacostraca; order Stomatopoda; family Squillidae; genus Oratosquilla; species Oratosquilla oratoria. Next base: position 30,391,603 of record NC_134783.1, on the reverse strand, counting down.
ACTAATTTCATTTATTCAGTTTAGTTATTCAGTTTTTTAGTTTTTCAGTTTTTCATTCATTTACTAATTTATTCATTTATCCATTTATCCATTTATCCATTTATTCATTTAATCATTTATTCATTTACTCATTTATTCATTTATTCATTTATTCATTTATTCATTTATTCATTCATTCATTCATTTATTCATTTATTCATTCATTCATTCATTTATTCATTTATTCATTTATTCATTTATTCATTTATTCATTTATCCATTTATCCACTTATTAATTATCCATTTATTCATTTATTCATTTATCCATTTATTCATTTATACATTCTTTTATTCATTTATTCATTTATTCATTTATTCATTTATTCATATATTCATTTATTCATTTATTCATTTATTCAATTATTAATTTATTAATTTATTCATTTATTCATTTATTCATTTAATTAATAATTAAATAGATAAATAAATGAGTAGATTAGTGAATGGACAAATAGATAGACAAATTACTTAATGTATGAATAAATGAATAAATAAATCGATAATTGAATAGGTAGATAAACGAATAAATGAAATAAATAGATAAACAAACAAATAAATAAATAAATAAATAAATACATGACAAATAGCATTGCATAAGAATACAACACCAATTTACCATACACGATGACACTTAACTCGTCATGCTCATGGAATTCACACGGGATGGTTGCTTCGTCCTATCTAACCATTCGTGGAAGACCAAACGATTTTTTCCAAGTAAAGAAAACACAAAAGACTGGAGTGGAAAACAATGCATCCCTGTGCCCAGGTGGTAAAGTCTAGGAGCCTACGCCAGGAAGCCCTGAGTAGTTGCGGCCGAAACCGTCACCTTTCCTCTATGCGCGTAGAATGTTGGATCAGTTCACAGTCACAGCTGGAAATCGGAGAGGAGTGCGGGATTGGAATCCACAACTAAGCTACCAGAGCACTAGGGCAACTAAGCTCATATTCTAGATTATTTCAAACTTTTTTTTTTTTTTTATCTAGTTTTGTGGTGAACCGACCTTGATGAATACGCCATTCGTCCCTCGGAAGTCGTGAGTGAACATGTCTTACGTGGAAGAACCCCTATCGGGTCATCAATCGGAATAGTTTCATCATGGCGACTCCCATATACGACAGGGAGAGAATGAGGTCATCGAGCGAGGAGGAAGAGGGTGAAGAGGAGGAGGCAGGGGAGGAGGAAAAGGAAAAGTCAGAGGAGGAGGAGGAAGGGGAGGAGGAGGAAAAGGAAAAGACAGAGGAAGAAGAGAAGAATGGAGGGAAGGAGGAGAGGGAGAAAAAAGAATGAAGGAGAAGGAAGAGGAAGGAAAATAAGAATTTAGTGATACATGATAGAAACAGGAATGAGCAGGAGGACAAACGTTTAGGAGGGATGGGACAGGAAGGAGAAGGAAAAGGAAGAAGAGGAAGAGGAGAATTAGGAAGATAAAACGAGAATCTATTGAAAGACGATAAAGACGAGGAAGCCAAACGTTTAGGAAGGACGAGGCAGGAAGGAGATGGAAAAGGAAGAAGAGGAAGAGGAGAATTAGAAACCTAAAACGAGAATCTATTGAAAGACGAGGAAGACGAACGTTTAGGAGGGACGGGACAGGAAGGAGAAGGAAAAGGAAGAAGAGGAAGAGGAGAATTAGAAACATAAAACGAGAATCTATTGAAAGACGATAAAGACGAGGAAGACGAACGTTCAGAAGGGACGGGAAAGGAAGAAGGAAAAGGAAGAAGAGGAAGAGGAGAATTAGGAAGATAAAACGAGAATCTATTGAAAGACGATAAAGACAAGGAGGACAAACGTTTAGGAGGGACGGGACAGAAAGGAGAAAGAAAAGGAAGAAGAGGAAGAGGAGAATTAGAAACATAAAACGAGAATCTATTGAAAGACGAGGAAGACGAACGTTTAGGAGGGACGGGACAGGAAGGAGAAGGAAAAGGAAGAAGAGGAAGAGGAGAATTAGGAACATAAAACGAGAATCTATTGAAAGACGATAAAGACGAGGAAGACAAACGTCTAGGAAGGGACGGGAAAGGAAGAAGGAAAAGGAAGAAGAGGAAGAGGAGAATTAGAAACCTAAAACGAGAATCTATTGAAAGACGAGGAAGACGAACGTTTAGGAGGGACGGGACAGGAAGGAGAAGGAAAAGGAAGAGAAGAATTAGGAAGATAAAACGAGAATCTATTGAAAGACGATCAGGACGAGGAAGCCAAACGTTTAGGAAGGACGAGGCAGGAAGGAAATGGAAAAGGAAGAAGAGGAAGAGGAGAATTAGGAACATAAAACGAGAATCTATTGAAAGACGATCAGGAAGAGGAAGACAAATGTCTAGGAAGGACGAGACAGGAAGGAGAAGAAAAAGTGAGAAGAGGAAGAAGAGAATTAGGAACATAAAATGAGAATCTATTGAAAGACGATCAGGATGAGGAAGATAAACATCTAGGAAGGACGAGACAGGGAGGGGCAAAAAAGGAGAGCAGAGAGAGGAGAGAGGAGGAGAGCAGAGAGTAGGAGGACGGGAGGTAAAGGGTAGCACAGCGTCAGTGAAGTTCTCAATCTGCGACTGGACGGAGAGGGGAGGAGAGTGAATTGAACCGTTGGCCTTTTCAGCGAAGTCCATTGTTTTAGTAAA
>NC_134783.1:30383936-30386436 GCF_046742065.1 Oratosquilla oratoria | reverse complement strand
ATTCTACAAAATCTTTGTTTTCCTTCATGTCGAATGTTTCACCTAGAAAATTCCGTATCTGAACAGATTTTCTAACAGCAAACCAATACTGGTTAGTTTTGCACACAGACGTCAAGGATTCCCCATGTACATACATACATAAATACATACATATATATATATATATATATACATATATATATATGTATATATATATAGAGAGAGAGAGAGATCAAATGACAGAAGAAGACCAAAGTGGTCGTAACGTAAGAGTATAATCGATTCCGAGAGCATCTTCGTTTTACTTCCACCACCCAAAATCTCTCATATATATATATATAGATATATTATATTTATATATACATATATATACATATATATATATATATATATATATATATATATATATATATATATATATATATACACTGAGTTAAACACCACAGCATTGTCACAATTGTTTATCTTTTTCCTAATATTTTCAATCCTTCTCACTATAGTTCTGACTTTGGGAGGATGATCGAAAATCAGTTGTCCAAAGTTCTCCATTTTAACTCAGTGTGTATCAAGGAGAACCTGCGCCCTAAAATATATATATATATATATATATATATATATATATATATATATATATATATATATATATATATATATATATATATATACACTACCATCATGTAAGGATTACGAAAGAGACTTAGCTGCCACAGCTGACTGCGGCAAAGCTGTTCTAATCAGAAGCGGCTGCGCCGATGATCTTGAAGATACAGCTGCAGCGGCGGACAGCTGGTGATGAAGGAAGTGATAATACATATCTTGAAGACCAGCTGGTTCGAGATAGCCTCCAACCCTTAACCTTTTCACCATAACAGTAACGTTTATAAATTAAAGATTAATCAGCAGATCCTAGATTTCCTAAAGAATTCATGGAAATTCGACGAACATGACTAGTTATGTTGACGTTATGGTCAACATTGTCCCGCAATGTTTCTAAGACAGTAGACCGTTTTCGCTATAGTTTTCAGTCAAGAAGTTTACTAGATTATTAATGTATAGACTGTTGTTTCGTGTTTCACTGAATGGAAGTCCACAGCCCCACAGTAACCAGCAACGGTCCTTGGGTCTTTCCATAGATCCTGTCTATAATCCTACGAGACGGACGTTCAGGAAGATCATCTCCCCCCCCCTCGCGCGTCTTCAGATCTCATCAACATTCTCATCTCCATCTAGAGGTGCAGCCCCTGGGGGCTGGCACTTGATCCTAGGACTGGACCCAATAATAGATCAGTATGATAGGAGGTATATATTTCTTAGAGGCAGGGTGGTTACTATAGTACCTGTACATGTATATGTATATGTATATGTATATGTATATATATATATATATATATGTATATATATATATATATATATATATATGTGTGTGTGTGTGTGTGTGTGTGTGTGTGTGTGTGTGTGTGTGTGTGTGTGTGTGTGTGTGTGTGTGTGTGTGTGTGTGTGTGTGCGTATGTGTGTGTACATAAATATTATGTATATGTATGTATATATATATATATATGTATATATATATATAATATATATGTATATATGTATATATATATATATATATATATATATATATATATATGTATATATACATACATACATATACAAAGGGCTTTTTCCCCTTTACAAGGGAGGTAGACAAAATACAAAGGCATGAAAATCATTCCCACCCATTCCATCCCCCAATACACTCCACTCCCCTCCACCCTCTACCCTCCCTCTTATCTTGGCACCTCCTGGATGACGGGTCATCCCTGTATCTTGTCCACTACCCTGGGTCAGAAGCAGTGTCGCAAGACACAGCACATCCACAGGAAGGCCGCTTCATTAAATCGGTGACCCCCCTCTCCGTCCCCATATGCAGAAAAGGAGAAGACGGGGAGAAATCCCTTCGGGCTGCGTCAAATTTTTCTCACACATAAGAATTGCCTTTATCACCTTATAATTGAGGTGGGTGGCCAAATCAAACCACATATCTTCATTAAATAAGAAAAAAAATTCAACCACAGAGTGTAGAAGTATGTCCCTGTGAAGAAATTTCTGAAGCTGAGTTCAGGACTCAAAGATGACGTGATTAACGAGTAAGACTAAAGAGAAGACTTGTGAAAGACCGAAGAAGTATCTGGAACAAGGAGTCTCAACCCTGGGTTCGTGGGACTTTTTGCAAAGGTACTTAGATGACAATCGAAAGATTAATTAGACACTTAAATCTACAAAGTTGTACAACTCAGTCGTAAAGGATGAATTTGAAACACTTCCCCTGACCAAGTTTTGGTCTACAATGAGAGTTATTTACCCTGTTCCAGCTGGTCTTACTCTGAACACATTACTGATCTTCCTTAGTACGTACCTGTGTGAGCAAGAATTTCCATTGCTGTTGAGCATGAGACCTAAACATCGAGTATGACCTAATATGGAGCATGACCTTCGAGTATGGCTATCTAATACCACTCCTAGAATTGAGAAACTTGTTTGC
>NC_134783.1:30373936-30378936 GCF_046742065.1 Oratosquilla oratoria | reverse complement strand
GACACCTGCGAGCTATTTCCAGCAACTAAACTAATTGTTGAGGAAGGTTAAGACACGAATGTGTGTTGCCAGAGAGCAATCGAGTAGGTGTGGTGGCAACAACAAGGATTAAGGAAATCCTTGACTGAATCAGCGGAGTGGGGAAAGTCATGAGGAAGGTGATGAAGAAGGTCGATGCGTGTGACAAGGTTCTAAGATTGAGTTTTACGGATCAGTGATAAGAACCACAGCCGCCAACACCCTCAGACAACCGCGAACAACCGCGAACAGCCGCGAACAGTCGCGAACAGCAGTGAACAGACGCGAATACCCTCAGACAGCCGCGGATAGCCCCGAACAGTCGCGAACAGCCGCGAATAGGCGCGAATAGCCGCGAACAGCCGCGAACGAACAATCGCGAACAGACGCGAACATCCTCAGACAGCCGCGAACAGCCGCGAACAGACGCGAACAATCGCGAACAGACGCGAACAGACGCGAACAGTCGCGAACAGACGCGAACAGACGCGAACAGCCGCGCGAGAGATTGCAATTGATGAAGAGAACTAGGAGGAACCAAATGACATATAGAAGTCTATTAATAATAATTTACAAGGGACGGAAATTTCTTCATGGTTGAAACATTCTTCGTCACTTTTCTAGCATGTATTGATGTTAAAATGTTTTCCATGAAACACATCCCACTTATGACGAGACATACCATGCATTTATCCTCAGACTATATCAAAAACTAATGCACAAACCATTGTCAAACATATGTCACAAAAATTCCTTCACATCAAACATAACAATCCCTGCAAAGATAGACAAGTTCAAGGTCTTCAGATACTATCTACTCCCTCACAATTACACCCAAACCGTCCCACAACTCAAGGAATAGTTGCCTAGCCGGTGGGATGATCTCTCCTTGTATCTCTATCTTTTAGATATATTATCTACGTTGTTATATATATATATATATATATATATATATATATATATATATATGAAAAGGGTGGAAAAAAGAGTCACGGGTCTCGTTCCGAGTGTATTCCTGACCGGTTTTGCTTGTAGGTTCTTCAGAGGAATGTTGAAGAAGCTACAAGCGAAACGGTCAGGAATAAACTCGGAACGAGACCCATGACTCTCTTCTACTACCTTTTTCAATTTGTCACAATGTCTCAACAATATATATATATATATATATATATATATATATATATATATATGTGTGTGTGTGTGTGTGTGTGTGTGTGTGTGTGTGTGTGTGTGTGTGTGTGTGTGTGTGTGTGTGTATACTCGTATATACATATACATATATGATATATGCAGAACTGCATGGAGCAGGGAGGAACTGCAGCGAATTCTCAACCAATAGAACACAGCCCTGCAAACCCACGGCCTAAAAGTTGGCTTCGACGAGGGAAAGACCAAAACAATGATCATCACACGCATACCGGAGTAGTGTAGATTCCATACGCCAGGCGAATTTCTACCCCAGACGAGCCAGTATAAGTATTTTGGCACAATTATTATAAACGAAGGGGATCTCAAAGAGGACGAGTTTTCAATTAGAATAGAGAAAGCCGGTACCAGCAGCCGACTCCTCTATCCCATCCTCAAAGACAGGAGAATGAACACAAAAGTAAAGACTCTCAACTATACAAAGGATTACAGAGGATTACAAAGGCGGAGCATGCCGACAGGAGACCTTTTGGTCCATATCTAGGTCGGATGCGAAAAAAAAAAAAATAATAATAATAATAAAATAATAAATAAAAGCTATAATAATGTAAATAACAAATAAAATATATAAATAAATGCATAGGTATAGTTTAATAATAAACAAACAGGTAAATAGTAAATAATAATAAATTGACATATAACTAATAATAAATGAAAATCAAACAGACAAATGATAACAAAACAAAAACAAATAATATAGAATAAATTATAATCATTACAGCATCTTGCTTAGGTGTTTATCTAAATGATTCTGAAAGCTTCGAACTGAACTACATTGCACTACCTGTGCAGAAAGTTTATTCCTTTCATCAACTACACGGTTGGCAAAGTTGTTTCTACCTACTTCCAAATTTTCACCATCTTAAGACCACTCCTGTATGGGAGTGAGACCTAGACCACTAAACCCAGGAGTAGACTCCAGGCCACAGAAATGAGAGTCCCGAGATTAATCTACGGTGCCACACGAAGAGACAGAATAAGAAACGACAAAACTAGAGAAACTCTAGAAGTGGAGTCGATCCTGAACCTCATCAAGGAACCGCAACTGCGATGTTACGGCCACATCGAGAGGAGGAACTGGCGAACGAGATGAGGAGAGCTCTGGAGTGGCAGCCCGAAGGTGTGCGTCCTATTGGAGGGCCCGCAGGAGATGGCTTGACATCAGGGAAACCATCGCAAGGAGAGGAACAACGTACGCCCAGATCGAGGAAAAGGGGTTCTTCCTTAACCGTAACGCCTGGGGAGGCTTTCTCTTGATAGGACGCCAAGTCCTCGCAAGAAGATTGTGACCAGGTGAGCATATACATATATATATATATATATATATATATATATATATATATATATATAAACCACAATGCACTTCAATTCTAAGCCATCAACATCGGGAGACCCAATGGAGGCCACAACCAGAAATTGAAATGTGGTACTGCCGAGGACTCGAACTCAGCTATCACGTGACAAGTGACGCAGTGACTTTCCAACTACTGGAGGGCGAGCATAAGCAAGATTTCCATAATCATTCAATGACAGATCATATGACGACGACAGCTCGAAAAACATGAAGGATTGTGGGAAACATGTTTATGCGCGTCATTCTGATTGGAGAATTATTCGTATTAAGAAAAATAATTAAGCAGATTAAAAGATAATACAAAGAAGTTAACCACTAGAAAACTGTCGTTTTAATGTGTACGTATATATACATACATATATACATACATACATACATACATACATACATACATACATACATACTTACATACACGTATACATATATGCTTATATACATACATGTATACAGGCATACATACATGCATAAAAACAGAAAGATGCTTTGTATGTGTTACTACCTTTATGCCACATTCCTGTGCTTCGTACCAAAATGCAAAATACTCTTCATGTGGTAACATCGCAAGTGTGGGTACAGGTTCATGTACAATAAATGAATGAATGGCATTTCTAAGAAAAAAGGTCTACATTGTCGCCGGTTGGTAAGAACTACACACACGCACACACTAAAATTCTAACCCCCAACCCCCCCCCCCTCCCATCAACGACCTCTGGCTTCTCTATGTGATGGCAGGATCACCTTCCAAACTGGTTGCCAGGGCAACGACATCGAAGGGTGTGTGACGTCATGTCGCTCTGCCAGGCTCTGGAGTCTGAAGTTATCAGGAGAATCTTGATGTGAAAGTCAAGGAAGGTCTTTCATCTTGCTTTTGTTTTTGGGTGTGATCACTGTTCATTGTTCACTACTGGTGTTATTTATAGCATTTTTTGTTCCCTGTTCTTTCCCCTTTGATGACTAAAATTCCCTAGCATAACAATGAATAGATAATTAGATAACTAATAAATGTATTCATGACGAATAATAAATTAATAAATATACATATACATAAAATATATACATTACGTCGTGTAAACCCAATGCTTTGCAGTATTTTGCAACCTTGGTCGTTTACTCTAACCTAACCTAACCTAACCTAACCTAACCTACACTAACCTAACCCAACCTAACCTAACCTCACTTAACCTAACTAAACCTGGCCTAAACTTCCCTAACCTAGCACTGCCTAACATAACTTTTTCTAACTTTATACTTCTTTCCCTATTCGGAAATTCTAGAATTCAAAACTTTCTAGTACTGGGAACCTAAGTGCCCTTCATATCTAGGAATTGACATAAGAACATGACAATGAAGGAGACTGTAAGAGACCATAAAGCCTACACTATGGACTTCTATGTCCATTACCTGTCATCCCCATCTATAAAGTTATCTAGAAACCTTCTCTCAAAACAACCAATAGTTTCATCACTCACTACATGGTTACTAAGTAATACAACAGAATCCTCTAGATGCTAGAGCACTTCTTAACTAGAATTCTATAGTGCGTTTCTAAGTTATGGAAATTATTCAGTTCTAGAGATTCCGAATATGATGACCTAGCTGTAAAATCAGTTCTAGCTAGCACGCTAGCTAGTCCGTAAAGGCATCTAAGATGCATTGTTTCAGGATTCTAGATATTCACATTATATATTTGTTATTACATAAATGGGTCGTCTAGAATAGAAAGGGGTAAATGCCACAACTTCTCGGTACGGGAATATGGTTCTTAGAGCATTTAGCGTTAAGAAGCAAAATACCTTACACATGACGCCAGTATTTCTATTCAGGACGCCTCAAATGACTAGATAATTCACAAGGAAAGAAACACTAGTGAACAAAAGTCCACAACAACAACAACAACAGTAGCAGCAACAGCAACAACAACAACAACAACAACAACAACAACAACAACAACAACAACAACAAAGCAAAAAAACGTTTTATACATACATACATATACCAAAGGCTTTTTCCCCTTACACGGGGTGTAGCCAAAAAGAAAAAGGCATAGAAACCACTCCCACCCATTCCATCCCCTACATACTCCACTCCCCTCCACCCTCCTCCCTCCCTCTCATCTTAGCACCTCCTGGATGACGGGTCATCCCTGGATCCTGTCCACTGCCCTGGGTCAGAAGCAGTGTCGCAAGACACAGCACATCCACAGCAAGGCCGCTTCATTAATTCGGCGACCCCCCTCTCCGTCCCTTCCCAAAAACGTTTTACACATTAGTAAAAACTATGAGGATGGAGAGTCGTCGGGTGATTGAAGCGGCCCTGATGTGGATGTACTGTGTCTTGCTGCATTGCTTCCGAACAGTGCATCATCCAGGGATAGCCCCTCATACAGGAGGAGCTAAGATAAGAGGAAAGTGATGAGTAGTGG
>NC_134783.1:30363936-30368936 GCF_046742065.1 Oratosquilla oratoria | reverse complement strand
ACCACAGGGCCAAAAGATGAACAAAGCTCACGTGAAGGTACACATGGGACGTAGGCGCCAAACCTCACCACACAACCAGAATAATTATGCACATCACCGATAGTAGAACGAGAGCTAAAACGGAAAAGAAGGAACACAATATTGGTAATTAAAGAAGCGAGGTAAGAAAGGAAGAAAGGGAGTGAGAGAAGGAATGAGAAGGAGGGAGAGAGTAGAAAAGAGAAAGGAGGTAAGGATGGTAAGGAACGAGAGCTAAGATGGAAAAGAAGAAGAAACATAATATTGGTAATTAAAGAAGCGAAGGTAAGAAAGGAAGAAAGGGAGTGAGAGAAGGAATGAGAAGGAGGGAGAGAGTAGAAAGGAGAAAGGAGGTAAGGATGGAGTTTAAATGTTTGAAAGGAACGAAAAGGGAGAAAAGCAGGAGAAACCAGAATTACAAGATGGAAATGAAAGTTACTAAGAACCATTTCACTTACAAAGGAAAGTGGTTACATGTGACACAAGACAAAGAAGAATAATGACGAAGAGGGAGAATGGAAGAAAGGTAAGGGGCGAGGAAGACGGAGAGAAGGGGGATGGAGGAAGGGAAAGGAGGAAGGAAGAGGAGAAGGAAAGAAAGACGAAGGAAGTTGAGAATTAGTAGTGCCACTGACCCAAATTCTAGAATAAAGTGATTCCCGTGAAATCTTGAAACGAGTCCTCCTCCTCCTCCTCCTCTTCCTCCTCCTCCTCCTCCTCCTCCTCCTCCTCCTCCTCCTCCTCCTCCTCCTCCTCCTCCTCCTCCTCCTCCTCTTCTTCCTCTTCTTCATTTTCTTCATCCTCTTAAAACATCCCACCCCATTCCTCTTCACCTCCTTCTCCTCCTCCTCCTTTCTACCCTGTCCTTTCTCCCTCTCCTCTCCCTCCCATTTTTCTCCCCTCTCCTTCCTCCCCCCCTCACGGTTTTCCCTCTCCCTCTTTTCTCCTTTCCCTCCCCCTCCTCCTCCTCCTCCTTCTCCTCCCACTCTCACTTTGCTTTCCCCACCCTTCCTTCTCATCCTCCACTTCTTCTTCCCCTTTCCCTCCCCATTCCTCTCCCACCCTTCCTCCCCCCTTCCCCTCCCTTTCTCCTCCTCCTCCTCCTCCTCTTCCCATCCTCCTCCCATTGTCACTCCACTTTTCCTATCTCTGTTTCTCCTCCTTCTAAGTTAGACCATGTTAAAGGACCAGGGAATCAGAATAATACACTGTATATTCTTGTCATTATCATTACTATGAAATCATCATCATCGTCACCATCATCACCACTCTTAACTATCACCACCCTTAATCATCATAATCGTGACCAATATCATCATCACCATCATCACCACCATCATCATCGATACACTATTCTAACCAATGAGACGACGCTATGTTTCATCAACTTAATCATTCACAGAAAACAAAAACAGCAACAGCAATCAAGAGGGAGGTGCATCTGGGAAGATTGGCTATAAACATTCTCTGTGAAGAAGAATGGAGGAAGAGGAGGAAGAAGAGGAGGAGGAACAGAGGTAGGAATAAGAGGAGTTGAAGAAGAAGAAGAAGAAGAAGAAGAAGAAGAAGAAGAAGAAGAAGAAGAAGAAGAAGAAGAAGAAGAAGAAGAAGAAGAAGAAGAAGAAGAAGAAGAAGAAGAAGAAGAAGAAGAAGAAGAAGAAGAAGAAGAAGAAGGTGGTAGTAGTAGTAGCAGCAGTAGCAGTAGCAGTAGTAGTAATAGTAGAAGTAGTATAGTAGTAGTAGTAGTAGTAGTAGTAGTAGTAGTAGTAGCAGCAGTAGCAGTAGTAGTAGTAGTAGTAGTAGTAGTAGTAGTAGTAGGAGGAGGAGGAGGAGAAGGAGGAGGAGGAGGAGGAGGAGGAGGAGGAGGAGGAACAGGAGGAGAGGAGTAGGAGCAGGAGTGAGAGGAGGAGGAACAGAGATAGGAATAAGAGGAGGTGGAGCAGAAGGAAAAGGAAGAGGAGGAGGAGTAAGAGGAAAATGAGGAAGAGGAGGAGGAGGAGGAGGAGTAAGAGAAAAATGAGGAAGAGGAGGAGGAGGAGGAGGAGGAGCAGGAGAAAGAGCAGGAGCAGGAAGATAGGGAGGAGCAGAAGTAAGAGGAGGAGGAACAGGGATATGAAGAAGAGGAGATGGAGCAGAAAGAAAGAGGAAGAGTGTCACGTCTTTAGCGTGAATAGAATCCTGTCGTTGTGTTGTGTCACGCCCTTGTGTGAATAAAGTCTCCCGTTTGTATTTTTTACGCACGCCTTGTGTGAATATGATGTATAGTGTATATTATAATGTGTATTTCTTTAAATGTTAGGCATTGTGCATTACCCGGCTTTTGGTGGCGCGATTATACGTACTGTCAGATGTCTCCAAGCTCAGAAACGTCACATAATATGGCGGGAAAGCTTATTCTGCTTTCCCATTGATTGAAGGTGTTTACACTATTTAGCGTTTTTGGCATCCCGGGAAACGCAAGCACACATTCCCGGACTGTAAAAGGCGAAGCAGAGAGCGACCCGAGAGAGACACACAGAGTTAATAGAAGAGAGATAATACAGAAGAGAAGCTGAGAGATCCAGAACACGAAGAGAACAGAGAAGACAAGAAAAGAAGCAGACGCCCAGTGCCCATCTGAATCTACATAGAAATTATTCTACTCTCATCAGTTATGACAACTCCGCTAAACAAGTTCTTTGGACCACAACGATTGCCCATCTCCACGCGAAGTGCACAGCCTTGTGTTTTTTCTAATTGTTTCGGACATCTCCAGACTGCTGCTGGACTAAGTGCGACTCGACACTCTGTTATTTCTCAACTACGAAACATCAACCAATATCTTACGTGTTCCCGACTACCAGAAGCTTCACCTACCAGAAGTTATCGTGCATCAGCGTCTCACCTCAAACTACCCATTTGTTCCCGAGACTGGAGAGTCGGCCTTTTTTTTTTCCGTAGGTGCGACTTCTACCAACCATAATCAAGACTTCCTTTCGCCCACCTATTCTTACGTGCTGCATTCAAAAGCTCACCCAGCTACTCTATTCGGTAAATAAGCAACCGTTTAATTCGAGTCATACTTGCTGCCATCTTTTATCATTCTATGTCCATTTATGTGGTTTTTTTTAAGTCATTTTAACGGAGAGTTTAAGTATCCTGCTGAATTCTCTGTCACTCGTCCGAACTGTGCACGGCCTTAACTTTTTTTTTTCTTTTCGAGACTAGCTTGGCCCATAGTTGGTAGGTCGTGACAAGGAGGAAGAACGTGAGTAGAAGGAGGAGAAGCAGGAGGAGGAGGAGGAAGAGCATGAGGAGCAAGAAGAAAGAGGAGGAGGAGGAAGAATGCCAAAGGAGGAAGTGTTGAGGACGGTAACCAGAGGAGAATCAAGATATGAGGCAAGAGGATAAACACTGTATAGAGGGAATGAAATTCATCTTGCAGCACCACACGTCATAGCTTTGGTGAAGGCGGAACTTAGCTCTCTTCCCAAGAATCATGACTGTATGACACGTGAGAGGAAATGTCACCAACTCGATCATGGAGCAATCTATTCGAGAAATAAAGCGATATCGCAAGTGACGCGAGCGGGGTAGGTCCCCGCAAGCGTGACGTATCGAAAACGTTTGATGAAATGAAACGCTTTACAGAAGACGTTCGGTCCGTGTAGTACTTAGAAGTGAAGCCAGCTGTACTAGATGCAGTGAGTAACAAGTCATTCGGATCCTTGAAGAGTTATCACACTGGGCTATTTTTCCTCCGACCTCCGATTAATCGGCGGTATCGCGCATCTCCAGAACTTTTTCTACCGTGAAAGCACTACGACAAACCCTTTTCTTTTCTCAACAAATATACATATAATTCCATTTTATATTATTCTGGAGGAAAATTATTGGCAAACCCTTTTTTTTCCTCAACAAATATACATAGAATGCCATTTGATATTATGCTGGAGGAAAATTATTTTCCTCCAGCATATCAGATTCCTTCCCGAAAGCCGCGGGGAACAAATCTGCTCCGACAGTCGAAGGAAAAATGGCTCAGTGTGATAACCTCTTTAGTCGAGCGGCACGTATGGAAATGTGAGCTCATATGGAAGAAAACGTTACAAAAGTGGCGTTTCGTAGGAATACAGTGTTATCGACCAAAGGCTGAATGGAGTCTGGGATAAAGTCTTATAATACCATAGTCAAAAGTTTTGATCCACTATTTCTCACTATGCTGGCGTAGCACTTGTTTCTAAGGTTGGGTTAAGTTGCGAAAGATTACATAGGAAGAGCATACCAACAGAAGACTTTTTGCTCCATTAGTAGGCCGGATGCGAAAAAGATAGGTAAAAATAATAGATGAATAAATAATGATAAATATTAAACAGATAGATAATAATGATTTATAATAATTGATAAATGAATGATGAAAATAAACTGATAAATAATAACATAAATGAATAATAAAAAATAAACAGAGTAAAAATTTTGAACTCTGCAGGAAGTTTATTCCATTCATTTACTACAAATTAAATCTACTTCCTGACAATTTGAGACCATTATTTCTTGTCTGATTCGCACTCAGTGTAGAAGATTCCCTTTAGAATCTTAAAGACCTTTATCAAATCACTCCTGAGTCTACGCTTTTTAGAGAAAATAGATTCATATATTTTAGTCGATTTTTGCCGCTGTACTTTTTCCAATCTGCCAATGTCTTTAATGAGATTCGGTGACCATGTGGAAACAGCATATTCCAAATGTGAACGAACTAACGGTTTAAATAGCTTGTTAATGAGAGATGTACTTTTGAAGTCAAAAGATCGCACAATCAGTCTTAGAATTTTATTTGCTTTCTTTGAATCGGAAATACACTTCTTAGATGATTTGAGATTATTACGTATGATTACGCCAAGATCTTTCTCACTGTCCACTTTTGTTAACAAATGTTCAAATAACTAGGAATCGTACTTATTATTATTTTTACCTATATTCATATCATTACATTTACTTGTGTT
>NC_134783.1:30351436-30358936 GCF_046742065.1 Oratosquilla oratoria | reverse complement strand
CGAACCCACTGCTATCGGCCACCCGTACGATCGCCTTCACAGAGCCTTAGCCCACTACACCAACAGAGACTTAAGGCTCTGTGAAGGTGATCTTATGGGTGGCTGATAGCAGTGGGTTCGAATCCTGCATGCGACTGTCAAAAATTATCGGATATATATATGTATATATATATATATATATATATATATATATATATATATATATATATATATATATATATATATATATATCAGTAACTTCCAGTCGTCTAGGATGTCCGAGCACACAAGGCAAAGGTGACGGCTTCTGCAGCGACCAAGAGGTCTCTGGAGTAATCTGTTCATCTCGCTTTAACTTAGTTAAGGTGTTTATCCCATCCATGTGCCATGAACATGAAAAACTTACAATCAAAGGAAATAAATAGGACAATTTTAGTGATAAACAAAGAGGACCGAAGTAGGCGAGGAGTCGACGCCAGGAGGCGCGTAGCAGTGGCCGGAGCCATCACATTTGCCTTATGCGTTTGGGCTGGTGATGGGAGGTTGCAGTCACTCTCTGGGAATCGGAGAGAAAGTGCGGGATTCGAACCCACAACTAAGCGCATGTGAAACCAGCACGCGATTGCGTCACCAAGAAATATATGAACGAAAGAGGAAAACATCAAAATCGATAAACGAATAAATGAAATAGAAATAGATGAATAGAACATTCTACAGACGTGCGGTGAAGTGTTTTGCATATGAAGACTACTTTTGGTTTTGTATGATTTTTTTTTTCCACTTTCACGTCGTTTTTTTTTTTTCTTCCAACTCTTTATTTGTATCCCTTTGCTTTTTCTATTAATTTCTCCTCTTCTTATATCTTCTTTCAACCCTGCTTCTTCTACTCCTTCCACTGGATTTAGATTGCTCTCTATTCCTTTCGGACAAACTAAACGAAGGTTGGACTGCACTGGATCGAAAGAAGAAGAAAAAAAAAAAAAAATCAAGAGCCAAAATTTTTTCGATTGCACCAGAGTTCAAAGGTTCGATTACACTGGTTTGAAAAGAGAAGAAAAATAAAAAATAAATCAAGAGTCAAAAATTGCTCGATTGCACCAGAGTACAAATCTCCACGGACCCGTGATTGCGAACGACCGCATCGCCGAAGGCGTTGTCGACGTGCAGACTTCATCAACAGCAACCTTGTGTGTCTCTTAGTGCTTCAGCTTTCATAATTTATTCCAGGGGGTCACCAAACTACGCAAGGTCAGTTCATCTGGCCATCCGCCACACTGTACGTGTCCATTTTTTTCTTTGTATTATTATCATTGTTATTGTTGTCATTATTATTATTATTATTATTATTATTATTATTATTATTATTATTATTATTATTATTATTATTATTATTATTATTATTATTATTATCATTATTAGTTATCAATTATTATCATTATCATTATTATTATTAGTTATCAATCATTATCATTATCATTATTATTATTAGTTATCAATTATTATTATTACTATTATTATTATTATCATTATTATTATCATTATTATTATTATCATTATTATCATCTTTATTATTATTATTATTTAAAAAAAGGTGTATTCACTGTATTGCATTGAACATAATGGTTATGCGGCCTGTGCTCATCCTTTTCTCCTTTATCTGACACGCTGCTCTATTCCATGAGTCTCTCAAGGCAAAGCTCAGTCTAAGTTCATTATGTATCTATTCTTGATTACAAAGAAACTTAGGAGTCCTTACTTAGTCTGTATCCTTGATTGCCAAGAATTCCTGGAACTTATGATGATTCCACACTTTGATTTAGTTAAGTTTGTGTATTCTTGATTACCAAGGACATTTTTTTTTATTCTTTTTTCTTGACTGCAAAGAAAGTCTGAGTTCTTTGTTTTTTTATGACGCCACGTCATCATTTAATTCATTATGTCCCTGTCCTCGATTACGAAAATAACCAAGAGGCCTTTCTCAGACTCTTCTTTGTAGTGATAGCGATACGAGTGAATTGTGTAGTTATGATTGCGTTCATAGTTTAGAGACGAGCAGAAAAACGTAAAAAGAACGTAATGATAACTACACAGTTCAGTCGTATGTATACATATATATGTGTGTGTGTGTGTGTGTGTGTGTGTGTGTGTGTGTGTGTGTGTGTGTGTGTGTGTGTGTGTGTGTGTGTGTGTTCACCTTGGTCTTTGGATCATGTGCTGGACTCGTGATCTACAGCTATTTCCCTCCCGGAAGAGAGCTCACAGCTCGTATGACCGATCTATGGGTAATGCTGTGACCTTACACGCACACACACATCCAACTCCCCGCCCACGAGGGTTGGAGTAACGACTCAAAGCGCAGCGATACTGAAATTATCTCAGTAATAGGCATGATTCGAATCTGGACCGTCGCGTCGTAGTGACAGTCAGAGACTCTACCAACCCGCCACAGAGTCGTGTGTGTGTGTGTGTGTGTGTGTGTGTGTGTGTGTGTGTGTGTGTGTGTGTGTGTGTGTGTGTGTGTGTGTGTGTGTGTGTGTGTGTGTGTGTGTGTGTGTGTGTGTGCGTGTGTAGACGAAAGCGCTCGGTCCCCTTTCTGTTATTTTCCTAGTGGGTCCTCTGCATAATTAGAATCACGCGCTCAAGTGATTTCTTCTGCATATATAAATATATATATGTACATATATATATATATATATATATATATATATATAATTTATATATATATGTAATTTATATATATTATATATATATATATATATATATATATATATATCTATATATATGTAGTAATGAAAATAATAACAACGCGTACTCTGTTTAGATTCAAACCCACAACGAAGCGAATGTGAAATACAGATAAACGAATAGATAAAATATAGATAAACAGAACATTCTAGAGACCTGCGGTGAAACATTTTGCATACGAAAACACCATTGCAAACCAAGACTCGGGATTCCTATGTTATGAACTCACAACCTTATTTGGTTCTTGTCTATCCTGATTGTAAAGAAAACGAAAAAACCCTTTCCTGATGACGTCATGTTTTGATTGGGGCATCCAGTTTGTGATTACAAATATTTTTTCTTCTTCTAGGTGACGTCACGCTTTCATGTAGTTCTTGATCCAAGTCCTGACCTTGACCTTGGATCTCCTGTCACCTTCATAAAAAAAAAAAAAAAAAAAAAAAAACTCATACCTTCTTATTGCATAATCGCCTCATTTCAACACCCAAACTCACCGACGAGGGACTACCATGCCAAAAATACACTGCGTTAACAGCTCGCACAGTCATTACAATCATCCCTGGCAGTGGTGAATACAATTTGGCTAATCTGCACTGAAACCCCGTCATGGCTTGCCGTAAAAGATAATCCTGGATTTATGACGACATGCCCTGTGTTTTTACTACCAGCATGGTTAAAGCCTTCTTTATTTCTGTTCTCTCTCTCTCTCTCTCTCTCTCTCTCATTCTCTCTCTCTCTCTCTCTCTCTCTCTCTCTCTCTCTCTCTCTTTCTCTTTCTCTTTATTTCTCACTCTCTGCATACATAGATCTCACTACTAAAAGTAAGAGGTTTACATTAGGAGACGCTTAATTGAAACTATCACCTTTTCCTCGTGTGCTCGGAAAGCACGGGCAAGTGGCTACCACTGGTAGCAGTTGAGCTATATATACATATATATATATATATATATATATATATATACATATATATATATATATATATGTATATAGATAGATAGATAGATATATATGTATATATATACATATATATATATATATATATATATATATATATATATATATATATATATATATATATAAGTTAATTATATATGTATATATATATATATATAAATATATATATATTCATAAATAAGTTAATTAATTTGTTAATTACTCACTCATTCAGTCAATAAGATAAAACAAAAATTAAAATGCACTGAAGACTTGTTTTTTCGTGATGTGTTGAAGGTCTGGGGGACCTATCGATCGTGATGCAGAGCAATCTTCGTGACACAATGCATTTGTCCATGAAATTCATGAATAATTATGCTGTTAGGAGCCAGTTAGCGCCTCCCTGTGTACTGCGCAGCCACGCTGTTGACCACGGATATGCTGAATATGTGTATGTAGTTCGGGGTAAATTCTTATGAGGTCTTTATGAGGTTGTTGCTGTCGCTGTTGTTGTTGTTGTCGTTGCTGTAGGAGTGGACATGGTAATTAATCCCTGCTCTCCCACAGACTCCTAGTCAATCTCCTAGTCAATCTTAGCCTCAACCTCTACTCTCATCAAGAACAGTAATTCATAAGAACGGGGCCTGCCTGGACCTTGCGCCTTGAGACCACTACACGAAGTATGTGGTTCGGGGTGGATTCCTATGAGGTCTTTATGAGGTTGTTGTTGTTGTCGTTGCTGTAGGGATGGACATGATAATCCCTGCTCTCCCACAGACTCCCTAGTCAATCTCCTAGTCAATCTTAGCCCCAACCTCTACTCTCATTAAGAACAGCAATTCATAAGAACGGGGCCTGCATGGACCTTGAGCCTTGAGACCACTACACGAAGTATGTGGTTCGGGGTAGATTCCTATGACGTCTTTTTGAGGTTGTTGCTGTTGTGTTGTTGTTGTTGTTGTTGTCGTTGCTGTAGGGATGGACATGATAATCCCTGCTCTCCCACAGACTCCCTAGTCAATCTCCTAGTCAATCTTAGCCCCCAACCTCTACTCTCATCAAGAACAGTAATTCATAAGAACGGGGCCTGCCTGGACCTTGCGCCTTGAGACCACTACACGAAGTATGTGGTTCGGGGTGGAAACCTCTGAGGTCTTTATGAGGTTGTTGCTGTAGTCGTTGTTGTTGTTGTTGTTGTCGTTGCTGTAGGAGTGGACATGGTAAT
Source organism: Oratosquilla oratoria (assembly GCF_046742065.1). Taxonomy (NCBI): domain Eukaryota; kingdom Metazoa; phylum Arthropoda; class Malacostraca; order Stomatopoda; family Squillidae; genus Oratosquilla; species Oratosquilla oratoria. The sequence continues at coordinate 30,354,054 of NC_134783.1, read as the reverse complement.
AATCCCTGCTCTCCCACAGACTCCTAGTCAATCTCCTAGTCAATCTTAGCCTCAACCTCTACTCTCATCAAGAACAGTAATTCATAAGAACGGGGCCTGCCTGGACCTTGCGCCTTGAGACCACTACACGAAGTATGTGGTTCGGGGTGGATTCCTCTGAGGTCTTTATGAGGTTGTTGCTGTAGTCGTTGTTGTTGTTGTTGTTGTTATTGTTGTTGTTGTTGTTGTCGTTGCTGTAGAGATGGACATGATAATGCCTGCTCTCCCACAGACTCCTAGTCTCACCTAGTCAATCTTAGCCTCAACCTCTACTCTCATCAAGAACAGTAATTCATAAGAACGGGGCCTGCCTGGACCTTGCGCCTTGAGACCACTACACGAAGTATGTGGTTCGGGGTGGATTCCTATGAGGTCTTTATGAGGTTGTTGTTGTTGTCGTTGCTGTAGGGATGGACATGATAATCCCTGCTCTCCCACAGACTCCCTAGTCAATCTCCTAGTCAATCTTAGCCCCAACCTCTACTCTCATTAAGAACAGCAATTCATAAGAACGGGGCCTGTCTGGAGCTTGCGCCTTGAAACCACTACACGGAGTTGACACATCATAGATCCCCCCGGCCGCGTTGGAGAGGGGACCTATGCTGTAGCGCCTGGTCTATGTTACCACATTGTACTTTTCATGCAACACTAGTAAGTGATAGTGTGATGACAGTGTCAAATCCATAAGGAAATGGCGTTAATCTAATGTAGTTCTTATCCTGTGGGGGTGAACATTGTTCTTTATGAACACTGCCAATTCTTACCGGGAAGATGAAGCTCAGAAGGTATGTCGACGTATGGGGCATTGGCTATACAGTATATCATGAGATTTTGTGATATCCCCACGAGCCAAGGTCAAGATGCATTCCTTTCCTATCGGATATTATTCTTCACTCAGAAAAGAAAAAAAGAAAAATTATAATATATATATATATATATATATATATATATATATATGTATATATATATATATATATATATATATATATATATATATATATATACATATAGAGTAAAATAAAATAAAGTAAAATAAAATAAAATAAATAAAACATAAAATAGAATAAAATAAAATGAAAATAAAATAAATTAAGATAGAATAAAAAAATGTATAAGATAAAATTAAATTAAATTAATAAGATGAAATAAGTTATGATGAAAGAAAATGAAATAGATAATTTAATAGAACTGTATAGAATAAAATCAGTTAAAACAAGATTAAATAAAATGATAGAAAATCAAAGCAAAAAAAACAAAACAAAAAAAAACACTGATGAATTTCAAGTCTCACTCCTTACTAGTGGCCTTGTTAACACATCTACTCCTCCGATTATGTACCTATATTGTACCTCAGGATCAAAGAGCTGGTATTCACCGCCACAAGTACAATTGATGAATGGTACGTTAGTTGGCGATGTGGTGCTGGTGCTGGTGTTTGTGCTGGTGTCGGTGTTGGTGCTGGTGCTACTGGTGCTGGCGAAAGCAATCTTAGCCCATGACCTCGAACATGAGAGACTGAAGGTCACTTTTTCGTGTGCTGAACTTGATGGTAAAGGTTAAACTCATTGGGTCTTTCTCTAAACAAAAATTACCTTTGTCACAAAAATAGTAAATGATAAGTAAATGAATAGGTAAGTAGATATATGAATAAGAAGATGAATAAATGAATAAATGAAGATAAGTAGAGAAATGAAAAGAAAAATATGATAAACAAGTAGATGCATAGATAGATAAATAAATATATGAAAACATATCATTTTCTAATTCTTGAGGAAGGTAGAACCAGCCTTGAACTGAAAAAGCGTATGATTTAGTCCCGTCAACTTTGCAAAGATCAAATGATAATGATGTAAAAGGAGGAGGAGGAGAAAGAGGGAGAGAGGCAGGAGGAGGAAAAAAGAATATGAGGATGAAAAAGATTATGATGATGATGATGAGGAGGAGGAGGAGGAGGAGGAGGAGGAGGGGAGGAGGAGGAGGAGGAGAAGGAGGAGGAGGGAGGAGGAGGCGGAGAAGGAGGAGAAGGAGGAGGGAGGAGGAGGCGGAGAAGGAGGAGGTGGAGGAGAAGAAGGAGGAGGAGGAGGAGCAGGAGGGAGGAGGAGCAGGAGGGAGGAGGAGAAGAAGGAGGGAGAAGGAGGAGGAGAAGAAGAAGGAGGAGGAGGAGGAGGGAGGAGGAGGGAGGAGGAGGAGGGAGGAGGAGGAGGAGGAAGAAGAGAGATAGAAGAAGGAAGAGGAGGAGGAAGAATACGAGGAGGAAAAGTATGAGGGGGAGGAGGGAGGAGGAAAGAGAAGAAGTAGGAAGATGGGAAAGAGGAGGAAGAAAAATAGGAGGGGGAAGAGGAGGTGTAGGAGGAGGAGGAGGAGGAAGAGGAGGGAGGAGGAGGAGGAAGAGGAGGAGGAGAAGGAATGTTGAAACCTCACGTTCCAAAGAAAGTATAAAGGAAATGAATGAATTGAAAAAGCTTACGCTTTTCAAGGAACCAAAACTCAAAATTCCAGGAAAAGGGATCGGGAACTATTCAACTATGCATTTCCTTCCCGTTGTCTCACGTTTGGTTGAGTGATTCAGTAAGTAAACG
>NC_134783.1:30331436-30346436 GCF_046742065.1 Oratosquilla oratoria | reverse complement strand
GATGAAAATATATAATAGAAAACAAATTTCAACCCTTGAAAGGAGCATCTTTATAAGGAGCACCCATAATGATAATAATAATAAATAATTAATAATAATAATAATAATAATAATAATAATAATAATAATAATAATAATAATAATAATAATAATAATAATAATAATAATAATAATAATAATAATAACAATAATAATAACAATAATAATGGTAATAATAATGGTAATAATAATGGTAATAATAATTATAATAGTAATAATAATAGTAATAATAATAGTAATAATAATAGTAATAATAATAGTAATAATAATAGTAATAGTAATAATAATAGAAATAGTAATAATAATAGTAATAATAATAGTAATAATAATAGTAATAATAATAATAGTAATAAAAATAATAGTAATAATAGTAATAATAATAGTAATAATAATAATATAATAATAATATAATAATAATAATATAATGATAATGATAATAATGATAACAATGATAATAATGATAATAATGATAATAATAATAATAATAATAATAGTAATAATGAAATAATAATAATAATAATAATAATGATAATAATAATAATAATGATAATAATAATAATAATAATAATAATAATAATAATAATAATAATAATAATAATAATATATAATAGAAAAAAAATCAACCCTTTATAAGGAGCACCTTTATAAGGAGCACCCATGATAATGATAATAATAAAAATATATAATAGAGAACAATTTTCAACCATTTATAAGGAGCACCTTTGTAAAAATATGTATTCACAAACACATAGATCGAACCATGAGTATTAGAGTTTCTTTATAGGGTAGAGGTGATCTGATCTGAAACCTGGCATTTTAGACAGTCCGCTATTTTCATTCCCAAGAGTTGGCTTAAGATCAAACCGTTTCCCTCTAATGGTTCATTTCCGGCAGGTAGCACTGTAGCTTGCTCGGCCACCTCATCCCCACTTAGAATATTACTGTTTACTAAAATTTACGCAATTGGACATTTAGTCCACAAATCACTTACTACTCACGAAGCCATGATAAACCTGTCTGACATATCAACGCATTTCACATTACCTAAGGTCTACAGTACGTAGTTACTGAGACAAAAGGTTTCCTCTTCTGTTCCAGGCGGTCGAAGGCCACTACCCTACCCCCGAGGACCCGAGTGCCTGCCCAATAGTCTGTGTGGTCTCAGGGCATATCACCTTTGTCCCAAAAGAAATAAATAACAACAACAACAACAATACCAACAATAACAACAACAGTGAGAGTAATAACAGCAGTAAAGTAACAACAATAATAACAACAGTAACAACAACAGCAATAGTCATAACATCGACAGCAACAACAGTGAATAGCGACAACAACAAAGCAACAATGGCAACGACGTTTGTAACGGTTTTTATTTTGAAAATTCAAATTACGCCACCTGCGCACTGTACTGACAGGTGAGGAGGCGCGTAGCTGCGGCCGAAGTCGTCACCTTTGCCCTATGCACTTGGACTGCTAAGAATTGGAAGTGCGGGATTCGAACCCCAGAATAAGTGCAAATCCCTTTCGTTCGTCAATTTACTCTTTCATCCCAGAGCAACATCAATATAAATCCAAACGAATTCTTCCATATTCTCTCTTTCTGTATGTCTTTGTTTAGTTACGCAAAGACAGAAGTGCTGCTTACTGCAAAGGAAGAAAAGTTACGTGACTTGGCTTGGCTGGTTACACCGCAAATGAGATACAAGCAATGAAGGAAGTTATATACGATCTCATGTCGTGACAAAGCTCAACTTGTTCTGTAGCTCATCCTATGATACATTGCATCTGTTTTCGAACTGTGATACGCGAGGACACCAACAGCTTCGATCAAGACTTCCAGAGGACACAAACCATCGTCAACTATCGGAAACAATATTTTAAAATTATGTTTTATTCTATTTTCCTAACTAATCCTAATAATTCTTAATACGGTAGTGTGTATTTTCTTCGGTAGTTTAGAAACTGTCAATAATATCATTTACCATGTAGGCATAACAGAGGTGTCTTCTAGTAGTGATGAGGATCCCACTCCAAATGGCGCCTGGCTGCGGCCGAAGCCATCACCCTATTATACGCTTGGACTGTTTGGAGAAGGGAACGGCCACTACTGGGAATCGGAGATAAGTGCTGGATTCGAACCAACGACTGATTGAATGCAAGAAGAGCACGGTTCCGACTACACCACCTGAGTAATTCCTGATTATTTTTTTTTATGACAAAGTACACAAGGATTCTTTTTCCTGTGAGCAAAAAGCACAAACCTCCTCTCCTCACACCCCTAAAAAAATTGGAACAGTTGATACAATGAACATAAATTTATTAATTAGTTAATAAAGTTTATAACTGTACTGGTGGTAGCTACGATTTGCTATATTCATTTGATACTCTGAACATATGCATGCAAATAAGCATGTATACGCATATGAACGTACACGTGTGTGTGTGTGTGTGTGTGTGTGTGTGTGTGTGTGTGTGTGTGTGTGTGTGTGTGTGTGTGTGAGAGAGAGAGAGAGAGAGAGAGAGAGAGAGAGAGATTCACTATGGTCTTCGATCATGTGTTGGACTCGTGATCGACAGCTATTTCCTTCCCGGAAGAGAGCTCAGAGTTCATATATGACCGATCTATGGGTAATGCTATGACCTCACACGCAAACACACACACAACTCATAAAAAATTGGAGTAACAACTCGCAGTGCAGCGATACTAAGATTATCTCAGTCCTGGGCAGGATTCGAACCAGGACCGTCGTAGTGGTGGCCGGGAACTCTACCGGTGCACCACGAGTGTGCGTGTGTGTGTGTGTGTGTGTGTGTGTGTGTGTGTGTGTGTGTGTGTGTGTGTGTGTGTGTGTGTGTGTGTGTGTGTGTGTGTGTGTGTGTGTGCGCGTGCGTATGTGTGTGCCTACGCATTTGTGCGCGCGTGCGTACGAGCAGACACGCGTTGTATCGATACAGACACAAACAAACACACTTGTCGTATGTACTACTAGCCAGAGTACGCTTAAAGTAAAAACGAAACAGTCCTAATATACTTTCTGATTAAGTCCGTAACTTTTACTTTATCATACACCTGTAATTACCGCGACATGATCACCATTATTTTCTCTGACTTCCATTCATTAGCATTTGTTCTTTATCACAAGAGAATTGCATTTCCATTGATCAACTTGGCGTGGTTATCACGCTATGCTCCTTCTTCTCAATAATCTATACGGACGCAGTGGATGGCTCAAGTTCCTTAGTGACATCACTTTGACCTCACCATGACTAGACTGTGTGCCAATGACCCTTTTCCACCTTATTATAGGGTGGCCATGTCAAAGTATGGTTTGACTCACCTATCCGCTTACGAGAATTGAAGATGAACAACGAGAAGAGGAATTCCTTCGACGTTGGTCACTCTACGGTAGATGAGGAACACATTAAAACGGTTCAGGAGTCCAGATGAATATCTGTTGCTTTATTTCATACGGGATTTCCCGGAAAGAACAAAGGCGCCATGCTCCCCGCTAACGGTACTGCCCATCGAAAAACAATACCGTGAAACTTGTTCCTCATATTGTCGTTTTGTGTTCATGACCGAGGGGGGACCAAGAACAACAACACGCCCCTGAACTCAGCCATTTTACCTCCAAAGCACGAGTAGATTTGCTATGACATTTGACAACTGCTGAAAGGACTCATGGTTGCGTTTGCTATCATTAGATTGCCTAACAAGGGGCAAATATACAGAACGAGTGAAATGCCCGTTACTATGAAGTGAGACTTCGTTACTTATCATGTACACTTTTTCATTTTCTGTTTTTTGCTTAATTTATGTATTTCAAAGAACTATAAAAATGCATGCATACATAGTTATATGCATACATACATACATACATACATACATACATACATACATACATACGTACATACATACATACATCATACATACATACATACATACGAGTATATGATACATCCATACATACATACATACATACCAACATACATAAATACATACATACATATATACATACGTACATACATGCATACATACATACATACCAACATACATACATATACATGCATACATCTATACATATATACCAATATACATATATACGTACATACATACATATATTACATACATACATACATACATACATACATACATACATACATACATACATACATACATACAAACATACATACATACAGGCATGAATACATACATAGAAAAATGCATGTTCGTACACTACACCAACAATGGCAAACCACGAGATACTGTAACGAAACGGGACGGGAACACGTTCAGATCTGTGGAGCTTCCGGTCGTTGGGGCAGAGCTCGTCGTTCCCTGACCGCGCCCGAACAGGAAATTTTCCCTGTCACTTGTACCAGGGGGGGTAGCCCCCTTGTAAGGGGGAAAAAGCCTTGGTATATGTATGTATGTACTTGTACCAGGACAAAGCATGACGCCCTTTTAATCTGTTTATCTTTCTAACTCACTCTAACATATACGCGGTCTCTCTCTCTCTCTCTCTCTCTCTCTCTCTCTCTCTCTCTCTCTCTCTCTCTCTCTCTCTCTCTCTCTCTCTCTCTGACTTTCTTTAGCTCATTCTCTAACCCTATCCAACTCTGTGTATCTCCCTCCCTCCCTCTCTCTCTCTCTCTCTCTCTCTCTCTCTCTCTCTCTCTCTCTCTCTCTCTCTCTCTCTCTCTCTCTCTCTCTCTCTCTCTCTCTCTCTCTCTCTGACTTTCTTTAGCTCACTCTCTAACCCTATCCAACTCTGTGTATCTCTTCTCTCTCTCTCTCTCTCTCTCTCTCTCTCTCTCTCTCTCTCTCTCTCTCTTTCTCTCTCTCTCGAGCTCAATCTTCTTCTTTATTTCTTAGTCTCTCTTAAACTCTCTCTCCTTTCCCTACTGGCTACGCCTCGTCATAATTGTGAGTTTGTGTCCTGCACTTATCTCAGATTCCCAGCGTCTGCCCCCAATTTCCTATCACACACACACACACACACACACACACACACACACACACACACACACACACATACGCACGCATGCATGCATGCACACACACATGCACACATACACACATACATACACGCCATCCCTTTACAAAAGGAGACAGTAACGGCTTGCAATATTCAAATCAGTGTCACTATTAGTATAACCACTAGTATTAGTATTAGTACAGTACTAGTATTAGTATCAGTAATATATATATTTACATATATATACAAGCACACACACACACACACACACACACACACACACACACACACACGCACACACACACACACACACACATATATATATATATGTATATATATAATATATAAATATATATATATATATATAATATATATATTGTTACGGGCTGCTGGTATGTGAAGAGACGTTACGTATAACGTCTAAGTGCTTAAGAACCAGCGCACTTCTAGAAGCCACTGTAGGACTGAACTATCTGGTCAGGGCCTAGATAATTCGTAAGACTAGAAGTAAAGGTAACAAAGAAGATTCCAGGAAAGGAATATTAAACTAGCGATAAAACTAGTAAACGAAATTATTAATGGAAAATGTATTTACAGGCAATTAACACAAAAGAGAATGGGCAGTAGGGTCAATGGGACCGTTACACGATTACGAGAATATGGAAATTATCGTTCAAATAAGAAACACAAGATAAGTATACAATAAGGTACTATCTAAGTACAAAGAGATCAGGAACATGCATCAGAATAAGTAATAAGCACAAATATAAGTAAAGTAATGCAATGTATATCAGACACGTAATGTAGGCAAAAAGGGTGATCACTTCACACCAATCGTCTCATGAATCTAAACCTTCTAGTTTTTATCAAGAGATCAATATGTGGGAATATGACAAGGAGTCAGCGAATACCACTGCTTATATACCATTGGACCGGAAGCCGGATACTTCCGGTTAAGGGTGCGGGTGAGGAGGAGGGTAATTTAACACGTCAACATGGGTAGTTTTAGGACCCTCGACTTGCTTGAACAATCTATTTATTTAGTAACTGTCAAATCTGTGCGCTCCGAACTATTCAGGATTTCGCTTGTCTGTTTGTTCTACAAGAGTGCGCACCTCTCTCCGCACGTAGGCGAGATTACATATAATGGACGGGCGTTACTGCTTAACATTGTTACAATACATACATAGACAAGAAATATGAACATAGTTATGTAATACAAAGGAACACAATTCTATAACATAATTACACATATGACGTAATATCTAATATTACGTTACACCTCCACCGTTTGGGAAAGCTTTTCACTTTCTGTTGAAAAGATATGTTCTAGAAAGGACGTCGGCTAAAACATTAAAGACGCCTTTTATATGATGAATTGTTAGATTAAAGGGTTGGAGAAATAAACTCCAACGTGTAAGTCTCGGATTCTTGTTTTTCATAGTCTGTAGGAACTTTAAGGGGTTGTGATCCGAATATACTTGAATGGTAGTTGAGGAACCCAGGTAGACTTCGAAGTGGATAAGGGCCTGGACCAAAGCGAGCGTCTCCTTCTCAATTGTTGAGTAGTTCTTCTGCGCAGGGGACAGCTTCTTGCTGTAGTAGGCGATAGCGTGAAGAACTTCATTGTGTTCTTGCAAGAGGGCGGCACCGATACCGGTGTCGCTGGCGTCGACTTGCAGAAGAAAGGGTCGTTGGAAATCGGGTGCCCTTAGAACTGGTGCGTTAGTGAGAAGGGACTTCAGGTTTTTGAAGGCCGTCTCACAGGTAGGTGTCCACACGAAGTCGTGGTCTTTTCTCAACAGGTCAGTCAATGGTTCTGCTACATCTGAAAAATTTGGACAAAAACGGCGATAATAGCCACTCATTCCAAGGAATCGACGTACCTCTCTACGATTAGTGGGTGTTGGTACATCATTGATGGCTTTTATCTTGGCGTCTATTGGAAACACTTGGGAATTTCCAACTTTAAATCCCAAATAGGGGACCTGTGTATGTCCGAAATCACATTTGGACAAATTGATGGTAAGGTTTGCTTGGTCTGCTCTATAAAAGAAATTATTTAGGTGTTCAATGTGTTCTGTCCAAGACTGACTAAATATTATCACATCATCTAGATAAGTTTTTACTCCTGGCAATCCTGCAACAAGATTGCTTATCATTCTTTGGTAAGTGGCAGGGGCATTTTTTAAGCCCAAATGGCCATTGCTCTGAATTGGAACAATCCCTCTTCCGTAATGAAAGCGGTAACTTCTCTTGAGCGAGGGTGTACAGGGATTTGATAGTATCCCCTTAGCATATCCAACTTGGATACATACTTGGCAGTTCCTAGACTGTCTATGATATCATCTATCCTAGGAATAGGAAAAGCATCGGCCTTAGTATGGGCATTGATTTTCCTGTAGTCAATGCACAGGCGATAAGAATTGTCAGATTTAGGGACAAGAATGCAAGGAGATGCCCAAGGACTACTGGAGGGTTCAATTATTCCCTGTTGAAGCAGAGTGTTTATTTCTGCTTTTATGAACTCCTTCTTTTTTGGATTGACTCTATAAGGGGCTTGTTTGATAGCCCTTGGCGAGTCTAGAATTATTTCGTGTTCTATCAAAGAAGTGAATCTTGGGGAATCTAGAAATAATTTTGGAAAACTTCTTAAGAGGAAAAGAATGTCTTTACCTTGTTTCTCAGATAAGTGTCCTACTTTTATCTGAAGATTTTGTAGTATCTGAGAGTTTTCCAAGGGAATCTCAGGAGGATTAGGCAGGTTATCAGGAGGCTCTTCCGATTCTATTGTGGTAGAGCTGCAAGCTGGAATTGGATCTCGGGAATGATAAGGTTTTAAGGTATTTATGTGACAGAGACGGGAACTCTTTCTTCTGTCTGGAGTTTTGATTATGTAGTTGAGATCACTGGCTCTGGACAAGACTTCATAGGGTCCTTTGTATTTAGCCTGCAATGGATCTCCTGGTATGGGAAGATAAAGTAACACTTGATCTCCTGGAGAGAAAGTTCTAAGTTTAGAATTTTTATCATACCGACCTTTCATTACTCGTTGAGCATTCGTCAAGTTCTCTCTTGCCAACTTCCAAGCTTCTAACAACTTCTCGGTGACCTGGGACACGTATTTCAAAGAAGGAACAGGTGGTTCTTCTTTCATCCATTGTTCATGAAGTATCTTTAGGGGACCACGGAATTCATGACCGAAGACTAATTCTGACGGGCTGAATCCAAGGCTTTCTTGAATTGTTGTTCGGGTGGCGAACAACAAAAAGGGGAGTCCGTCTTCCCAATTTCGAGTGTTCTCAGCACAGAAGATTCTTAACATTGTCTTGAGCGTTTGGTGAAAGCGCTCTAGAGCACCTTGTGATTGAGGATGATAGGCAGAGGAAGTTACATGATTTATACCTAGTGTTACAAGAGTTTCTCTAAACTTGTTGGAAAGAAAATTACTTCCTTGATCACTTTGAATGTTCTTAGGAAATCCTACCATAGTGAAATATTTCAACATTTCTCTGATTATGTTTTGAGCTTTAATATTTTTCAAAGGAATGGCTTCTGGAAAACGAGTGCTCATACACATGATTGTGAGAATGTACTGATTTCCTTTACTTGAAGGAGGTAAAGGTCCTACACAGTCAATAAGAACTTTTTTAAATGGCTCTTCCATTACAGGAATGGGATGGAGTGGAGCTTCTACAATTTTCTGGTTGGGCTTACCTACAAGTTGACATGTATGACATGTTTTACAATATTGGGCAACATCTTTGACAACCGTGGGCCAATGGAAATGTTGGGTTATGTTGAACAAGGTCTTTTCTTACCCCTAAGTGACCTGCTAAGGGAGTATCATGAGCCAATCTTAGAACATTATTCCTGAAACCAAGAGGGAGGACTATTTGATTCCTTACTTGCCATGGCTGGTCAGCGGTTGCGGTGGATGCTCTCCATTTTCGCATTAGGACTCCGTTTTCTATATAGAAACCTCGTGACATATTTTCAACTTCTCCTGGAGATGAAACAATCTCGTACAAATTTTTAAGAGAAGGATCTGACTTCTGTTCTTTGATTAATTCTGCTCTAGATAGAGAAATTGGTGAAGAAGAAGATGGGTCAGTTTGGGAGAATAGGGATTCTAAATTATAGGTCTCCTCTTCAGATTTCTTGTACTGAGATCTGGTTACAGCACAAGCGGGAAACAACTGTAAGTTATCTGAAGGTTCTACTGAGGTCTTAGGGTTATTTGTTATTAAGGGAGAAATGACTTTGCTTCCAGCGATGTCATTGGCCAACAATAAGGATATTCCTATTATGGGAAGAGAGTCTACTACTGCTACTTTAACCATTCCGGTTGTTAAATCAGACCGCAAGAAAACATTATGTAATGGACATTTTACAATTCCTCCAACTCCTTCTATCAATATATCATAACCTGTATATGACTCACCCAGATTCTGCAAGACAGAATTTAAAATCAGACTTTGCTTTGCTCCTGTGTCTCGGAGTATGGAAATAGGATATTGTTGTGAACTACTACTATGAGATATAGTTCCTGAAGATACAAATGGTTTGAAACAAGGATCATGATCTGATGAGGGGGGTTCTACATTACTTGACAATACCGGCTTCTTTGGTAGTTTATCCTGAATAGAGGATTTTGAATCATCTGATTTTATATTACTTACAAGAGTTGGTGTCTTATTGGAGAATGAGGGTGTCAGTCTCTTTCTGCAATTAGAAATGTGATGGCCAACCTGTTTACAATATGAACAAGTTACAGGGGGATTAGTCTTAAACCTTTCCATTCTTTGCCAAGTTTGGTTTGGAGGATATTGATTGAAATCAGACCTGTAACTGAAATGTGATGGGCTAGACTGATTTTCAAAGTGTTTCTTTGGGGACCAAGGATCAGAGTATTTTGTTGAATCTGGAATATATGACTTTGACTTTTGGGATTCCATTTGTCTTGACTTAGGTTTATGATTTAGTGTGAACTCATCAGCCAATACAGCAGCTTTAGTTAAAGTTTCGGGAACATGATCATCTATAAAAATCCTAAGATCTGTCTCTAAGGTATTCTTAAACTGCTCCAATAAAATCAACTGTTTAAGTCTATCTAAGGTGTCCGTTTCACTAGCCAAACACCACCTATTGAATAACCTCTCTTGTTGAGCCGCATATTCTACGTATGTTAACTGAGGTGTCTTCCTATAATTACGGAATTTCTGTCTATAGGCCTCTGGTATTAGTTCATAAGCTTTTAAAATACAAGCTTTCATATTATCATACTCGCTTTCTGCTTCTGAAAGAGAAGTATAAATTTGCTGAGCCTTACCCTTAAATTGTGTTTGAATGATTAATGGCCAATTTTCTTTAGGGATTTGTAACTGTTGCGCCAATTTTTCCCACTGAAGAAAGAAAATTTCTGGCTCTCCTTCTGAAAATATGGGTAAAAGTTTTACATACTTGGAAATATCTATATGACCTTCCTGAACTACGGGTCGTCTATCAACAATCCTAGCTTCTACTTCTGCCTTCTTTAATTCTAACTCTGCCAATTTGACTTTAGTTTCGTTCTCTCTTTCTATTTGTTTCACTTTAGCTTCCTCTTCTCTAGCTCTAAATTCTGCCTCAATTTGCATTTGTTTTAGTTTAGTTTCCTCCTCTTTAGCTACTCGTTTCGCTTTAGCTTCCTCTTCTCTAGCTCTAAATTCTGCCTCAATTTGCATTTGTTTCAGTTTAGTTTCCTCCTCTTTAGCTTTAAATTCTGCCTCAATTTGCATTTGTTTCAGTTTAGTTTCCTCCTCTTTAGCTTTAAATTCTGCCTCAATTTGCATTTGTTTCAATTTAGCTTCCTCCTCAAAATCTACTCTCCTGACCTTTAATTCAATCTCCTTAATCTTAAGTTCGGTTAGTCGTGCCTCCATTTCTAACCTATTTGAAGGAATTTGTATAGCTGTAATCTCTTCTGGAGATAATATCTCATCTTCGATCAGATTTTCAACGAGTTCCTGAAGTATTTTTTTCTTTCGTAAACTTGTATCAATGTCTACTCCAAAGTGCTTGCCTATTTCTATCAAAGTGTCTTTAGTTTGTTTCTTTAAGAAACTTACCTTGGGATTTTGAACGAATTCTTGAACTATATCATCCATCTCTATAAGAATGTGTTAAATACCTGATCCAATATCCTGGCAAGGTCGCCACTTTGTTACGGGCTGCTGGTATGTGAAGAGACGTTACGTATAACGTCTAAGTGCTTAAGAACCAGCTCACTTCTAGAAGCCACTGTAGGACTGAACTATCTGGTCAGGGCCTAGATAATTCGTAAGACTAGAAGTAAAGGTAACAAAGAAGATTCCAGGAAAGGAATATTAAACTAGCGATAAAACTAGTAAACGAAATTATTAATGGAAAATGTATTTACAGGCAATTAACACAAAAGAGAATGGGCAGTAGGGTCAATGGGACCGTTACACGATTACGAGAATATGGAAATTATCGTTCAAATAAGAAACAAGATAAGTATACAATATGGTACTATCTAAGTACAAAGAGATCAGGAACATGCATCAGAATAAGTAATAAGCACAAATATAAGTAAAGTAATGCAATGTATATCAGACACGTAATGTAGGCAAAAAGGGTGATCACTTCACACCAATCGTCTCATGAATCTAAACCTTCTAGTTTTTATCAAGAGATCAATATGTGGGAATATGACAAGGAGTCAGCGAATACCACTGCTTATATACCATTGGACCGGAAGCCGGATACTTCCGGTTAAGGGTGCGGGTGAGGAGGAGGGTAAGTTAACACGTCAACATGGGTAGTTTTAGGACCCTCGACTTGCTTGAACAATCTATTTATTTAGTAACTGTCAAATCTGTGCGCTCCGAACTATTCAGGATTTCGCTTGTCTGTTTGTTCTACAAGAGTGCGCACCTCTCTCCGCACGTAGGCGAGATTACATATAATGGACGGGCGTTACTGCTTAACATTGTTACAATACATACATAGACAAGAAATATGAACATAGTTATGTAATACAAAGGAACACAATTCTATAACATAATTACACATATGACGTAATATCTAATATTACGTTACAATATATATATATATATATTATAGAACAAATCACTAGTAACAGCGATGTAATTCAAACAATCAAGCCCGGTCGTCGCGAGCTTTGAAGTCGGGTCACTTTGAGCATGAAACTCAAGCGTTGGCACTCCGACAGTTGCATCGTTAAAATTTCAGAAATTGTATATGATCTTATATCCAGGGTTAGGTCGACTGTCCTGAAGCCTATTTCCTACAAAACCCATCAACACCAGACAGCTAGGTGGCAACTAACCTAATTGGCTTCGCCGTCGTAAATATTACAGAGCAAATCGCCAGTAACAGCGATGTAATTCAAATAAGCAGGCCCTGCCGTCGCGAGCTTTGAACTCGGGCTACTCTGAGCGTGAGACCCAAGCATTACTACTTCAAGTCTCAGATCGCTACTTTTTTTTTTTTTTTTTTATACCTGATATGATCTTATACCCAGGGTTAGGCCGACTGAAATGTACATTCATTAAGCCCATTTTCAACAAGAGCCAACTACACCAGACAGCAAAGCCGTAACCAAGGCAATTCGCTTCGCGGTAACCAAGGTAATTCGCTACTAACAGTGATGTAATTCAAGCAAACAGGCCCGACCGTCGCGAGCTTTGAACTCGGGTCCCTCTGAACGTGAGTCCCAAGCTTCGTTCCAGAGAGCTCCCCCTGTCTTTTCTGAGGTATTCTTTGCCTGTGTTGCTGAGGGGAATGTAGCAACATAGCCAAAGAATACCAACAATGGGAAACCACGGGATACTGTTATGCTGTACCCATATCTGGGGAACATCCGGTCGCCAGGGAAAGTACTTATTCCCTACCCCGGGCCGAACGGTTAATTTTCCCGGTGCCTGGAACCATGACAAAGCGTGACGCCCTTGTATCTGTTTATCTCTTTTACCTAGTCTAAAGGGCCATTTACACGGTCGAACAGTTTGACAAACCCGGTTTGTCAGGCAAGTGTTTGAAGTGATGTTTGACCGTGTGAATGGGGTATTTGGTCGTCAAACACGTTTGTCGAACGTGTTTGACAACCAAATACCCTATTCACACGGTCAAACATCACTTCAAACACTTGTTTGACAAACCGGGTTTGTCAAACCCTTTGACCGTCTAAATGCCCCTTAACATGTGCGCGGTCTTTCTTTCTCCCACTCTCTCTTTCTCTTTCTCTCTCTCTCTCTCTCTCTATCTATCTATCTATCTCGTTTATTTGCTGAAGGGTTTATGTACATGGTGTAGTAACACATACATACATATACCAAAGCTTTTTCCCCCTTGCAAGGGAGGTAGCCAAAAAGGAAAAGGCATAAAATCATTCCCACCCAATCCATCCCTGAATACACTCCACACCCCTCTACCCTCCCTCTTATCTTAGCACCTCCTGGATGACGGGTCATCCCTGCACCTTGTCCACTGCCCTGGGTCAGAAGCAGTGTCGCCAGACACAGCCAAAGAATACCTTAGAGAAACCAGGGAAATTCCTCGGATCGAAGCTGAAGAGATAAGGAGCCGTTTAGAGAACGGTCACCTCCGACATAACCTTGTCCTTAAACTCGCTGAAGAAGACCAGGACCAGAATGAGAAACTCCAGGGAAAGCTGGAACTTTTGTGTAACAGCAGTTAATGGAATGAAGTCGGCAGGCACGAGCTGATTACAAACCTATGGTCGTTCAAGCTGGCACAAATACAAAAGGAATTCCTCTCTCCTGTCTTAAAGTATAGTACGGTCCTCTCTCCTGTCTTAAAGTTTAGTACGGTCCTCTCTCCTGTCTCAAAGTATGGTACGGTCCTATCTCCTGTCTTAAAGTTTAGTCCAGTCCTCTCTCCTGTCTTAAAGTTTAGTACGGTCCTCTCTCCTGTCTTAAAGTATAGTACGGTCCTCTCTCCTGTCTTAAAGTTTAGTACGGTCCTCTCTCCTGTCTTAAAGTATAGTACGGTCCTCTCTCCTGTCTTAAAGTTTAGTACGGACATCAACCACAAGTCCACGGCTATGTCGAGAAGAACTACAGTTGAAAGGACAACGGTATGGAAAGCGGATTCAAACAGGGAAATAGATTCAATTTGGAAGTAGGTAGAAACAACTTTGCCAACCGTGTAGTTAATGAATGGAATAAACTTCCTGCACAGGTAGTGCAATGTAGTTCAGTTCGAAGCTTTAAGAATCATTTAGATAAACACCTAAGCAAGATGCTGTAATGATTATGATTTATTTTATATTATTTTTTTTATCATTTGTCTGTTTGATTTTAATTTATTATTAGTTATACGTCAATTTATTATCATTTACTATTTACCTGTTTGTTTACTCTTTAACTATACCTATGCATTCATTTATGTATTTTATTTGTTATTTACATTATTATATTTTTTATTTATTAATTTATTATCATTATGATTTTTTTTCGCATCCGACCTAGATATGGACCAAAAGGTCTCCTGTCGTCATGCTCCGCCTTTGTAATCCTTTGTAATCCTTATATTGCTCAGTAACCTCTCGAAAACGCGACACAGCCATCCTCAGAAGATACGCCCTTGTAGTCTGTCCTTGGTAGCGTCATCAGAACAAAATTTCCGAAATTCAATAGATAAGATTGAAAGGCTAAGCAGTGTGGATATCTGATATATACGGTTAGTAAGTTACCAATGTTTTCACAGGTGGTGCCGTCAACGTAGACAAAGAGGCGTTGCACAAAATTGACGAGGACAATCTACCGATATGTAGACTGGACTACGTATATAGAAAGGTGTATCAGATTCAAGTCATTCAGATTTGGTAACCAGGAATACCACCAACTGGAAGGCTTCCCCATGGGATCACCGTTGAGTACAGTAGCAGCATCTCTGTACCTGGAAGAGTTGGAGAGGGATCATTACCAGA
>NC_134783.1:30311436-30316436 GCF_046742065.1 Oratosquilla oratoria | reverse complement strand
TCGCTCTCTGTACGACCCTCGCTTTCTCGAGACTTCGGTTCTTTCTCTCGCTTGAGCTTCTGGTTTCACTGAAAGAGTCTTCTCTTGTGGCCTCAGGTTCTCGAAGAACGGACTGGGGTGTCCAAGCGTTTCGAGCTCGGCTGAGGAGCTTGTTGACAAATTCCTTAGACCTGGAAGACTCCTGGTGTGGATTTTCTTTGTGGATTTGGGCAAAGCGGTTAGCAGGGCAATCGGTGGGAGAGCTCTTCGATGGTGGAGGGTTGTGGGAAGGTACCTGGGGACACTGAGGAGTTTCAGAGGGAAGAGGAGGGCGATGGGGATGGGGGCGATGGGGAGGGGAGGGAGAGGTCAGGTGGGGATGAGGTTTCTTTGTCGACTGCACGGTTTTTCCGAAGGCGTTATCGAAGAAGGTATAATCTGCAAAGATAGAAATAAAAGTATATAGCAAAGCAGAAATTGAAAATAGTTATATATGTGTAAAAAATGTAAGCACGAACACGCACACACGTACACACACACACACGTACACACACACACACACACACGTACACGTACACACACACACACACACACACATACACACACACACACACACACACATCTTTCATGATTTTAGGAAGCGACTGTAATGTATCTAATCAAATTAACGATGCGGGTAGAGAATTCAAAACCAGAACAAAAGAACATTAAAATTCAGTAAAATACGCACAACAAAACTCCGCGGTATTTCAACATTTCGCCAACAATAATCACTGCATAAATTGGGACGAGGCCAAATTCATTTTCAAATCAAAATGTAGTTATAAAAGGAAAATTATTGAATCTTCCTTAATTAAACTATTCCCAAACTAACATTTCAAAAGGACAATGGTCCCCTGATTATATAACCACCTTGGCAGTTAATAAACTACTTCCTTATATTGTAAAAGCGGACGACTTGCCACAAAGTCCGCGCGGCAACTTAGACGCCACCTGGTATGAAATGTCTATGTTCCCTCACTCCACCTCTCTCCTCTGTATATAAGTAATGTGTTTTCTCTTGTCTATGTATTCCGCTTGAAGAGGATCACAGCAAGTGATCGAAATATACAGAAATCGTTATTTCCTTTCTTTTCTTAAATCCAATCAATAGTGGGTTTTTAGTGCATATATATATATATATATATATATATATATATATATACACACTCGATTAAACATGACAGCATTTTGGCACTGATTAATCTTCTTACTGAGATTTTCAATTTTTCTCACAGTAGATCTCATTTCGGGGGGGGGGGGCAAATACAAGCCTTCCGTAGTCTTCCATATTTAATTTGACGTTTCGACTTCAGGGAGTCATCTTCAGAATAGTTTACAAGAATTAAGTCACAGTTTTACAAAGCTACATGGTACACAATTGACAATATTGTACAGACAACGTGGATTAGATATAGGCCGCTTGGGAACGTTGGAAGGATCTTGACCCTCTGCGTAGGCGGACACTTCGCCTTAGAGGGGGAGGGGAAGGGGGAGGGAGAGGGGGCGAGTCAGGTATGGTAGGTCGTCTCACTGGGACACCACGCTGGTCAAGTGGGGGTGGGTGAGGTGGTGGAGGGGAGGGGGGGAGGAAGGAGGTGGGTGTTGCTGTCGTTGGGCTCCAAATCTGGAGGAAGAATCAAATAACGAGATGGTAGAAATCATATTGGATTGAATATTGATTATTGGAGCTCTCTCCCATATGTGGATGGCTTTAAGCATTTTTTTTTTTTTTTTTTTTTTTTTTTTTTTTTTTTTTTTTTTTTTTTTTTTTTTTTTTTTTTTTTTTTTTTTTTTTTTTTTTTTTTGTAGAGTATACGACTATCCTAGTGTTTTCCACGATAGTCTCCTTATCAATTACAGCCTAGTGGTATTGGAGGTGCATCACAATATCATCCATACAGAACCATTCTCCATTCACTACTATCTTCTGTCTTTTCCCTTCCTTCCTCTTTCCCAACGCCCCTTTCACCCCATCCATCTCATACTAGGTCGCCTCCTCATGTTCACTCTATTCACCTCTGCCTTCCACACCTCTTTTACTAACCTTTCCTCACTCATTCTTTCCATGTGTCCAAACCATCCCAATACTCTTCCATCAACCTTATCTCCCAACTCCTTTTCTATCTCCGCTTTCCTCCTCACCTCCTCGTTTCTCACTCTATCCAGCCAAGTAACCCCTATCATACTTCTCATACATTTCATCTCAAACACAAGCCTGACGTCAACTCCTGGGAAACTTAGGACAGTTCTTGCTTAATTCGGCTAATCCAAAACTAGTGTTAGGAGGAGCCAAGCCAGAGGCATAACACTCCTACAGGAAAACAAGCACGAAAAATCTTGAGGATAATTAGGTTTTCTTACAACAGTATTATTGTGAAACTGACAAACCAACGGATCCTGATTACATCTGACAAACAACTCCTATGGCGCCACCGCGTCGTTCCCAAAGGACAAGAAACTGGAAACTGGAAATGTCTATTAAGAACTTCTGGTTACAACGAGTTACAATGGTAAAGCATGCTGACCTTTTGGTCCATATCGAGGTCAACTAAAAAAGAAAAAAAAAATATGAATGTGGTAATGTCTAGACCGTGAAAAAAAAAACATGAATGTGGTAATGTCTAGACCGTGGGAAGATCTTCTGGTCCCAAAAAACCCTGTGAGCCACATCACATCTAGGATGATTATACACCCGAGCCTGGCAAGATGCCTTGGCATAGGGCTTTCCCCAGAGTCTACGCTTCGAAGTCAGAAGTGGACAAGGCGAAAGTAGCTCAGAAACAAAGACACAAATTCAAGATAAAAAGATGTTCGGAAGATGATGAAAAGAATTTTAGGGGTTTTGTGCGAGCAAGAGATGAGGTGGAGGGGGGACAAGTAGAAGGGATTTAGATAGGATTAGCTTTGTGAAAAGGATCGAAATATAGTAAAATCAACAGGATAAGTGATATGATGATTAATTATGTTGGATCTTGATAAGACGATCACTGTCGTGTGAGGATACTCCCACCCCCCGAGTGGATTGTGAAAAACAGGGAGAAAAGACATTAGAGTTGGAATTATAGGGGAAAGACAAGGTGGATTCTGGGTGGAGATATTAACGGATACATGGACAACATCAAGGAAGGGATAAAGCAGGTGTCACACTATACGGCGGTGCCGGATGGGGTCATATTATGGGTAAGTTCAATGATCATAATAAAATCACCTGACAATAACTATACTTTTATATAATGACTGCCATCTCCCCTTGGTTAAAATACTATCATGACTTTTCGAGCTTAGTGACTCAATAGGGAGAATTTGTTAAAGCCAACAACAAGCCACAGTGGAGGTGGCGGACAGTGTGTCACAGGGCTACGAAAGGCATACAAAGGCCTGAGGAGTGGGAAAGAAGAATGAAGAGGGAAAGAATGTTATAGATTCTGCCTTTTGATTAAACATTCTGCAGTTCCCTTCTGCGAGAAAATTGAAGGCAGTTGGTGACCTACAAGAGTTGAGAAAGGGGGTTAGGTTAGGTTAGGTTGTACAGGGCGGCTGGAAAGACACTCAGAATGAAAGTTTTAAGTAAGTTTATCAAAGCACTAACAGACGTGCGTACACTTAGAAGACGAGAACAAGACTAAACCCACGCCAATCTTGCATTTGGAGGGAAAAACAGGCACGAATCGCATTGCAATTACAAAAATGCTCACAAAATATACAATAATAAATATATATATTAACAAATAAACATAACTGGAAATATGTACATAAAAACACAAGAAATGTCACCATTGCAAGGTTAGGTTTTCCATGTACAGGCGGTAACACTTGGAGGTGCTTAAGAACTGTACGATCAAAACCGGAGAGGAAGTAACACTACAACATAGGTTGTGACAGTCTGGCGGATTCAAATAAAGAGGCTAAAAAAAAAAAAAAAAAATCCTGAAAATGGAACCTGGAATCAAATGGTGGAGGAAAGACTACTAGAAGGACTGAGATAAGAGTTTACTGTATATCAAGAATAACAAAAAGAATGAGACAGCTAGAGAATGCATAGTAACGATGGGATATGGGTAAGGGGGTATTATGAAAAGTTGGAGAGGAAATGCTGGGTCAAGCTTCCGGATGAGTCTATTTCTAAAGATAAAGAGAGTTTGTGGTGGAATGAGGAGGAACAAGAGGGCGTTGAAGAAAGTGGTTAAGAAGTGAGATTCATCAGAAACTGCTCCACTCGAATTATATATATATATATATATATATACACAAACATATATATATATACATATATATATATATATATATATATGTATATATATGTATATATATATATATATATATATATATGTATGTATGTATGTATATATGTATGTATGTATGTATGTATTTATGTATGCATAATTTGAATAGAGCAGTGGATAATGTTCCTGCCTTGAAACGTGAAAGACCCCGGTTCGATCCCCGGTAAGTGCAAGAGAACTCCCATGGCTTCCCAACCCCTTTCCACAACGATGGACATTAGAGGTGCGGTAGATTAGTGTAGCATATGCTAGCACCCAATCAATAAGATCGAGCTGACTACACTGACTTCAGGCTGTTGGCAACCCTTAGAGGTCCAGCGCGCACACGCGCGCACGCACGCATATGGAGTGAACTATCAGTTGTTTTAAGAAACGGTTAGACAACTGAAACTATCAGTTGTTTCAAGAAACGGTTAGACAACTGAAACTATCAATTGTTTCAAGAAACGGTTAGACAACTGAAACTATCAGTTGTTTTAAGAAACGGATAGACAACTGAAACTATCAGTTGTTTTAAGAAACTGTTAGACAACTGAAACTATCAGTTGCTTTAAGAAACGGTTAGACAACTTTATGGATGGGGATGACAGGTGGTGATGGATATGGATCTGCCTTGTGTAGGCCTTATGGTCTCTTGCATTCTCCTTCATTTTTATGTTCTTATGTACTCCAATGTCTCAAGTCAACTCTCGAGAG
>NC_134783.1:30293936-30306436 GCF_046742065.1 Oratosquilla oratoria | reverse complement strand
ATGGTTTGGGCACACGGAAAGAATGAGTGAAGAAAGATTAATAAAAGAGGTGTGGGAGGTAAGGTGTACATGAGGGTGCGACCAAGGATGAGATGGATGGATGGGGTAAAAGGGGCATTGCGAAAGAGGGGAATATCTGTTGAGGAAGGAAGTGGGAAGACAGTAGGGTGAGTGAAGAATGGATGTGCATAGATGGTGCTGTGATTCATGGAAGGGAGTGGGTGGGGATATGGGAGGTGAGGGAGTATGTGGGAATGATATTTTGGCACAGTCCGAAGGGATTTCTCCCCGTCTTCTCATTTTCTGCGTTAGGGGACGCAGAGGAGGGGGGGGGGTCGCCGATTAAAAGAAGCGGCCTTGCTGTGGATATCCTGTGTCTTGCTACACTGCTTCCGTCCCAGGGCAGTAGGCGAGATGCAGGGATGACCCGTCATCCAGGAGGAGCCAAGAAAAGAGGGATGGAAGGATGGTGAATGAGAATGGAGTATGTGGGGACGAAATGGGTGGGAGTGGATTTATGCCTTTGACTTTGGCTACCTCCCTTGTAAGGGGGAAAAAGCCCTTGGTATATGCATATGGGTGTGCTGTGCCTCGCTGCATTGCTTCTGATTCATGGCAGTGGGCGACATGTAAGGATGATTCGTCATCCACGAGAAACCAAGGTAAGAGGGAGGGAGGGGAGGATTTGAATGGGAATGGAGTATGTGGAAATGGAATGGGTGGTTGTGGATTTCATGCCTTTGACTTTTAGCTAACTCCCTTGTAAGGGAGAAAAAGCCGTAAGTGTGTGTATATATATACATATACATACATATATATATATATATATATGCATATATATACATATACATATATATATATGTCATATATGTCATATATATATATATATATATATATATATATATAATACTGATGACCCACTTTCGGAGAAGAATAAGCGAAGATATAGAGATCTGTATATTTCGATCACTTACTGTGATCCTCTTCAGCAGATATATATGTATATATACATACCATACCCATCTTCCTTAATTATATTTCTACTCCCAGAAATGGCATCTTAAAAGGCATTCTAGTTCTCTATACCGCCACAGCTCCCTTCTTAACGAATACAACCCTCACTGGAACTACTAAAGGTATTTAAAGCTTCTACACCACCATTAACCTGAATACGAGACGCGGACGCGATGTAATGTACAAACAAATTGACTTCTCCCTCTCGGGCCCACATTCCTCCGCACTCGACTTTTCACATGCAGGACATCAAGGTCACCCCAATGACATGGGACCGTCATTAACGAGGAATTGGTGCCGGTATTCGAGTCACGTGATTGAGGGCATGTAGGACAAGCAGTCGCCATAGGTATACGAGCTGTAGGCCTTCGTTACCGGCCTGTTATTAGGCGGGATATATAGATTTGCTAAGTAAGGTAAGTAGTGATGGAAATGGGGACGTGCGTAGAAGTGCGGGTTGTACCCACATCTTAGTTTTCATCTGTTTATACACACACACACACACACACACACACACACACACACACACACACACACACACACACACACACATATATATATATATATATATATATATATATATATACAGTATATATAATATATATATATACACACATGTATATGTATATGTATGCAGAAAGATCACAGAACCACGTGATCCAATAAATTGCTATTAACCACAAAGGAAACCTGAAAAGAAACTTTCCCAAGCGCTTTCGTGATATTTCACATCTTGTGAAATATCACGAAAGTGCTTGGGAATTTCAGTTTCTTTTTCCGGTTCCCCTTGTGGTTATCATCAATATGTATATGTATATATGCATATGTATACATACATAATACATATATATGTATATATATACATATATATATACATACAGTATATGTATATGTATACATATATATGTATGTATACGAGTTTATGGAATAGGTGAATGTAAGTTATCAATAGTTGGCACGCTTCCTTGACGTTGATCCCCCCCCCCTCACAGGGTGACACCCCCCCCCCCCCCCACCCCCCCCCCCGGCGACCTGACGAGACGTTGTTGGGGACATCCGCCAGAACTGACGGCGGGGGCAAATCGCCCGAGAGTTGTCTGGGATGGGAAGGGCGGCTGCATGGGAGGAACTGAGGGTGAATGGCGTCGGTGTGTGAGCAAAACACCAACCCCCAACCCCCACATACAAAAATCCCCACACACAAACACCTCCCATCCCCACATACAAAGACCTCCCATCCCCACCCCCTCACACAAATACCTCCCATCCCCACCCCCACACACAAATACCTCCCATCCCCACCCCCACCTCCACATACAAACACCACTCAACCCACCCCACACAACCCCCAATCCCCCCACACACTCGCCCCCTGGAGGCCGTATGTTCTCAAATGGGGATGAATAGCGGGCTGGCCCCAAAACAATTTCAAGGTCTTACCGAATACCTTAGGTTGTTGAAATGCCTACTTTTAGCCATTTCCTTTTTCGTCTTTTTTCAACATCTTCTCACGCTGAGAATGCATCAGAAATTGATATCACAAAAATTTGAAATAAAATAGAAAAAAAAGATTATCTGAAAGCCACGAAATCTGAAAGAGAAATTAGAGAAAGACAGTACTTTACTCTAAGGTAAATTGTGCTTTTATTTAATCTAATAGATGGACTCGATATCAAAGAGTTTATGAATATATTTTCCTCTCACATTCTTTTACTTTAAATTTAGGTGTAAGTTCCTCAAAAAACCAATGCTAAAGTTGACGGGTGGGCTGTCGCTTACGTCAAAAAACATTTAGTTTCCACAGTTATTTTGTTATTGAGGAGTCCTCACATTGTTAATGTTTAATTACAATGACGATATTGTCAATACTTTAATCAGTGACAATATTTCCTTTGCAAAATCACCCAAGTGTCAAATTACGTATTTCTTAGAAGGGGGGAGCCTCGTTGAATATTGACATTTAAGTTCATATACTTAAAAAGTTAATCAACCAATGTCAGACATGACCGTTTTGGGTACACTGAAGAAAAAAAGAGATGAAAAATATTCTAACTCCACCCTACTTTGGGCCAATGAATGACCAGTAAGTGCGGTAATCAG
Source organism: Oratosquilla oratoria (assembly GCF_046742065.1). Taxonomy (NCBI): domain Eukaryota; kingdom Metazoa; phylum Arthropoda; class Malacostraca; order Stomatopoda; family Squillidae; genus Oratosquilla; species Oratosquilla oratoria. The sequence goes on along the minus strand of NC_134783.1, from coordinate 30,303,322 downwards.
TACCCCAACTCAGTTTGGTTAATTAAATGACAGTTCAGTCGGAAATGATGGTCTCAGGAGACATAACCGCGAACGTAATGACAACCCGCCGCACCTTCCCCGACTCAGCACCGCCCTTCCAGCGACCTTGACTCCCTGGTGCATAGGAAGAGCTTGTTCACACTAGCGGTTGGAACGGCACAGAAAAACAGCGGTGGTATCACAGTCGAGGAAAAACTGCGCGGTTGTGTGTGAACGCGTTCATTGAATTGCACTGTAATTGAAACCGATATGACCAGGCGATATTATTCAGCTATGAATTCAATCTGAAAGTGTCTTCATCGATCGCGATTATTTCAGGTCATAGCCAAACACTCAGAGGTACACACACACACACACACACACACACACACACACACACACACACACACACACACACACACACACACACACACACACACACACACACACACACACACACACACACACACACACACAGATAGAAAGAGAGAGACAGAGACAGAGACAGAGAAAGATACAGAGAGAAAAAAGAGAAAAAGAGAGAGACAGAGATATATATATATATATATATATATATAGAGAGAGAGAGAGAGAGAGAGAGAGAGAGAGAGAGAGAGAGAGAGAGAGAGAGAGAGAGAGGTGGGGGGAAACAGAGATAGAGAAAAAGAGACAGAGACAGACAGACAGACAGACATATATAGACAGGCAGGGAGAGAAAGAGAGATATAGAGAGAGAGGGAGAAAGAGAGAGAAACACAAAACAAAATACAAATGAAATAGTCGTGAACACGACTTGTATAACAATACGAAGGAACTTTTCGTAATGCAAAATGTCATGACAGGATAGCTTTTGTTCTCTTGCATTTTGATGGGACCTTGACACTCTGCCCGGGGGAATAGTGGTCTGATGAATTTCAAGCACGCACGCACACACACACACACACACACACACACACATATATATATATATATGTATACTCGTAAATATATGTGCATTTATATATATATGTATATATATATATATGTATACATATATATATATACATATATATATATATACATATATATATATATATATATATATGTATATATGAGATGTACAAGGGGTGAAAGTGGCAGTAGACTGAAAGTGAGCATTAAGGGAGAGCGACTGGAGGAAATGGATAGTTTTGGATACTTAGGTGCAAATGTGGCAGGAAAAGGTGGAGTGAAGGTGGAGGTAGAATGTAGATTGAGAGAGGCGAGTAAATGCCTTGGTGGATTAAAGAGTGTAATGAGGAATAGACATTTGGGAATGGATGCTAAGAGGAGACTGTATGAGGGAGTGATTGTGCCAACAACACTGTATGGGGCAGAAACATGGAACATAAGAGAGGAAGAGAGAAGGAGTTTGAATGTGTTTGAGATGAGGTGTCTGAGAAGTATGATGGGGGTTACTAGGCTGGATAGAGTGAGAAATGAGGAGGTGATGAGGAGAACAGGAGTGGAAAGGGAGTTGGGAGATAGGGTTGATGAAAGAGTATTAGGATGGTTTGGACACATGGAAAGAATGAGTGAAGAAAGACTAGTAAAAGAGGTATGGAAGGCAGATGTGGAGGGAGTGAACATGAGGGGACGTCCTAGGATGAGGTCGATGGATGGGGTAAAAGGGGCTTTGGGGAAGAGGGGAATGTCTGTTGAGGAAGGACGGAAGAGGACAGAAGACAGGGGTGAATGGAGAATGGTTGTATATGGATGATGTTGTGATGCATGAGGTGGAATTGGCGGGGGGATGGGGGGTGAGGTAGTATGTGTGACCAAAATTTGATGTAGCCCGAAGGGATTTCTCCCCGTCTTCTCCTTTTATGCAATGGGGGAGAGGGGGGTCGCCGATTTAATGAAGCGGCCTTACTGTGGATGTGCTGTGTCTTGCGACACTGTTTCTGACCCAGGGCAGTGGACAAGGTGCAGGGATGACCCGTCATCCAGGAGGTGCTAAGATAAGAGGGAGGGTGGAGGGGTGTGGAGTGTATTTAGGGATGGAATGGGTGGAAATGATTTTATGCCTTTTCCTTTTTGGGTACCTCCCTTGTAAGGGGAAAAAAGCCTCGGTATATGTATAGGTATGTATGTATATGTATATATATGTACATGTATATGTATATGTATTTCTATATGTTCATTTATACGTAAATACAGCATTTCTGAACCAGGTGGTATTATATTCGATATTAATTTCGACATCGTTATCTTCTTCTTTTTTTTCTAATGAGATTGAAGGTTTCTCTTCAGATTCCTTTGATCCTTACAAAAGGAATGGAAAAGGTTGTCTAATGTGTGAGCATAAAGAATTCTGTCTTCATGTTCTCTTCATTTGGTAAGGATGAAATAAACCTGATAATAAAAAATTAGTCTTCAGATAAGATGTATGACGAATTTTTTTTTATATACTGTATATATATATATGTATATATGTATGCGTGAATGTGTATTTGTATGTACATGTGTATATGCATGTACGTGTATACATATCCGTATCCATACAGAAATACATACATACACTACATATATACGTATATGCTGGTAACCAATTAAGAAAAAGAAACACAGAAATTCCCAAGCGCTTTCGTGTAATTCACATCGCTTGGGAATTTCTGTGTTTCTTTTTCTTAAGTGGTTACCAGCATATTTCTGATCACGTGTTCAAGTGATTTATTTGCAAAAATATACGTATATATATATATATATGTATGTATATATATATATACATATATATATATATATATATATATATATATATATATATGCAAAGAAATTACAAAACACACGTGATAAACTATTTTTGCAGAAACCACCGGGAAATTGAAAAAAACAGATACCGAACATTTTTGTCTATTTAGACATTTAATATATATATATATATATATATATATATATATATATATATATAAATATAGATATATATATATACATGTATGTGTGTGTGTGTGTGTGTATATATATATATATATATATGTATATATATATATACATGTATATGCATGAATACATAAGTAAAGGTAAAGATATACACATGTATATGTACAGAGATAGTGAGAGGAAGACAGGGGACAGAGACAGACCGAGAGAGGAAAGAGACAGACTGAGAGAGGAAAGAGAGAGAGAGAGAGAAAGAGAGAAAAAAAGAGAGAGAGAGAGAGAGAGAGAGAGAGAGAGAGAGAGAGAGAGAGAGAGAGAGAGAGAGAGAGAGAGAGAGAGAGAGAGAGAGAGAGAAAGTGTAAAAGTAAGAGTATTCGTACATGATTTTTGGACCGTCCGCATCCCGTAGCCCATACAACGATCATGTATAGAGATAAGAGAAGCCTCCTTGTGTGTATTCTTGAAGGAGCCGTGAATTCAAGTGGAGAGAAGCAAATGCGGAGTCCACCAGGGCTCAGTGTTGTGCACAGCCGATGTAGAAGACCTTAGGCGGAGACCTTGAGGATTTCTTGTGTCTTTTAAAGGTCTGTTTACCTTTTCGACTTGGTAACATATTGTGTATTGTTATGCACTAATGACCTTTTCCACCTTATAAGGAGGGTGGCCGTGTCAAATAATGCCTCGATTCCTCGTAGAAGAAAAATGCAGAAAGTGGGGAATCCCCTAGTCCAGTCACATTACCTCTCTCTCTCTCTCTTTTCTCTCTCTCTCTCTCTCTCTCTCTCTATATATATATATATATATATATATATATATATATATATATATATATATATATATATATATATATATATACAACACAAGGGAGCATTGTGGCGGTATTCTTATCCCCATTATTTGTGGGAGGTGCGGCCTCGGGACATGACTGGTTTGAAACCGGTCGAGACCTCATCTCACTCCATAGTTGACAAATCCAAACCATTTGTCGCTAACCACAATCAATTTCCACAATGTATGCCACCATAGTACGGTTGACAAGAAAAGGAGGAAAAGATGTAGGAGGAGGAGGAATAGAAGAGAAGACGAAGAATTACAAGAAAATATAGTAGGGGAGAGAGAGGAGGAGGAGGAGGAGTAAGAAGAGGAGGAAGAAAGGAGGAGGAAGAGCAAGAGGAGGAGGAGGAGGGAAGGAGGGGAGGAGGAGGGGAGGAAGATGAGGGGAGGAGGAGGGGAGGAGTAGGGAAGGAGGAGGAGGAGGAGGAGGAGGAGGAGAAAAGAGGAAGAGAGGGAGAAGACGCACGCATTACAAGGAAAAGCATAGAGGAGGAGGAGGAGGAGGAGGAGTAAGAAGAGGAGGAAGAAAGGAGGAGGAAGAGCAAGAGGAGGAGGATGGTAGGAGTAGTGAAGAAGGAGGGGAGGAGGAGAGGAGGAAGATGAGGGGAGGAGGAGGGGAGGAGGAGGAGGAGTAAGAAGAGGAGGAAGAAAGGAGGAGGAAGAGCAAGAGAAGGAGGATGGTAGGAGGAGGGAAGAAGGAGGGGAGGAGGACAGGAGGAGGAGGGGAGAGGGAGGGGAGGAGGAGGAGGAGGGGAGGAGGAGGTGGAGGAGGAAGAGAGGAGAAGACGAAGAATTACTAGAAAACATAGTAGGGGAGAGAGAGGAGGAGGAGGAGTAAGAAGAGGAGGAAGAAAAGAGGAGGAAGAGAAAAAAAAAAGAGGAGGAGGAGGTAGGAGAGGAGGATGGGGGTAGGAGGGGAAGGAGAGGAGGGAGAAGGAGGAGGAAGGGAGGAGGAGGAGGAGGAGGAGGAAAGGGAGAAGGAAAACGAAAAGGAAGGAGGAAGGAAGCGAGAGGAGGAGGGTAGGAGGGAGGGTAGGAGAAGGAGATGGAAGAAGGAGGAGGAGGGGTGGGAGGAGGAGGAAGGAGGAGGGAGGGGAGGAAGGAGGGAGGTGGAGGAGAGGAGAGGAGGAAAGAAGGAAGAAAAGAGGAGGAAAAGCGAGAGGAGGAGGAGGGTAGGAGGGAAGGAGAAGGAGAAGGAGAATGGGAGGAGGAGGAGGAGGAGGAGGAAGAGGAGGAGGAGGAAGAAAAGAGGAGGAAAAGCGAGAGGAGGAGGAGGGTAGGAGGGAAGGAGAAGGAGGAGGAGAATGGGAGGAGGAGGAGGAGGAGGAGGAGGAGGAGGAGGAGGAAGAGGAGGAGGAGGAGGAGGAGGAAGAGGAATGGTCAAGGTAGAGCCGCTGGTGAAGGAAAACCAGACAGAATTCGGGGCTCCATCGAACAGACCCGGGCTCCGTCGAGCACTTTCACTTCTCACCTTGGAACTCTTCCTCCTCCTCTTCCTCCTCCTCTTCCTCCTCCTCCTCCTCCTACTCCTCCTCTTCCTCCTTCTACTCGTTCTTTTTTCCTCCATCCTCCTCCTCTTCCTCCTCCTACTCCTCTTCCTCCATCCTCTCCTCCTCCTCCTCCTCCTCCTTTTCCTCCTACTCGTTCTTTTTTCCTCCATCCTCCTCCTCCTCCTCTTCCTCCTCCTCCTACTCCTCCTCTTCCTCCTTCTACTCGTTCTTTTTTCCTCCATCCTCCTCCTCCTCCTCCTCCTCCTCCTCCTCCTCCTCTTCCTCCGTCTACTCCTTTTTTCCTCCATCCTCCTCCTCCTCCTCCTTCTCTTCCTCCCTCTACTCGTCCTTTTTTCCCTCCATCCTCCTCCTCCTCCTCCTTCTACTCGTCCTTTTTTCCCTCCATCCTCCTCCTCCTCCTCTTTCTTCTTCCTTTGTCCTCCTGATCCCTCCTGTTCTATCCTCCATCTCTTCCTCCTCCTTCAGTCTCTACTCTCCTTCCCTCCTGCTCATTCCTCCTCCTCCTTCTCCTCTTTCTCTTCCTCATCATCATCGTCTCCCTTCCTCATCCCTATCCCTTACCTCCTCCTCCTTCTCCTCCTCCTCCTCCTTCCCTCCTGCTCGTTCCTCCTCCTCGTCCTCCTCTTTCTCTTCCTCATCATCATCTCTTCCCTTCCCCATCCCAATCCCTTACTTCTTCTTCCTCCTTCTCCTCCTCCTCCTCCTCCTCCTTCCCTCCTGCTCGCTCCTCCTCCTCCTCCTCCTCTTTCTCTTCCTCATCATCATCTCTTCCCTTCCCCATCCCAATTCCTTGCCTCTTCCTCCTTCTCCTCCTCCTCCTCCTCCTCCTCCTCCTCCTCCTCCTTTGCCCTTTGCTTCCAAACACAAGGACAACCCTGCAGAAGTCGTCCGAATCCTTTCGGTCTCAGCGGAGGCAAGTCTTGGCAGAAAAGAGGAGAAGGTAAATACGAAGTACGTGATCGAGAGCACACCGTCTCGGGTACGCACGAACGCACGAACGCACGAACGCATACGGGCGTACACGCACAACGCATGTTCACACCCACACCCACACCTATAAAACTTTCCATATCTTTACTACTACTACTACTACTACTACTACTACTACTACTACTACTACTACTACTACTACCATTATATCATCATCATCATCATTATTATCACCATTATTATCATTATTATTATTATCATTATTATTATTATCATTATTACTATCATCATTATTATTATCATTATTATCATTATCATTATCATTATCATTTTACATTTCATAATGCACTCGAAGATGGCAGAGTTAAAATACCTTCTTCAGAATGACCATAAAAGGAAGATCTTAATAAAGCAACGAAGTCACTACATTCCTAACTTCCTTCCTGACACCAAAATGGAAAAAAATATAAGAATAAACAGAGAAATAAGAATATGTCTAAGTAAACAGAAGAACTTATAAAAATACATACGAATGAAAAATAATTATACCTATATACATATAAATAAGTCAATAAATCAATCAATTAGGATGCATAAAACTACACAAATGAGTTCATAGTTCAAATACATAAACAAATAAAATTGAACATAAAAGCCAAAAACAAAAACAAAAAATAACAAATGAATGAGATAAAAATGCACACGAGATGAATAAAGAAAAAAAGAATAGAAATATTTTAATACAATGAAAAAAATAAAAGGAAGATAAGTGGGATAAAGTCGTGAGCGTTCGCCTGATAACAGAGCACAAATCAACGTTACCGTGTTTATCTTAATCAGAGTCTATGGCTTTATAGTTTGCCCAAGTGATTACGTGGCTACAATCAACAAGACCCTCGAGTCTCGCTGTTCTTTTTCTTGGTATCTTGGTTCGCACGTAACCCGTTTCCGACGAAGGAATCCGCTCCATGTGGACACAACGTGCACACATACACGAGGTCGACTCTATGATCCATCAACTTCTTCCATCACGTGTTCGACTGGTGATAGACAGCTATTCTCATTCCGAATGAGAGCTTAGAGATTGCACAGTCCGATCTATGGTTTATATTGTCACTTAAATACCATGAGCCTATACTCTTTGTTCAAGGGGAATAGTAACGGCTTGTAGTATTGTAATGCTTCTTAAGCCCTGGGCGTGGGTTCAGCTTGAGTTTGCAGAGTGAGGTCCTCCGACGCTAACCACTACATCAGTAGGAGTTTTATTTTGTGTGTGTGTGTGTGTGTGTGTGTGTGTGTGTGTGTGTGTGTGTGTGTGTGTGTGTGTGTGTGTGTGTGTGTGTGTGTGTGTGTGTGTGTGTGTGTGTGTGTGTGTGTGTGTGTGTGTGTGTGTGTGTGTGTGTGTGTGTGTGTGTGTGTGTGTGTGTGTGTGTGTGTGTGTGTGTGTGTGTGTGTGTGACAGACCTACAACAAAGAGTGATGATGGTAGGGGGACTCCACCCGTGTGTGTGTATTTAAATACACACACATACACACACACACACACACACACACACACACACACACACACACACACACACACACACACACACACACACACACACACACACACACACACACACACACACACACAGACTGACACGAATAACCCTCCCCCCCAAAAAAAAAATAAACAATCAAACAATCAAAAGAAATATAATTTTACCTTTGGTCAAGTTTACTTACGCAAATCTAGAGCGTTAACATACTTTTTCTTTCTCTTGACAAAAACTATGTCAACGGTGACCACCACTTTACGACACCCTGTAGTTACGGTTCGACGCGAAATCGACAAAATTTCAGCGTTAGTGGACGCATTATTTCATCAACTCATGATATTCCATTTTAGGCATTAATGATGCAAATTGACCTATATAGTGCCCACATGACAGAGGCGTATTTGATTCACAGAATTCGTGCTCCATTCTCTCAATTTGTACACGTCACACGTCACACGTCACACTAGATTGCCATATGTGATATGATGTCATAACACATAACTGAGGCCGCAACTGCCACCTATACCCATAATGTTCGGATAGCCAGGGCGAGTTGCCTTCACTCATAGACGTTGACGACTGACGCAAGGGCTTTGCTGTGACGTAGTTCATTCTGTAAGCCGTGACCCACGATTGACGTCACTGGAATGTACTCGCTTACATAAACTTCGGGAGAATCTCAGGCAATGGGGTCTGACCTCTCACAGAGTCCGGGCATCCAAGGGGATTTCCCCATGTGGGAGTGATGCTTCACTCAAAAACCTTCCCCCACGTCCCCACGTGACCTAGCCAATCATTTCACAAGAAGAAGTTCCGCCGTTTCCCGCGGTCCTACTTTCTTTAAATGGTACCACTCGGAGGATAAAACAATTCCCATTTCTTGCTGCTCTGACGTAAGGCAGGCGAGTTTAATCTTTCGAGAAGTGAGTGAATGAGTGAGTGAGGGAGAGAGAGAGAGTGTGAGAGTGAGAGAGAGAGAGAGAGAGAGAGAGAGAGAGAGAGAGAGAGTGTGTGTGTGTGTGTGTGTGTGTGTGTGTGTGTGTGTGTGTGTGTGTGTGTGTGTGTGTGTGTGTGTGTGTGTGTGTGTGTGTGTGTGTGTGTGTGTGTGCACGTGGGACTTCTTTGCTGTGCTGATGCACGTTGCAGATACTGGTCTGACCTACGCCAGGCGATTTTGTTTAGCTGAAGGCAGGCCTCCTTGGTAAAGTATTTTCATGTTGTTAACTCTTTGTTTATTTACCTACCTACTTATTCTATTGATTCATTCATCTACTTTATCTATTAAATAACATATTTAATTTTGTTTTATCTATCTCTATATATCTAATTTCATTTCATCTTTTTATGTGTATATCTATTTATTTTTTCATTTTATTTATCTATTTTATTCATCTACTCATTTTTATTTAACTCTTATTAACTTATTATAATTTTATTTATCTATTTATTTTTTCTTTATTAATTGTTTTCTTTGTTTATTAACTAATCTATTATTTATTAATTTTCTTTACTTATTATTTATTTATTCGTTTTTTTTTTGTTTTTTTTTTATGATTTCAGGTCACCCTCTTGGACGTCGGTAAGGAACCTAATTGTGATCATCATCTACTGATAACATCATCAATATTTGTTTATCAATTATTGACAATCATAACTTGTGCTGTACTTGTAGTAT
>NC_134783.1:30286436-30288936 GCF_046742065.1 Oratosquilla oratoria | reverse complement strand
CAAGGAGGTAGGTAGGGTGTGTGTATGTGTGTGTGTGTGTGTGTGTGTGTGTGTGTGTGTGTGTGTGTGTGTGTGTGTGTGTGTGTGTGTGTGTGTGTGTGTGTGTGTGTGTGTGTGTGTGTGTGTGTGTGTGTGTGTGTGTGTGTGTGTGTGTGTGTGTGTGTGTGTGTGTGTGTGTGTGTGTGTGTGTGTGTGTGTGGTACGTGTGCGTGTACGTGTGTGTGTGTCTGTGTGGTACGTATGCGTGTATTCACCTTGGTCTTTGGATCACGTGTTGGACTCGTGTGATCGACAGCTATTTCCCTCCCGGAAGAGAGCTCAGAGCTCGTATGACCGATCTATGGGTAATGCTATGACCTTTCACACACACACACACACAACTCCCCGCCCACGAGAGTCAGAGTAACGACCCGAAGCACAGCGATACCGAAATAATTTCGGCCCTGGGCAGGATTCGAACTTGGTACTGCGAGCACTATCGTAATTCCCAGTCCAGCGCTCTACCAACCTTACCACCGAGTCGTGTGTGTGTGTGTGTGTGTGTGTGTGTGTGTGTGTGTGTGTGTGTGTGTGTGTGTGTGTGTGTGTGTGTGTGTGTGTGTGTGTGTGTGTGTGTGTGTGTGTGTGTGTGTGTGTGGTACGTGTGCGTGTACGTGTGTGTGTGTCTGTGTGGTACGTGTGCGTGTGCGTGTGTATGTGTGTGTGTGTGTGTGTGTGTGTGTGTGTGTGTGTGTGTGTGTGTGTGTGTGTGTGTGTGTGTGTGTGTGTGTGTGTGTGTGTGTGTGTGTGTGTGTGTGTGTGTGTGCGTGTGTGTGTGTCTGTGTGTGCGTGTGTGTGTGTGTGTGTGTGTGTGTGTGTGTGTGTGTGTGTGTGTGTGTGTGTGTGTGTGTGTGTGTGTGGTACGTGTGCGTGTGTGTGTGTGTGTGTGTGTGTGTGTGTGTGTGTGTGTGTGTGTGTGTGTGTGTGTGTGTGTGGTACGTGTGCGTGTGTGTGTGTGTGTGTGTGTGTGTGTGTGTGTGTGTGTGTGTGTGTGTGTGTGTGTGTGTGTGTGTGTGTGTGTGTGTGTATCTGTGTGTGCGTGTGTGTATCTGTGCGTGTGTGTGTGTGTGTGTGCGTGTGTGCGTGTGTGTGTGTGTGTGTGTGTGTGTGTGTGTGTGTGTGTGTGTGTGTGTGTGTGTGTGTGTGTGTGTGTGTGTGTGTGTGTGTGTCTACATCGTCGTAGGTATTTCGAAGGTATATTTCGAGATGAAATATACCTCGAAAAATACCTCGGGAGGTGAATGCAAGGGCAACGGTCTGGGGACTGGAGATGGTTAAAGAAAATGGAGAAAAGTGGGAGGTGAGCCAGTTGTTGTTTGCTGACGACACTGCGTTTGTGGCTGAGCCAGAAGTGGGATTAAGGGAGTTAGTGACGAAGTTTGCGAAGGTTTGCGATACAAGAAAGTTGAAGGCAAATGTAGGTAAAATTGAAGTGATGAGATGTACAAGGGAGAAGATGGTAGCGAGCTGGAAATAAGTCTTTAAGGAGAAGAGTTGGAGGAAATGGATAGCTTTAGGTATTTGGGGGGTCATGTGTCAGGCAAGGGGAGGAGTGGTGTTGGAGGTAGAATGTAGATTGAGAGAAGCAAGTAAATATCCTGGGGAATCAAAATGTGTCATTAGAAATAGGTATTTGGAAATGGATGCAAAGAGGAGATTATATGAAGTGGTGATTGTGTCGACAGCACTGTATGGGGCAGACTTAGAATGTAAGAGAGGCAGAAAGAAAAAGTTAAAATATGTTTGAGATTCAATGTCTGAGAAGTATGGTAGGGGTTACAAGGCTGGATAGAGTGAGGAACGAGGAGGTGAGGAGGAGAACGGGGCTGGAAAAGGAGATGATAGATATGGCTGATGAAAGAGTATTGGGATGGTTTGGATACATGGAAAGAGGAGTGAAGAAAGCTTAGTAAAACAGGTGTGGTAGGCAGAGGTGGATGGAGTAAACTGGAAAAGACGACCGAGGATGATATGGATGAATTGAGTGAAAGAGGCGTTGAGCAAGAGATGAATGTCTGTTGAGCAAGGGAGCGAGGAGGCAGGAGATAAGGGCGGGTGGAGAATGTCTGTATATAGATGATATTGTGTTGCAAGGAAGGGAAGGTTGTGGGGGAGGGGAAGGAAGGAAAGAAGTGTTTATGCATGAATAATATTTTGACGCAGCCCGAAGGGATTTTTCCCGTTCTTTTCCTTCTCTGCATGAGGAGGCGAATACGGAATTCGCCGATTTAATCAAGAGGCCTTCCTGCGGATGTGTTGTGTCTTGCTGCATTGCTTCTGACCCAGGACAGTGGTTGAGATACAACGATGATCCTGTCATCTATGTCAAGTTTAGATGAGAGGAAGGAAAGAGTAGGGGATGGGAGGGGAATGTGTGGGAGTGGAATGGATGGGAGTGGAGTACATTGCTTTTGACTTGGCTACCTCTAATGTAAGGGGGGAAAACCGTTGGTGTGTGTGT
>NC_134783.1:30273936-30278936 GCF_046742065.1 Oratosquilla oratoria | reverse complement strand
TTGATGATGATGATGATGATGATGATGATGATGATGATGATGATGATGATGATGATGATGATGATGATGATGATGATGATGATGATGGATTGATGATGATGATGGTGATGATGATGATGATGATGATGATGATGATGATGATGATGATGATGATGATGATGATGATGATGATGATGATGATGATGATGATGATGATGATGATAGTAATTATAATAATAATAACAATGAAAACAAGTTAGCTGAAAGGCTTATAAGGAATAGATGATTACTTATATAATGAGTGAATTATATCTCTTAAGTCCTAAAACTTTGAAACATTTAATCTCTTATCAGTAGTTCCCTCCTTTATTATCCGAGTCACAAAAGACGACTAAATGGAGTGAGGTGATTTTTTTTCTCAAAGAGTCGAAATATTATTTGACAAGGCCATTCCCCTTAGAAAAGGTGGAAGGTTAATGGTGTGCACACAATATTCCCTTTACTGAACATGGGTTTGATAAAGTTGTTGTTGTTAACTGTTGCGTGATCAAACCTGCGTTTTAATAATCCCCATTCTTTCTCGTCCAGCTTGAATTTATTTGATCAGAAAGTAACGCATAATATAAGAAGGCACCTCAAAGTTATAAGTTGCGTGTGTGTGTGTGTGTGTGTGTGTGTGTGTGTGTGTGTGTGTGTGTGTGTGTGTGTGTGTGTGTGTGTGTGTGTGTGTGTGTGTGTGTGTGTGTGTGTGTGTGTGTGTGTGTGTGTGTGTGTGTGTGTGTGTGTGTGTGTGTGTGTGTGTGTGTGTGTGTGTGTGTGTGTGTGTGTGTGTGTGTGTGTGTGTGTGTGTGTGTGTGTGTGTGTGTGTGTGTGTGTGTGTGTGTGTGTGTGTGTGTGTGTGTGTGTGTGCGTGTGCGTGTGTGTGTGAAGTGAGATTATGTGGGGGAGTATTAGAAGCTGCCACGCACAAAGCAAGATAGGCATGGGACAGAAATACCCTCAACTTCATTACACGTGTCTCTTTCATTCGTTCCATTTCAAAATGTTTAATACTTTGACCAAAAACACCGCCAGTTCTCTACCAGCGTACTCCCCTTATGTAAAAGGGTGTCACCTTATTTTTTCCCAACTCTACCATTCATGTACATTTTTACTTGATCGACATCCTGACCAGAGGCCCTTATGGGTTCATCTCCCCAATTCATCTACCTTACACTAGGCCCTTATTACCATTGGCGACATTACAGGTTTGTATATCTACCGGAACATCTACTTCTACTTCCATCCATCCTCATAACATGGCCACGTCACTTCAGACTCTCCTAATCTACGATTTACATTCCCATCCGTATTTTAGTTCCTTCATGTACTTCCTCTCTTCCTCACTGTCTCTCTCCCTCCCTCTCTCTCTCTCTCTCTCTTTCTCTCTATCTTTCTCTCTCTTTCTCCCCCTCCTTCCACCCCCACCGCTCTCTCTGCCTCTCTCTTTCTCCCTTCTCTCCCTCTCTCGTTCTCCCTTTTCTCCACTCTCTCTATTCCTCTCTCACCTACACACACACACACACACACACACACACACACACACACACACACACACACACACACACACACACACACACACACACACACACACACACACACACACACACACACACACTCAAGAAACACATCGACAACATTTATTGGCGTGTTTCATAAGTAAAAGAAAAGTACATAAATCAAATAAGAAGGTGGAGTATTTCACGAAGAATGTAATGATTGATAATTTAATGACAACGAGGCTTTGCAGCTATCCCGATCGATTCTGAGGTCTCCTCCCCTCTCCCCGGATGTCGCCTTGCCATTTCCACACAACTTCCGCCTCCAAGTGTCCTTGGTGACGACAACAAGATGTCCTCAAAGTTCTCCAGTATTCCAAAACTTCCTTTCATCTTTCTCCGACACGCAACTTCCTTCTCGTTTGGCACGGGGACATATATTACTGACCCACCAACACAGGAAGCGAAAAGGATACAAAGAAATGACGGTCCTCGGACAAATAATGACGATTTCGCGTGAGGAAATTCGAGACATCACAGGCTACTGGTACTCCTGCAAACACCCGAACTTGAACCCTAATGTATCAGAACTACGCAAATATATCTTTCGCGTGTGACATTAATGCAATTTTGAAGAAAAAAAAATCACCTTTGTCATTAGAGAACGACTGTATTCACAGATATCTCAGGTACTAAACAACAAAGATGTATTGCACAGTTCCTATACACCAGCGCTCAGACTCAGTAGTACATCATCCCTTGCACTACGTGGGTGAATTCGAAGCCTCAACACGTGACCACAATGAACATTTCTCTTCGTTCTTGGTGCGTCATGATGGCGTGCATATCACGAATCCTGGGAAGGTTGGCTGTCATGCACCATTGAGCTGGTGCAGATCAAGGGAAATCTATTGGCCCACACCCCTTCGTTGGTCATTTTATCAGAGTTCTGGGAACCACTTCGGAGAAGAGATCGATGACAATGAAGATGGAAGATCAGTAATGAGAACGCTTCGAGAAGGTTCTACACTTACAATCTATCTCAGATTACGTTCATCAATCATCCAAGAACGACTGAATCTAATAATACTATATATCTGTCACGTTTGCAAGGCTTTATATCAATTCTTCGTCTTTATTAAATAAAATAGATGGGATTGGATATCGAAAAGAAGTCAGTGGTGATGAATATGTAAAAGCAGCAACTACATACACTTAAGACGGCCATTACACTCGTGATGTATTGATTACAAAAATAAATGGCCCAAGAATAATTGAATCCACTGATTAGATTATTGTGAATACATGAACCTGAGCAGTGATTTGTCGGAACTAAACAATTAATCTTTTGTTGTTGTTTTCATACATTTTTGCTTACAGAAATAATAGGTTGAATGTGAGGGAACTGATGTATTTAGAAATAGGGAAGTTAATCAACAATAATTTTATATTATTTGTTTTTGGTTTTGTTATCATTTGTCTGTTTGATTCTCATTTATTATTAGTTATATGTCAATTTATTATTATTTACTATTTACCTGTTTGTTTATTATTTAACTATACATATGCAATTATTTATTTTATTAATTATTTACATTATTATAGTTTTTATTTATTCATTTATTATTATTATCATTTTTCTTTTTCGCATACGACCTAGATATGGACCAAAAGGTCTCCTGTCGGCATGTTCCGCCTTTGTAAATACTTTGTAATTCGTCTCGCAGATTAATAACAACTAAATTGTGTGTTCGTTCCAATAGCAAAACATAAGAGATTTAGCACTACCGCACTGCAATCGAACGCAGCACCACCTTGGCAACAGCGAACAAGAGAGACCGTTGACAAATATGGTTTTGTTGAGTCATGTTATGACGTCATAGGGACTTAGGGGAAATAATTTGAACAGGTTGTTTGTACCTTGGAGGTATGCCAAGCGTGATTTGGCATTTTTCACATTACGCTGCTGTTGCCAAGAAAGAGAAAAAATGTCGAAATTTTTACATATTTATCTAATAGATTTATTACACCGAGGGGTGACATACATAGCACATGCCCATACATCTAAAATTTAGATAATTACAAAAATTCGTGGTCCCCTGAATACGCGGCCTATATAACATATACATCTACAGTCAACATACATCAGCGTATGGTTGAGTATGTCATATTGGTTATCGTAAATAGCTACCAGTCCATTACGCAAGTCCCTGTGGTATAAATTCAGAAGATGACTTGGGTAGACACTATCTCCATGCAAACTTATCGCCTACGGGAAAGTGCCTCTTTCTATACCCAAGCAGTTGCAGAGTCCTTCTTGCTCTCAGCAATCGAGAACTCGCAAAGAGAAATTCCCTGGGGAATTCCCAATGCGAGGTTCTCCTGACTCAACAGGATTCAGCCTCGACCTAGGGTTGGGTGGTACTTGTAGTTTCGTAAGGTTTCCTGGGACACTAGCCGTTCCCAATGCGAGGATCTCCTGACTCAACAGGGTCCAGCCTCGAACTAGGGTTGGGTGGTACTTGTAGTTTCGTAAGGTTTCCCGGGACACTAGCCGTTCCTGCGCTGAATAGTGGTGGAGTCCAATTTCCTCCCCGTTCTTATCTCAATGATAAGTTGAAAAGAACGTGGTCTGTACAATTCACTCTCTAGTTCACCCTTACGGGTTTCAACTTTGGTTACTATTTACACTTTTTTTTCCATCAATTACCTTAACGTTATCCTCCTTCCCCAAGAAGTGAAGCATTTCTCCTTTGTTATCTTAATCTGCGACACTTAAATCGGCGTGATATATTCAAGGTTATAAATACATTAGATTGTAGAATTTGTAGGACTGTGAGTTGTGCAGAACTCCACATGCCAACAGTGAGTATTAGAATTCTGCTGTCCTAGCTTTCCCTACAACCACCACTACCGAAACACTAAAATACCTCCCCGCCTGAGGGAAGGACGGGGGAATTCCCCCTGCTGTTAAGAGCCACTCGTTTATACTCAGCTTCACTCAAGTGAGACAACTCAAGTGTCATAAACGATACAATTCGCCATTCTTCGTTGTCTGAGATCTACATCTCCCTGTCCGTCTTCATCTAACCTTCAGAGTCATGTTACCTAAGCGTGGTAAGTGTTGAAACTTGAGACGACTGGGTACAAATGCAGTAGGCGTCTACAAACGAAAAGAAGATAACCAGACACGAAAAGGAAAAGTACAAACAAGCAAGATTCCAGGCAGTAGAGCAGAGATGTGCTGCTGGGTAAAGGTTGAAAGAACAATGAGATAGTACGGTGACACGCGCGCGTACAAACACGCACACACACAAGTACACTCACACATACACACACAGGCATACATGCACAAATATATATGTACATATATATATATATATATATATATGTATATATATATATATATATATATATATATATATATATATGTTGAGACTTTCTGATAGGTGATAGGCGTAAGTGGGAGTAGGAAACACAAGG
>NC_134783.1:30256436-30258936 GCF_046742065.1 Oratosquilla oratoria | reverse complement strand
AAGGAGTGCAAAGAAAAATATGATAAAAAAAAGGTTGGACCAGTCAATAGGTGGAGCCTCACAGGTGCTCTCCCGCAGAGCATTTGCAACAGCGTGTGACAGAGAGAGAGAGAGAGAGAGAGAGAGAGAGAGAGAGAGAGAGAGAGAGAGAGAGAGAGAGAGAGAGAGAAACAGAGGGAGAGAGAAACAGAGAGAGACAGAACAGAGAGAGACAGAACAGAGAGCGACAGAACAGAGAGAGAGAGAGAGAGAGAGAGAGAGAGAAACAGAGAGATAAACAGAGAGAGACAGAAACAGAGAGAGAGAAAGAGAAACAGAGAGATAAACAGAGGGAGACAGAAACAGAGAGCGAGAGAGAGAGCGAGAGAGAGAGAGAGAGAGCGAGAGAGATAGAGAGAGAGAGAGAGAGAGAGAGAGAGAGAGAGAGAGAGAGAGAGAGAGAGAGAGAGAGAGAGAGAGAGAGAGAGAGAGAGAGAGAGAGAGAGAGAAACAGAGAGGTAAACAGAGAGACAGAAACAGAGAGAGACAGAAACAGAGAGAGACAGAAACAGAGAGAGAGAAAGAGAAACAGAGAGAAAGAGAAACAGAGAGCGAGAGAGAGAGCGAGAGAGAGAGCGAGAGAGAGAGCGAGAGAGAGAGAGAGAGAGAGAGAGAGAGAGAGAGAGAGAGAGAGAGAGAGAGAGAGAGAGAGAGAGAGAGAGAGAGAGAACTCTCTCCCTCCTCTCCCTCCGACAACCCTAACTAATCATTGGGTGTTTCGAATTTTCCTCCCATAGATATCTCCATTATGAGACATTTGGATTACTGTCCGTGTTGTGTGAGTGTAGGGCTATTTCTATGCCACAAGCTAACAGAAAGAAAGGAGCAGTGGCGGGTTGTTATCTCTTGATGTGATTGAAATACAAATGTGGCGACTCTTGGTATGATGTGATCTTAGGGTCGGTCCGGAAACTAAGTACCGGCCTCCTGGGGTTGTACACATAAGAACAATAATGGAGAAGACTACATGAGACTATAAGGCCTACTCTAAGTAGTTTCATGTTCATTACCACCTGTCATATCTATCTATAAAGTTATCTAACACTCTCTTTTAAAAGAATATATTGTTGCAACGCCCACTACATGGTAATGAATTGAGGGTCTTGATGGATTTTGAAGACTGGAAATGGGGTGATGCTCTTTCTAAATGTTCGTCCTGAGGAACCATCTAGTGCTGGTGGCAATCACTAGTCCCTCAGTAATCCTAACGAGGTCAAAGTGGGTCATTTGTCCGCCCGTATTTGGAATATGCCGTTTCCATACGGTCCCCAGATTTCATTAAAGACGTTGTCAGACTATAGAAAACCGCGACGCGCAACAAAAACTACCCCGGTTAAATGAAACAACTCATACGAAACTGCCAAAACAAATTAAATATGTTTAAGATTTGTTTTTACGATCTCCTAATCTCATTACACACAATGGCAGACAGTAAAAGTGCAGCAACGAGCTACACAACTTATAACAATTATCGTAAAAATTTGGCGCCGAAAACTGGCTGAACAGTCAGTTATTTTCCTCAAGATACAAAGAACGAAGAAGAAAATTTAACCTATGCGTTGTGGCGTATTCGGAAGTGTGCTGATCTCGCATTCACTTAGTCTTTTGTTCGAGTCTCGCAATTCTCCCCGATTCCCAGCCAACAGTCGAAGCGCATAGGGCAAAGGTGACGACTTCGGCCGCAGCTGCATGCCTCCTGGCATAGACACCTCACCACCTATTAAAGTAAAATTGATTCAAACGAAAATGAGGAGGATGAGAGGGATAGAGGACGGAAGATACAGAATGCAGAGAAAAGCTGAATAGAGCGGAAATGAGAGGGATTCAAGTAGACCCATACAAGACTGATGTTTTAACTCTACGTTGAATTAAACTCAATCCAAAATGAAAAGAAGGCGAGAATGGGGGGGGGGGAGAGGAGTGAGGGAGGAAGTGAGGGAGAGGTGGCGAGGGCTCAGAACTCACCTGGTAGACCTTTAGCCAACCTTGTTCCAAATAGTGATCATAGTGGCCACTATGCGGACCACGTGTCTCGAGAGCAGGTGCTGAGGGCGGGGAGATTTGGCTGCATTCGCCATTTGATAAGAAATCATGAGACTATAAACTATTGCTCCCCCTTCCTCTTCCACCTTACTCCATCCTTCACCCTCCCCTTCCACTCTTTCACTTTCGCTCTCCTTTTCCCTCTCCCTCTCCACTTTGTAGTGGACTGTACATATATTTCGTTCCCGTCTCTCTCTCTCTCTCTCTCTCTCTCTCTCTCTCTCTCTCTCTCTCTCTCTCTCTCTCTCTCTCTCTCTCTCTCTCTCTCTCTCTCTCTCTCTCTCTCTCTCTCTCTCTCTCTCTCTCTCTCTCTCTCTCTCTCTCTCTCTCTCTCTCTCTCTCTCTCTCTCTCTCTCTCTCTCTCTCTCTCTCTCAGTCTGTCTCTCTATCCTAAAAGGTATTCGCTACTATTCCGGTC
>NC_134783.1:30241436-30248936 GCF_046742065.1 Oratosquilla oratoria | reverse complement strand
TACGCGACCACTCTCGTTACTTTTCCTTTCTTCTGGACCACATCCACATACTCATTCAATGAAACAATCACTGTTCAGAGTCTTCCTCTTAGACATCCTTATGCCTTTACTTTTCACTGAACCAAACCATAATGATGAGACGCCTAGTTCCTTCACTTTGTCATAACTTAATTCGTGATTCACAGCAAGGTTCCTCCAAGGGTAAGTCATGTGTGACTAATCTTCTATCCTTTTACACTAAACTATATAAGGCGTCAGATAACAATGATAATTACGATGTTATTTACCTTGACTTTAGCAAAGCGTTCGACAAGGTGACACACCAGAGACTACTAAATAGTGTAGGTCTCATGGTCTCTTGCAGTCTCCTTCATTCTTATGTTCTTATATTATTTAGTCACCGTATGCATGGTGGTGACATCTTATCCTCTCCTATATACAGGGGATCAGAAAAGGAAGTGCTGGAGTCTAAGAAGTAGTGAAAAATAGGAAGAAGTGAAGGCAGTGGTATGAAAGCACCTAATCAGTCCTTTATAAAGAGATCGTTTACTCTAATATGCAGTAACCAAATTATTTGTAATTCTGGTCCATAGGGGGTACCTCAAAACTACTCCTCCTATGGTATTGCCTGATATATATATATATATATATATATATATATATATATATATATATATATATATATATATGTGTGTGTGTGTGTGTGTGTGTGTGTGTGTGTGTGT
Source organism: Oratosquilla oratoria (assembly GCF_046742065.1). Lineage (NCBI taxonomy): Eukaryota > Metazoa > Arthropoda > Malacostraca > Stomatopoda > Squillidae > Oratosquilla > Oratosquilla oratoria. Next base: position 30,248,211 of record NC_134783.1, on the reverse strand, counting down.
GTGTGTGTTGTGTATATATAAATATACATATATATATGCATATATTTATATATATTTATATATATATATATATATATAAATATATATATATATATAATGGTGCAATGGTCTAAGTCACTAAAGCACTGGTCATATGCTGGCCGTAGGTTCGAATCCTTGGGCGTACTACGCTTCAATTTCTGCATGTTACCTCCACGGTTCTTCCGCTGTTGATGGCTTAGAATTAAAGTGCATTATAGTTGATAAAAATGTATATGAATATATATATATATATATATATATATATATATATATATGTGTGTGTGTGTGTGTGTGTGTGTGTGTGTGTGTGTGTGTGTGTGTGTGTGTGTGTGTGTGTGTGTGTGTGTGTGTGTGTGTGTGTGTGTGTGCGTGTAGCGTATGTTTTTTTCATATACATTTTCGCTATGTTCACTTGACAGGTAACTTTGGCGTCTGCCTCAGCTGCACTAGTGTGGACCTTCCACACTCCATTCGTGTGACCTTCAACCCTGAAGACAAGTGCTCGTGAACGCTCCAGCAACAAAATAATGATCACGCAACTCGATAACTTGAAACTACTATGTCACTAAGATAACTGGAGGTGCTTAAGGAGCAGACAAGCGAGACCTTCAACGAGGGCAAGCGAAGCGAAGCGAGGAGAAGCGAACGGGAGCAAGGTCAAGCTAGAAACCAGGACAAGGGTGATTTGGAGGGCGAGATCGAGGGAGGGCTAAGAGTAGAGAAGGAGCAGTTAAGTGTCGTTAAGAGTGACAGCGCGACATTGTAGACTCATTTGCGTTGTGGAGAAATTCGAAAAGGAGTCTCACTACAATGAATATTTTGTATTTATTTCTTTACTTATCTATTTATTTTTCTTGTTCACTTACATATTTATGTATTTATCTATCCATTTATTTGTATATTCATTTACTTGTTTTTTTAATATTCAATCGTCCAAACACCTTAAGTGCACATTTGCAATTCATAAAACTATATTGTTAATGCAGGACTGCTATCGTTCAGTATAGATACATACATACATGCATGCACATATATACTCGTACATAAATAAATACATATATATATATATATATATATATATATATACATACATATATATATATATATATATATATATATATATATATATATATATATATATATATATATATATATGTACAACACTGGGTCCCAGTGATTAGAGATTCATTTTAACAACCACAATGCACTTTAAAGCTAAGCCATCAACATCGGGAGGCCCAGTGGAGGCCACAACCGGAAATTGAAATGTGGTACTGCCGAGGACTCGAACTCAGCTATCACATGACAAGTGACGCAGTTGGAAAGTCACTGCGTCACTTGTCTTGTGATAGCTGAGTTCAAGTCCTCGGCAGTACCACATTTCAATTTTTGGTTGTGGCCTCCATTAGGTCTCCCGATGTTGATGGCTTAGAATTAAAGTGCATTGTGGTTGTTAAAATGTGCATATATATACACACATACATACATACATATATATATATATATATATATATTTATATATATATATATATATATATATACATATATATATATAATATATATATATATATATATATACAGACACACAGACACACACACACACACACACACACACACACACATACACACACACACACAACAGATATTATAAATATATATATATATATATATATATATATTATATTATATGTATATATATATATATACATATATATATGTATATATAGATACATACATGTGTATATATATATAATATATATATATATATATATATATATATACATATATATAAATATACATATATATATATATACATACAAATATATACATATATATAAATATACATACAAAAATATATATACATGTATATATATAAATATATATGTATATATATTTATTTATACACACAGACACACACACACACACACACACACACATATATATATATATATATATATATATATATATACATATATATATATATATATATATATATATACATACATATACCAAAGGCTTTTTCTCCCTACATGGGAGGCAGCCACAAAGAAAAAGGCATAGAAAACCACTCCCACCCATTCCATTTCCTATATATTCCACTTCCCTCCACCCTCCTCCCTCCCTCTTATATATACACATACATACATACATACATACATACATACATACATACATACATACATACATACATAAGCAGGTTTTGTAAGAGTAATAATCAGATTTAACACGCTTGTGTAAGATTAGTCACTGTGAATTAAAAGGTGAGGAGCTTACACAGGAAGTCCTGGCGAAGTCGACATTTCTGCATAGGTAAAATAAATAGATACATAAATAAATGAATAAATGAATAATGGAATTAATCAATCAATGAACAAATATGTAAATAAATAAATAAATAAATATATAACCAAACAGATAAATAGATAAAATAATCAATAAATAAAAAGAGGAGTGATGAACAATACGAACCCGGGAGAAACCAGACTAAAGTTAAAAAAAACATTGTGGCATTATACGATAAACTTAGAGAAAAGACAGAAGAGAAAAAATATGATAGTTAAGAAGGGGAGTCAGGATACTTGGAGAACAATAGGGTATGGGTGGATAATGTTCCTGAACAAACCAGCTTCCAGTTTCCAGCTCCAAAGGAGGTGCTGGAAACCATGGTGCCTGCGTACACAAGACGTAACAAATGGTTTAGGTACAATGAGAAAAGTATCTACAAAACAGACTCGTTTTTAGTTATGAGCAAGGAAAAAAGTTGATAATCAGGTATGACGACCGCAGCATTGGAAAAACTAGTCTAGCATAGCAAACCTTGGTCAGTGATGCCAGAGGCAGTTGTACTATCAGAAATCTGATGACAGAAAACAACACAAAGCCTCGTATATAAGTGTATCATATTACAGAAACCTGCAAGGTTCTCGAATTTAATTAATAATTCTAACGTTAGAAAGACAAATTTATATATATATCGAAAGATTTCCTTCCCCTAATAAGAGAGGAACCATAGAAAGATAAAAAAAAATATTGAAATTCGTTCCTGAGTCAGGTGGTTTGGGTAAATCAGATTACAGTAGACGATGTAAACCTCAATTAGCTGTTGCTTCGGATTTCACTAAATGGAAAACCAGTTGACGACGATTCCCGAAGCGTCCCATAGATCTCTCTAGGTAGAGGCTTTGGGCTTTTGACTGTGTTTCATCAGTGTGAAACTTTTTCTACCTTTTTAAGTCGCCAGCTCAGAGTGGCAGGGAAAGAGAAGGTCCAGTTTTCAGTTCTCCGTGTGAGAAAAAATCCAAGAAATGCCTGTGAAGGTGAAAAGAGAGATCCTGGGCCTAGTCCGGGGACTGAGTGCCAGCCCCTCAGGGTTCCACCTCTAGATGGAGATAAAGGGGTTGACGGTGCTCTTCCTAAGCAAATTCCAGCTTCTGAGAGATATTTTGCTTTTAATCGTGAGTTCTTATGAACTTAGAAGAGAAAATAAGGGTTACAAATGTCACTGCATTTGGTCCAAGGCCGTGAAAATTTCTTTATAAATCTGATAATTCGACTTTTAACAGGATAAATATAGAAAGGTATTCTAAGGCTATGGGCGTGTTTTTAACTTATTTTTGCCATTTGCACCTTTTTCACCATATAGACAAATGTCATCTTTTACTCTTTTTTTTTTTTTTTTTTATCCACGTGGGAGAAGCACAACCGAACCAAGACTTGGCCTGTTTTTGTAGAGGCCGAGTATCACATCACAGTCCTAATGTATGGGGAAAAATCACAATCTGGACCAGGGAAGGTTAGGTTAAGTTGGGTTTGGTGAAATTGGGTTGGGTTGGGTTGGGTTGGATTGGGTTGGGTTTTTGGGTTGGGTTTTTGGGTTGGGCTGGGAAGGATTAGGTTGGGTTGGGTTGAGTTGGGTTGGGTTGAGTTGGGTTGGGTTGAGTTGGGTTGGGTTAAATTGGGTTGGGTAAAATTGGGTTGGGTTGGGATGGGTCGGGTTGGGCTGGGTTGGGCTGATTTGGGTTGGGTTGGCATGGGTTGGTTTGGGGTAGGATAGGTTGGGTTAGGTTAGGTTAGTTTAGGTTAGGTTAGGTTAGGTTAGGTTAGGTTAGGTTAGGTTAGGTTAGGTTAGGTTAGGTTAGGTTAGGCTAGGTTAGGTTACAGTAGATCAGGTTAGGTTAGGCTAGGTTAGGTTACAGTAGATCAGGTTAGGTTCAACTAGTTTAGTTCAAATTAGGTTGGGTTAGGTTATGTGATGACTTTTTCTCCTGAAACTTTCCTTTAATTCAGGAAGTCAAACCAGTCGCCATGAAGATCGAACGAGGAAGCACGCGGGACCGTGGCAACTTTTTTCTCCGCTGGGGCGGTGACACCCAGACAGAGACAAACACACCTCAACAACCTGAACCAGGAAGCTGCGATCCTAAAACAACAAATATATTTATTTCAACACTGAGAGGTGCCTAGGCATGACAGCCTCCACCGAATACCCGAGGCTGAAGATTGTATCCTTCTAATGACACCGCCATCTGATTCGCTAGCAGAATGAATGACAATCTGGGATTTTTTTTCGTCCTCTGTAGCCGGAGTCGCAGATCGCTCGTCTCGTCATGCTTCCCAACAACAAAATAGAACCACATATATGTATATATGTGTATATACAGGTATATATATATATATATATATATATATATATATTTACATATATATATATACATATATACATATACATACACATACAGTCACTGTCACACTTGTCATGAGGATGCCGGGTTCGAATCCTGGGCAGTACTACATTTCAATTTCAGCATGCTGGCCTTTGATGACTTAGAATTAAAGTGCATTGTGGTTATTAAAATGTATACATATAATATATATATATATATATATATATATATAGTGTATATGTATATATATACATGTATGTATATATATATATATATATATATATATATATATATATATATATATATATATATATATATATATAGTGTAGTGTTGTGCTGACCTCAAGGACACTAACTAGAGAAGGGTTAAAGGGGGAGTATCGGAAAGGTACAGTAGGTGTAGAGGGGGTCGATGTACAATACAACAGAAAAGTAGGTCGCAGGCAATCACTCGTGAATGCAACAGCCCGCCTACCACCATCGACCACGTGAGGGCTTTGAGCTATGAGGGTTGTCTTGGCCCGTGGCTTCGTAGCGTCACGTCAAATCGCGTCGCGTTTCCGGACGAAGACACCCTTTAATATATCTTATATATTTACGTATTCTTATACATTTGCGCACTATCTGGTTTGCCTAATGCCTTGTTCAGACAACACATACCAAAAGAAATAGTCAGACCCAGTGCAGCAACTCCCAGCTACACGCAGTGACTTTACATACAACACATAACCAAAACAGTGAGACCCATCCCAGCAACTACCAGCTACGTGCACTGCCTTCCCAATTACATCTAAACACATATGTTCCGGTTGTGTCTGGATGAAGGTGGACCATGTCTGTATAGCAAAGCAGAATACACTCTAGGCGCCAGGGTCTCGCCTAAGATTTCCTCGCTATGGTGTGGGATCTCCACAAAATAGTGTGACACGTTGTGATAAACAGAGTATCCATGAGGGCGGGCAAAGGTAATCGATGACTCGGTCATGCAGAATGAATGAGGCTCGACGGGTCGTCTCGGTAGAAAAAAAAGATAATAGCAATAATAATAAAGATAAATAAATAACATACACATAAATAAATAAGTAAACGAATAAATAAATAACTGAATAGATCAATTAATTAATTAATAAAGACAGATAAATAGGTGAATAGATATATATAAATAAGTAAATTAATAAATAGATAAATAGGTAAATAGATAAAAAGTAAATCGATAAATGAGTAAACACATAGATGAATAGATAAATATGTAAATTGGTAAATAAGTAAATATGTAGATAGATGAATAAATAGATAAATAAATAAATGAATATTGAATTAATAAGAATAATATCAATTGTGGCGTTGCCTCAACTAAGGCCTAGATAAGAAAGACCGTGTCAGTTTACTTCGGGAAGAAGATTAACGACTCCTGAACCTTTACGTGATGGTATACCGTTAGCTTCACTTTTTTAAAAGAGAACTGACCTGTTCTTAGGCAGACCCTGACTTCAATAGGGCAAGTAAAGAAGTGAGGTAAGAGATAATTCCAACGAAAAGGGAGAGAATAGAGGAAAGAAAAATCGACGTGAGGTTTTGAAACTGCTTTGGGCTTGGCTGCAGTGACGAGTTTTGCAAAGGCGATTTCATTCCTCTTAGGACAAGACTTTATGCAGGGTTCCCGATGGTGGCGGCTCTCGTTCCTTCCTAATCGCGGGTTCGAATCCCGCATTTCTCTCTGACCCCCATCAGTGACTACCAACAGCCCCAAGGGTCCCTAAAGCGCACAGCTACGTGCCTCCTGGCGTATACTCCTCATTTATTTCTTGGGGGGGGGGGAGTTGAGACCTAACGGAGAGGAGTGGGGGGGACTTTTGGGCTCTACATTCAGGTCTTAGTCCGCTGAAGAAGGTCCCCTGTCCTTAGTTGGAAGAAAACACACAAAGAACCTCTCGGTGGTGGGAAGGTCTCCGCTTGGAGTTCTGGTCGAAGTGGAAGACGAAGAGTCGAACTGGAAACGGCCGACGCGAACGGGAAGAGGAAACGGTGATGACGTCAATACTGATGGTCTGATTGGGCGGCGGGAGGGTCTTGCCGTCAATACTGATGGT
>NC_134783.1:30228936-30233936 GCF_046742065.1 Oratosquilla oratoria | reverse complement strand
CCTTTGTTATCTACCTGTTCCATCTAGTACAATATATCTATTCGCTAAGTCACTCACATTCGAAAAATGCGGAACCAAAAATAGAATATATGTTGTATAAAAATAAATATATATAACACTTGTCATGTGTTGGCCCCGGTTCGAGTCCTTGGCCGTATCATGTTTCAATTTCTGCATGCTGGCCTCCGCGAGTTGCTCGATATTGATGGCTTAGAAGTAAAGTGTATTGTGGATGATAATATGTATATATATATATATATATATATATATATATATATATATATATATATATAATAAACACCCTCAACATCAAGGTTTTGACTATAATGATTTTTTTTATAAAAAAAAATAGAATATTCCACTCATGTATGTAAGATATTTCACAAAATGGATACAATACAAATTAGGTATGATATATCTAACCCCCCCTGTGTAATTATTACCACCGTCCCTCCCGCTATTGTGTAATTCTTATTAACCAATCAACTCCCCGGGTTGTAATTTTTACCACCCCTCGGTGCCCCGACAGAAGGTTGTTACGTGTGATGAGTCACGTCGTATGTATTAGTCATGAGAATGAGTTACCCTCAAACACTAAAAAGAAAATACAAAATCAAATAAATGAATAAATAAATAAACTACTAAACAAATATATAGATAAATAAACAGGTAAATAGATAAATAAATACAAAGACAAATGAATGAATAATCAACATTGTGGTAGCAATAGGATCAGTAACAATGATTATGATGATAATAACAATAATTATAAAAATAATAACAATAATATCAATAAGAATAATAGTACAAGTATTAATAGTTATAATAAAAAGTATAACATTAATAATAATAATAATAATAATAATAATAATAATAATAATAATAATAATAATAATAATAATAATAATAATAATAATAATAATGATAATGATAATGATAATGATAATGATAGTAATAATGATAATGATAATAATGATAATAATAATAATTGTAATAATAATAATAATAACAATGATAATAATGATAACAACAATAATAATAATAATAATAGTAATAATAATAATATCAATAATAGTAATAATAATAATAATAATAATAATAATAATAATGATAATAATAATAATAATAATAATAATAATAATAATAATAATAATAATAATAATAATAATAATAATAATAATAATAATAATAATAATAATAATAATAATAATAATAATAATAATAATAATAATAATGATAATAATAATGATAATAATAATAATAACAATAATAACATTAATATAATAACAACAATACGCTCCCTGTGTATGAGGATCTGGCAATCTGATATGACTGTACGTGACCAAGTACTTCGTTATTAACAGGTCAAGGCCAAAGCCTCGAGTGCGGTCGCTATAACTGATGTGGTCTTCATTGTCCCGTAAAGTTTTATTTTTATTTTATGAGGTGGATAAAATGGCGGCGTGTAAAAGAATTATCACACTGGGCTATTTTACTTCCAACACCCTACCTCCAACCTCCATTCGAATAACTAGAATATGACTTTGGTTACAGAGGTCTAGACTTATGTAAGAATATTTCAACAGTATGTCTAACTATCGTATTGGCTTACAATCTCTTCGCTCATCATTCAGCTTTGCTATTAAATATGACGGAAAGATTATTTGATATTTGGAGATTTGAAAATTCAAATATTGTCGCCGAAGTCGTTTTTAATCAAACGAACTCTCAACCGCCTGCGTTGGTGGTTCCATCTATTGGAAATCTCCGAAATAAAGTGTCTACTACTTGGAACAGGAAATGTTTATTCGTGTATAAGATAGTGGTTTAGTCTATTGGTGTTAGCTAGTAAAGGTGTCGGGTTGGGTTGGGATTGTGTTGGCGTTATGGTGAGGGTAATGTTGGTGATTTTCATTTATTATTAGTTATATGTCAATTTATTATTATTTACTATTTACCTGTTTGTTTATTATTTAACTATACCTATGCATTTATTTATGTATTTTATTTATTATTTACATTATTATAGTTTTTATTTATCATTTTATTATTATTATGATTTTTTTTTCGCATCCGACCTAGATATGGACCAAAAGGTCTCCTGTCGGCATGCTCCGCCTTTGTAATCCTTTGTAATCCTTTGTGATGATTTTATCTTATTTTATCTATTTATTTATCTATTCATTTCTTTAATTATCTACTAATTTATCTATTTATATATCTATTTTATGTGAAAATGGAAAAATTAAAATTCTGATGACATATTCGTTATACGACACTAGCACTGTTCAAAAGTGAAAACAAAAACTCGCTCATTCTTCTAGAGAAGCTAAGTGAATCATTAAAATGGATGCGAAAACATTCTTGTAAATGTCAGCACTCTACTACTGCATACGTTATTGTTCGTGTTGTTGTTATTGTTGTTGTTGGTGGTGGTGGTGGTATTGACATTGATGTTGATGGTGGCGGTGATGGTGATGTTGGTGGTTGTAGTTGTGGTGGTGGTACTGGTGTTGGTGGTGGAGCTGGTGATGGTATATATATATATATATATATATATATATATATATATATATACATATATATAACATATATATATATATATATATATATATATATATATATATATATATATATATATAAATATGTATGTGTGTGTGTGTGTGTGTGTGTGTGTGTGTGTGTGTGTGTGTGTGTGTGTGTGTGTGTGTGTGTGTGTGTGTGTGTGTGTGTGTGTGCGTGAGTGTGTGTGTGTGTGTGTGTGTGTGTGTGTGTGTGTGTGTGTGTGTGTGTGTGTGTGTGTAGTCGTGGATTTCAATTAACCCGTATTTTGGTACGTTCTCTCAAATTCCCAATCTTCATGACCCAGTGTAATATGTTCCTATTTTCCTGGTCCCCTTCCCTACACATATACACCTGAGTCAGACCTCCATTTTCTTTCGAATCTCATCTAGTTTTGTGTAACGGCAACACTCAGGAGGTTACCTACCGGAAGCCACTCCAGCAGGAAAATCTCCTTGGACACTTTGACTCATCTACCTCTCAAGACCTCTTCAAATCGTGGTAACTGCTTTCTTGCCTGCTTTTCTGACTGCCTGCTTGTCTGCCTACCTGCCTGCTTGCCTCCCTGCCTGCCTACCTCCTGTCTGCCTGATTGCTTTCCTCTGCCTGCATCCCTGATTGTGACCCTCCCTGCCTGTCTGCCTTTTGTATTCCTCCTTCCCTTCTTTCCTGCCTATCTCCCTACTTGCCTTCTTGCTTGCCTACACGTATCCTTACCTGCTTACTTGCCTACCCACTGTCTATCTCCTTCGCTGCCTTCTCCTCCTTTTCTTCTTCTTCTTCTCCTTCCTCCCCTTTCTTTATCCTCTTCTTTGTTCTTCTTCCTCCACGTTTTCTCTCCCACTCCGTTTTCTTTTCACGCTTCTCCTCTTCTGTCTCCTCCTCCTCCACTTTTACCTCTCTCTTCTCCTTCTCTTTCCATTCTTTCTCTTCCCCCACTTTCAATTCTGTCCCTTCCTTCTCCTTTCCTTCAACTCCTTCTTCTCTCATCTTTTCTCCTTCTCCTTTTCCTCCTCCTCCTCCTCTAGTTCTTCCTACACCACACTGACACCTGACCAATTTCGGTCGTGACAAACACCCACAGTACCTGACACATGCCTCCCACCATATGCATCTACTACTACTACACACACACACACACACACACACACACACACACACACACACACACACACACACACAGTCATACCCTACCTACAGGACACCTACAATACACCTACCGCCCTTTTTTGTATGGCCTCTAAAACAAGCACCTTATTCAGACTTCAACTCTGTGGACACAACGTGTGTTTAAACCCCCACACTTGCACAACACGGAGAATACTAAAAACGTTTCCTTCCAGAGAGATCTATAGGAGGGCACGAGGACTGTTGCCAGCTACTGTGGGGCAGCAGTCAGCAAATCTCAAAGGCAAACACGGCAAAAGAAGTATGGGCTGGAAGTGAAGCGTTTATTCCTGACGCTTAGCTTCCAGTCCGTGTTTCCTCTGCAACTTGTTCAAATGGATTTTCAAATCTCAAAGGATTACAAGGGAAGAATATGCTGCCACGAGACCTTTAGGTCCCTAACCAGCTTGAATGAGAAAAAATAATAATAAAATAAATAAATAAATAAGATTATTAGATAGAGAGATATTGATAAACAACAAAGAAACAGAATGATAACAATGATAATAGATTAGCAGATAAATAATAAAATACTATAACAAATAATAAATAAATGAATAACAAGAAATAAACAGATAAATGATAATAAATGTTGATGAATAAATAATAATAAACAGATAAATAAAATAGAATAAAATTAGAGGCAGGCATTACATCAGTCAGCTTACTTGTTTATCTAAATGAATCTTAAAACTTAAAACTGCACTACATTGCAATGCCTCTACTGGAAGTTTACTCCATTCATTTACTACACGGTTGACGAAGTTGTTTCTACCCACTTCCAAATCAAATCTACTTTCTAACGCATTCAGTTTTGATGTTGTCAATTCCCTCTTGAGGCAACACTTTTTACCTTTATCAATTCGGAGAGTGTCTTACACAGATTTCACTTAGTAAAATCATCTGCCAACAAACAGAACACAACACGAAAATAGGCCTATGTTATTTCCCAAAAGGATCTATAGGAGATCCTGAGGCTCGTTACAATACGTTATGGGGCTCCGGGTACCCACACACTCAGACTCACACTCAGACTCAAAGCAGGCATGCATATGCATATATGCATGTATGTATGTATGTATATATATATATATATATATATATATATATATATATATATATATATGTGTGTGTGTGTGTGCATATACATACATACATACGGAGAGGGGGGTCGCCGATTTAATGAAGCGGCCTTGCTGTGGATGTGCTGTGTCTTGCGACACTGCCTCTGACCCAGAACAGTGGACAAGATGCAGGGATGACCCGACATC
>NC_134783.1:30221436-30226436 GCF_046742065.1 Oratosquilla oratoria | reverse complement strand
TTAAATCTAAATTTGTCCAGTCTAAAACCATTACTGCGAGTCCTGCTCTGTAGTCTTAATATAATGACCTAAAATTCCTGTACCAACACCACTATTGTCTTTGCTTAGCTCTGTGCACCATTTCTATTTCATATATTTTTTTCTATCAATAAATTCGTTTATCTATTAATTCCTTATACTTCATTCTTATTTCTTTACGATTTCTGAATTCTGTTATTCAGTTATCACCGAGTCCAGCGACTGTGAGTGAATGAGAATTCATCTTTGTCTTATCTTTCACATATGATTCTAGTCATCATGAGGACAATCAAACCTACCCACCAACGTCCAGGTGTCTGTTTTCGAATAGCCAATCTGTCTCAATGAGTTAATCCCTCCAAGAACCTCCACACAGTTTGCCACATAGAACAACTTGTTGATCGGGCTCATTCACTTTCTAAACGTTTCAGTTCTATCTCAAAGAGAACTGGACCTGATTTTCAGTCAACCAGAATGATTCCTTCATTGCATATCCGCATTTGTCCGCGTGAGACAAGCCACGGGTTCTAGCGTTTCCTCCCCTCCAAACTTGAACACCTTCAAACTGAGGTTCTTATCACAACTAACACCACAGTCGGACGAAAGAAAGAGTTGCGTAAGCGAAACTATCTATCTCGATTGCTAACTGCAACCCTCTTCAGTAGTACAAAGTGGAAGGAGGATGCTATCTTAAATACCAACCTCTTACAAAAGAAAGGGAACATGGAAAATAGTAACCGTCACTACCTACGTGACCTGAGGATGACAAGAGGTCGGGTCAGTGGGAGGGGGAGGGGGAGGAAGCTTGTTGACAATATGTTTGGTGATGAATAGCCCTGATATAATGTCTGGGGTCCATCGATGTATAGTTTCGCTTACGCAACGCTTTCTTTCGTCCGACTGCGGTGTTAGTTGTGATTTACAAATGTGTTATTACACTTTTCACCAATGAGGTCCTTATATTCAGCTTAAGGGGCTATCACATTGGGCTATCTTTCCTTCCACATCCTACCTTCAACCTCCATTTAAATAACTAGAATATGATTTCGCTCACAGAAATCTAGACTTCTCTAAGAACATTTCAACAGTATGTCTAACATTTGTCTAGGTTTGCAATCTCTTAGCACATCATTAAGCTTAGCTATATACAGTATATATATATATATATATATATATATATATATATATATATATATATATATGTATGTTTGTATATATACTGTCTATGTTATTGTGGCGAAAGTGTTTTGAAACATAGAAAAATTTGGTGAAGTCTCTACTCAAAATATCAACATCAGCAAGGGTTTTGTATATGCTTCTTTATCAGCACCCGGTATTCCAAATTGTCCTAAAAGGTTTTTTAAGTCTTACCGTGAGTTAAAAAGAGATGAACAGTTACACATCACTAGAGCTGATAAAAGTAATTGCATTGTCATTCTTAATAAATTAGATTACATCGAAAAAATGGGAACATTATTGGGAGATTGTGAAACATATACAAAACTTACTAAAAACCCGCTTGAATCTGTAAACAGTGAGTTTAATCGCAATGTTAAAAAGATTCTGAAAGGGCATGAACATCTGATAAAACATTTTTCTTCGTTGTCCCCTTCCTTGCCCTACATGTATGGATTGATTAAGACCCACAAACCTGGTTATCCAGTTAGACCTATCATCAGTTCCACAGGATCCGTCACTTACAATTTGTCCAAATGGCTTGTTACTATTTTGAGTCCCTTAGTGGGTACTATATCTTCTTCCCACGTCACAAATAATGTTGATTTTATTAATTATTTGAATAATCTAGAAATCAGTTATGATTTTAAACTAGTTAGTTTTGATATAACCTCGCTCTTCACCCGTGTCCCCGTAATTGACTTATTGGTATATCTTGAAGAAGAATTATTATCAAAACATGACTTGCCACTTCCAGCTAAAACCATAATTGAACTTATTAAGTTGTGTATTGTAAATTGTAAATTTGTTTTTAATGGTGAATTCTATGTACAAAAATTTGGTATGGCAATGGGAAATCCTCTGTCCCCAGTACTTAGTAACTTGTACATGGAATTTTTTGAGATGAAACTACTACCTAGGATTCTTCCCCAACAAGTTGTGTGGAAAAGATATGTTGATGATATCTTGTGTCTTTGGCCAGTTAATCGTAAATTAGATTTATTTCTTGAAAAACTAAATGGTATGGTCCCTTCAATCAAATTTACTTTTGAAATAGAAATAGAGAATAAGTTGCCATTTTTGGATATTTTAATTCATCGAAATGGTAAACAATTTAAATATGACGTTTATAGAAAACCTACTAATGTCGCATCATATGTTCACTTTTACTCGGCTCATCATCAGAAGACAAAACTTTCTGTCTATAGTTCTATGTTCCTTAGAGCTTACAGGATATGTAGCCTGGAATTTTTGTATGATGAGCTGAGGAAGATATATAGCATAGCTTCTGAATTAAAATATCCAAAGCACTTAGTAAACACTTCTCATAAAATGGCTTACAAAACTTTCCATAACACCTCACACGTAAGAAAAGTATTTGACAAAAAGAACCTTTTGGTTCTTCCTTACAGTGAGAAATTAATTGGTCTGCCTAATATTCTCAAACAATTCAACATCAACTTGGTTTTCAAAAATAATACTATAAAAAGTAAGCTCATTAAAAATTCACCTGAAGCAAACGAGGGTTGTGTTTACTCTATTCCATGCCTTAAATGTAACAAATTTTATATCGGCCAAACTGGTAAAGACTTAAAAACTAGGATAAATCAGCACAAATATAGTGTAAGGAGTGGGCAAAGTTCCAGTGGCATTTTTGTCCATGTAAGAGACCACAATCATCCTATTGACTGGGATAATTCGAATGTAATAATTTCTTGTAGATCCTTATTAGAAAGAAACATCATCGAATCCAGTCATATTAAACAAACCTTTGACAATAATATCAATTTAAGCTTAGGATTATTTAAACTTGATGATTTTGTTATTGATAAAATTGTAAGAACTTCTCCAAGTGCTACTAAGCGGGGGTGACGTAACGTCATGGACCAAACGTCCGAATATGTAAACATTGGCTCTACCTGATTGTGAAGCATCTTGTGTGTACTTCCCATGTTCCTAGCTTGTCTTTTACTTTATGTATATATATCCACCTTTGTCTCTGTAACTGTGTATTCCTTGATAATGTCTTAAATAGACGAAAACGTTCGGACTAAGCTTCTTATTTCCCAGTGGGTTTTTTTCCTGCATATATATATATATATATTTATATATATATATATATATATATATATATATATGTATATATATATATATATGTGACGGAAATATAATTTGATATTTGGAGAATTGAAAATTCAAATATCGTAACCTAAGTCGTTTTTACTCAAACGAACTCTCAACGGTCGGCACTGATGAAGCCCGTGGAAGCCCATTCTGGAGGATAAGGTAACAAAAAAAGCAACCGTCGGCTGACAGAAGATACCACATGTCGTTGTGCGAAGGGCACAATGACAGCATCTTAGCACCAGGTCTGAAGCAAACAATAAAGTAACAGCGTTGTTAATCGATCTTTTTTTGTTAACAAGTATAAACCCAAGGACTAAAATGCATCGACAATACATCGATGTGGGGGTCAGGCGACGGGAGACGACCAAAAGGTAGACTAAGACTGAGGTGGGTGGACGCCATTAGAGAGGATGTGCGGGAAATACACTCGTACAGGGAAGATGTTGACTGGATAGAATTGGTATTGTCAACGACGGAGAGGCTTGGTACTGGCAGGCAAGGTTCCACACTCGGCTTGTGGCTAACCGAAGTAACAACAACAACAACCCCTTCGGAAAAATGGGCCTTAGAGCTTTTCACTTGTAATGTCGTTATGTCGATCCCCTGGAGAAATTCTCTTGTTGGGGACATCCCTTCATTATGTCAAACCCCAATCTGTGTAAACCCTGGGGAATAGCCCGTGCTCACATCAAGCATTCCTACATCCGGTGTTGTGAGTGACCCACTGGCTCAAGGTTATCCAAGTAAGACAACTACTCTTGTTCTTCTGCCACAGAAGAAACCAAGACAAATAACCAAGAATCTCCGATATGGAGACATGGCAGGGGTTGATTAGAAGCCATCGTTCTACATAATGCATCACAGGAAGATCCTTCCCAGAGGTTGTTCACACGGGGATGGGTTGGTTGGGGAAACCCGATGATGTTAGACCTTTGGCCATCTTTGGTATATCTCTCGACCTTCCGCTGTTTGTCACTAAGTTACCTTTTCCCACGATTAATCTTCGAGTCATACCGCACCTAACCATTCATTCCTCATTTACGTCATAGTCTCAGAGACCAACGACAGTTTCCTCGAGCAAGACGTCAGAAGGAGTTGGCACTCGATGGCCTTTCCAGCCCCTAAGTGTATCTTCATCAATTTCTACTATTCACCACACTCTTTTCCTTCTTTTTTTTTATTTACACGAGAGTTTACAACCGGCGACTGCTCTCCTCCATAAAACAGACATATCATACAACACAGTCCAAATTTTCTTCCGAGGGAGATCTATAGGAGGTCCAGCACCAACTGGAGGCAACATTTATCACACTATCAGGATTTGTCTTCATTCTCTTCACGTACTTGATGTTAAAAATTTACCAAACTTCAGGGTCCTTGTTAACATGCTTTGTCATCATAGTCGATTTGCTTCAGCTATACTAGTTATAATTTTTCTATCAAAATTTTGAGTTGTATTTCCCCTTTCAAATACAAAAACTTTTTTTCATACACTCAGCACATTGATCCTTCGAAGACAGATTATTATAAGAAATATTCTAGTTTCTAATCAAACATTTGCTCATGCATTACATGTCACTTTTGGTGTCAATAACATCAAGTTAGAGATTTGTAATTTATCATTTCTTTTGTAATTTGTTTATGAATACTGATCTTCATAGGGACATGTCTTTCCAAAA
>NC_134783.1:30211436-30216436 GCF_046742065.1 Oratosquilla oratoria | reverse complement strand
TATAGTCATGGACCAAAAGGTCTCCTGTCGGCATGCTCCACCTTTGTAATCCTTTGTAATCCTTTGTGATACACAAATTCAAGAAATGACTATGCTTGTCTTTACCCTTTATCAGTCTCATGTCTTCATTTACTTGTTTATTTTCATATGTATTTATTCTTATCTATTCATTTGTTTTTATTCGTTTATCCATTTGATGATTCACTTATTCATACATTCATTTATTTTCATATCCACTTATTTGTTTTATTAAATTATCTACTCATTTGCCTATCTGCCATTCTTTGAAATATATTACCAGAAAAGCATAAGCTTGGGTGTTGTTGTCCTTCGTGCGATGATGATCGTTCGGTGTGTCATTCTCGTTGCCATGGTTACTTGTCCAGGGGTACCAACCGCACGAAAGTGACCACGTGTGAATGTACGATATCGACTGATTAGTTGTACTTTACTCTGTCACGGCTCATTGTTGTTTTTAATTTTAAAAACGTGTTCAGCATTGTAAGATTCTTTCTTAGTCGAAACACAACTATGCGATCATCTTTGAGGCGTCATCATAAAAGGCTTTTTTTTTTTTCTGACTGTTGGAACAGATTTGCAGTCCGTAGCCTAGCTGTCGGGAAAGGAAGTTGATATGCTGGAAGAAAAGAATCTTCCTCCAGCATATCAAATGACATTCTATTTAAATTGTTGATCAACCAAAATAATTTGCCATTGCGATTTTACAGGTTAAAGAATTGCTTGTACGTTGGAGGAAAAACAGCTGAGTGTAATAACACCATCATCCTGTTACCGCTAACTGCAGTCATGTAGTTTGACCATATGTGCGGATCAAACTTACCTTACCTTGGTTCCATACGCTCTTAATCTAACAATTGTACAAGGTAGCGTCTCTCAGGTGACTAGAACCAACTTGTTAAAGCCCCGTGGACACGGAACGTTAGCTTAACCCCCAATCACACCAATTTTACGACCTGTTTCCGACCACCATCGACCGAAAATCAAGCGATTGGTCAGCGACACAAAACCTTTGCAAGGAATTGAAATGGAAAAAGTTAATGTGATTGATAAGGTGAAAATCATAGTATGTACTGGGGACCATTCAGTGTGTATTGTAATATATCTATCTATCTATCGATATATCTATTTATCTATCTTATTACCGACTACAAGCGACTTCCAAAAACTACCTGCAACTGGTCGGGGACGACCTTGGTCGCCGGTGGTCGAAAACTGGTCGTAAGCTTGTTGTGACTGAGCCTTTAGTAATCGCTAGTGTTAACAACTTGTAAATCCCCCCTCGCCTTGCTCAGTGCCAACGGAAACTTAATCAACTTGACTATCCAAGTGTCAACACTTACTTGCCATTAGGTAAATTAACTTGCAGCTAGCTAGCTTAAAACAAACGATTTATATCTTAAACCCAAACCTAAAGCAAGAGAAAGTTTTTTTTTTCCCTAAGCTAAATAAAAATCGTCTGGAAAACTAATTGGAGGGTTAAAACTATTTACTGCTATCGTAAATACAATTAACTCGACAAATTCCACTGTGGACGTGAAACCCATCTCAGTTAAGGCCGCTTCACAACGGGCAAATTCTCGTCAATTGTCGTGCGTTCGTTTGAGTGGACACGACTTCGGTTACAATATTTTGTTTTTCGAACCTCCAAATGTCAAATTACTTTTGCGTCAATATACAGAGAAGCTTAATAACGAACCAAGGGAAGTTATCCTTATCCGATTGTTTGACATGGCATTGAATTATTCTCGGGAGATCTAGAATATTGAGAACGAAGTTTTCTTCTATCAATTCAAATTCACAACAATTAACTAGAATCGACCGAGTGTAAACAAAATCTTAGCCCTTTGGCGTCTACCTTAGGACCTGTTCACACTAGGGGTTTTAACCGCGGCGATTCAATTACAGTGTAAGTCAATGGAGGCATTCACACACAACCGCGCAAATTTTCCTTGCGTATGTGGTACCGCCGCAGTTTCCGCACGGTATGAACAGAGCCTTGAGTTTACTCTGGCTGCCGCCTGGGGATTTTGTCCAGCCGAAGGAAACTTATATATACGCCACAGGGCTGACGAGTGTGCACATTTAGCAAGCAAGATATATGATATTTGACTCCGGTATTCGATTAAAACCGGCAAGTCTGTAGATTGATAGTCCGGTATCGGTGTAGATTCTTAACAAATGATTACAAAGGCGGAGCATGCCGACAGGATACCTTTTGATAATAATGATAAATAAATAAATAGATAGATAAATAAATGAAAACTATAATAATGTAAATAATAAATAAAATACATAAATAAATGCATAGGTATAGTTAGATAATAGACAAACAGGTGAATAGTGGATGATAATAGATTGACATATAACTAATAATAAATGAGAATCAAGCAAGTAATAATAAACAAACAGACAAATGATAACAAAACAAATAAACAAATAATATGAAATAAATGATAGTCATTACAGAATCTTGCTTAGGTGTTTGAACCGGTGGAATACCGAGTAATATACGCCAGCGTGAACAAATCAAAACAAAAACAAAATAATGATCATAATGAATAAATTAATAGATAAATAAATATATAAATGAATAAATAAAAGACGAATAAATTAATGAATAGATAGATAGATGAATAAATAAATTAGATTAAACGAAATAAATTACTAAATTTAAATCAAATCTTTCTCTGTGGGTCCCTTTCTTGATTTGGGATGTTTTGGATCCTTTTCTTCTGCCTCACTTTGGGTGACGTCATGTTTTGATTTTATATTTTGATGTGGTTGTCTACTCATTCCACGTTTTGTGATAATATTTGAGTTTGTTAAAGGAAGCTAGGTTAAGATAGATTAGGTTAGGTTAGGTTATGAAGGGTAAGGTAGAGTTGGGTTAGGTTAGGCTATGGAGGGTTAGGTAGAGTTGGGTTAGGTTAGGCTATGAAGGGTTAGGTAGAGTTGGGTTAGGTTAGGGTATGAAGGGTTAGGTAGAGTTGGGTTAGGTTGGGCTATGAAGGGTTAGGTAGAGTTGGGTTAGGTTAGGCTATGAAGGGTTAGGTAGAGTTGGGTTAGGTTAGGCTATGAAGGGTTAGGTAGAGTTGGGTTAGGTTAGGCTATGAAGGGTTAGGTAGAGTTGGGTTAGGTTAGGCTATGAAGGGTTAGGTAGAGTTGGATTAGGTTAGGGTATGAAGGGTTAGGTAGAGTTGGGTTAGGTTAGGCTATGAAGGGTTAGGTAGAGTTAGGTTAGGTTGGGCTATGAAGGGTTAGGTAGAGTTGGGTTAGGTTAGGCTGTGAAGGGTTAGGTAGAGTTGGGTTAGGTTAGGCTATGAAGGGTTAGGTAGAGTTGGGTTAGGTTAGGCTATGAAGGGTTAGGTAGAGTTGGGTTAGGTTAGGCTATGAAGGGTTAGGTAGAGTTGGATTAGGTTAGGGTATGAAGGGTTAGGTAGAGTTGGGTTAGGTTAGGCTATGAAGGGTTAGGTAGAGTTGGGTTAGGCTAGGCTTCTTCAGAACCTGAAGAATTCAAAGTCAGAGAAGAGATCCAACAAGAAATGATTTTGTTCTTGTAGTGTGACGCTTCGTTTTGTTACATAGACATGCATCAAACCTAACCTCATTATGTTTGTTTACTACGTGTCGTGAATCTAAGAAGTACGGTTACAGTAACTACCTTCATTCTTGTTCTGCTTTGGACCTTTCTTCGACTTGAACCACACTCGCCGAGGAGGTTCCTTGGGAAGCGGTGGAGCAGGACGTATGCGTGGGCGCCGGGAACCCTCTGCATCCTCCACCTCTGCCGTAGACGTAAGTATTTCATTCCTCAATGTTCCCTTTGAGGTCCTCTTCACGTGCGGGGGATTCTGCGGGGATGAGGCAGTTCGATCATGATGACGGTTCTTCGGGGCAGAATGCTTCCGGGGCATTTTGGCTCCTTTGCCATCGGGCCGACCTTTCCCTCTCGTGCCAGCTGATGGTGAAGCCCCTGGAGTCCCATTTCCTTGGCCGAAGGAGATGGTGAAGGCATGGCTGAAGCCCTTAGTCGCACCGCTGTTCTTCATGGTTCTGAGAGCTCCTCCGAGGAGCCTGATCATCCGACTGTGGGAATAAAGTTACGTGTGTGTCTAAAGATATGTGGTTGTTCCCAGGTAACCTTTTCGCCCCCGCCTCTGATGTATGCCCCATTCAATGTACCGATAACGTCTTGACATTTCTCCCCTGCTCATCATTTTATCTGTGTCTCTTTTCTTCTACTCCTTCACCGCAACACACTTCAGGATATAATTCCGCAAGTTGAGAAAGAAAAATACAGTAACATGATTCTTCATGTTCCGGCATAGTCACATCCGGCTGTCATGTAACACTGTTAAAGTTCATACTACCGCTGTGTATATATGCCAGGCTTACAGCAGCACTACTGTAATTACTATCCCTGGCCTAGAGTTATATAGACACTATAAATAAGAATTGTAACTATTCAGAGAACGACCTACTCTTGTTAAGCACCAAAAGGACTTGGAATTCACAAACAGAGCACCATAAGGCGGAGGCGTCACGTGGACTGAACACTAATTAAGGAAGAATCTCATGAATGAGAATTATGTGGTTTCTGACACGGTATCACACGAACGGGGGAAGGTCCTCTGTCACAGGTGTCAAGAAATGAACACCATATGCGATTAGGGACTCACGTGAGCACGGCACCAGCATATGTCTGCTTCAAGAAATAGAACACCATATGAGAAAAAATCCTGAATTGAGCACCACGTGAAAGGAGCACCGGGAAAGATATCACACCAACTGAGCACCAGGTGTAACGTCAACTTATCACTATTCGATACAGGCTTCACACACATAGACCATCACTTGATGTAGACCTCAGATATAGACAACACTACGCCATGAAAGTGTCAAGTGACCGGATCTCTAAACGATTCAGGATGAGACGCAGGAGAGGGCCACGGCACAAGTGTCATCTAGTGGCACTGATA
>NC_134783.1:30198936-30206436 GCF_046742065.1 Oratosquilla oratoria | reverse complement strand
AAACAAGTGACATGCTAGCTTACTGTGCCGCCACGTCTATGTCAGAGACTCTCAACTTTCTTTCCTTGTGCATTGTTTTAGAAATCGAAACCATCGTAAAGGCGCTATCGCATTGAGCTATCTTTCCTTTGACTGTCGTAGCCCACAGCTTTCGAGAAGGAGACTAATATGATATAAGAAACAAAATAGTTGGAAGTATTGATTTTACGGTGGAAAAAGTTCTGGAGATGAGCGGTACCTCCTGTTAGTTGGAGGTTGGTGGAAAAATAGCCCAGTGTGATAACCCCTAATCTCTGACACACCTTCAGTACCTGCAGAAAATGTACCAAAGGATTTCGCTGAAACTATCAGTTGTTTTAAAAAACGATTAGACAACTTGATGGATGGGGACGACAGGTGGTGATGGATACGGAGCTGCCTAGTGTAGGCCTTATGGTCTCTTGCAGTCTCCTTTATTCTTATGTTCTTATGTTCAATCGTCGTCTAATGTATCAACACATGTTCAATATTATTTGAAATAATTGAGATATTGTCAATAAATCTTTACTACGTAAAGGTCCTTGAAGTCAACGCCACGAGTTACTCAAAAACAAATAACATCATTCGACATCTTGATTAATCTGAGATACTCTCCTTCTTTTAGTTGATATAATTCTCATGCAGAATGATGTGATTGTCAGAATCGTTATGAATCATATGTTAATTGCATAAAATCGCCTGGCGGTAGCCAGAATAGATGTACAAATAGTCAATAACAGTAAAGTTAGTAGTAGTAGTAGTAGTATAGGTTTATTCAACAATAGAAAATACAATTTAGACATACATATATACAAAAATTTTACAAAATTAGTAGTTGAAAAGGGAGAGCGAGAAGCAAAGCTTATGGGGAGTTGCTCTCCCTGGAAAAAAGAATATTTTTATTTATTTATTTTTGTTACATGTTAGTATGATACATACATACACATCTACACACACATATACACACATACATGCATACACATATACACACGAGCTTAACCGTTTCGCCTCGCAGGGGAAGGTCCCTCATTCATGATTATTATCATCAATGGGAACGTCGCTTCACTTACAAACCGTGGACATTCTTCACTGTTTCCCGGAACAATCCCTCTACGCAGCCACCCTTCCCATTATCCCAATTGACCCTCGGTGAGGTTGATCCAATTGATCTAGCCATGAGTTCCGCGAGTATACCAGACCGTCTCCTTCACCGAGAGTCGCCTCTTGTGTATATAAACCGAATATCAAGGAGGCGTACCACATGCCCATACACGTGGGATGACGTTCAGGATGTGTTAGCAATGTAAATTATTATAATAATTGTATTGTATTATTCTGTGTGTTTTGGTTTTGGATAATTTTGGCGCGAATGTTGGCGTCACTGAGTCTCCTTATGGTGTTGACGACAGCCACTCGCATATCCTGTGATCGTACCTTTTGCTATCTTTAAATATACTGTGCTATAGACTTGTGATTTCATTGCCACCCAGAACAAGGAATTATACTGTTAAGATGCTTTCACTGAGCCTCACGGACCAGTCGCTGGTTTAATACAAGGTCATATCAACGATCCCACATATTTCTCCGAGGCATTTGGTAACAAAGACGTGAAGATGCCTCTTCAACTTAGCCTACAGTGTCCATATTTCAAAACAGAAAAAAATATAGAAGCTTAAAGTTCCGGGTATTAGACATTTTGCATAAGTATTGGTAATGTCATATGGGCACATAGAGTAAGTCAAACATCATGGGCTATACCAATCCTTCGAAGGACTTTCTTATATGACCAACTACTGTTACGCACTACACTGCTAAAGTATATGAAACTTTCCATGATATCGATGACCTCGCTTCAGACATGAATAGACTGGTTTGTATCATCCAGTAAGTCTCCAAACGCCTAGACATTTGTTTTTGGTCGAAGACACCTGAGTTCCCAGCAATTTTTGCCTCTCTGTGAGGTGATTCGAAGGGTGCAGTCAGCCTCTGCCACGACTCTGAAGAAGAACACCACCAGCAAAGATAAGGTCGGTAACAGGGGTGCTTTCAGTCTATGCTTTCGCAGCGACACACGTCTTGTACAGACGTTGAGGAGTTAAGTGGTAATCACTAAGTAAATAAACACCCCCAGAAAAGCGTTCTGCAGTCCCATGCTTGGGGATGTGTACTTTCTAGCATTGTTCCCCTCCGTGATTCACCATTTGACTTGGGTCACGTTCTGGACTTGTGATCAACGATCATTATCATCACAGATGAGAGCACCGAGTTCATCTATTGCTCGATCTATAGATAATGATGCGACTTTACATATACACCGCGCACACACACACACACACATACACACACACACACTCACTCACACACATACACACACACAAACACGCTCACACACAGACTCTCACTCGGTGGCGCGGTTGGTAGAGTTCCCGATTGTCACTACGGTGGCGCGGTTGGTAGAGTTCCCGATTGAGACTACGGTGGTCCAGGTTCGAATCCTGCCCAAGACTGAAATAATTTCAGTATCGCTGCGCTTCGAGTCGTTACTCCAACTCTCGTGGGCGGGGAGTTCCATGTGTGTGTGCGTATAAGGTCACAGCATTACCCATAGATCGGTCATACGAGCTCTGAGCTCTCTTCCGGGAGGGAAATAGCTGTCGATCATGAGTCCAGCACGTCATCCAAAGACCAAGGTAAGGTGAATACAGACATACACAGAGACACTCACACACAAATGCATGTGATCCAAAAAGACCAAGGTGAATACACACACACACACACACACACACACACACACACATACAGACACAAATACACGCACACACACACACACACAGATACACACACACACACATACCTACAACACACGTAGACACACATGCTGTCGTAGGTACGGAGCAAACTGGGAGGACGTTCATGAAAACAGTGGACGCGTGGAGGTAATGATAGTTTCGTACCCAAAGGAACCAGGCACTGTGTTATATGTTTACATGTGAGAATATAAACCAAACACAAGCACTGTTATATATACACGTAGACACATGCATGTACATGATTACATGCATAAGAATACACATAGGTTATACATATGTAAATACAAGTGTACGTGCGCAGACATATTACTGACAAGTTTGACAGATTGAGGCGAAGACATGGGACCTCACGAAGTAGTTTTCGTTCCGTCTCATATATATATATATATATATATATATATATATATACAGTATATCTATATATATATATATATATATATATATATATATATATGTATATATGTATATATATATGTATATATATATGTATATATGTATATATATATATATATGTATATATATATATATATATATATATATATACAGATTTGCACTCATACAATAGAAATTTAATTGCTCCAGTTGTCTTGGCATGAACGTGCACATTGCCACGCGCATGTTGTTGACAGTCGACGTGAGTGTAACTTTTACGAAATCGCATTAACAAAAGTCTTGGATAAGCTGTCTGACACCATCTCCACCCACTCCCTTAGCCTCGTCTTGTATAAAGCACTCAAGACATCCGGAGATAGTCCTCGGGAAAGTCCCTCATTTCCTGTTTATCGGCGAAGATACCAGGGTGGATTTTGTTCTTTTTGTTTTTCTTAGTATCCCTGTTTGTGACGACTATCGCTGCTTTTATCTTATTTTGTTTATCGGTGAGGCGTCTTTAGTTTGATATGGGCACCTCTTTCAGAAAAATATTTCCTTCGATGTTGTTAGTTTGTGTGTCTGTGTCTGAGTGTGTCTGTGTGTGTGTGTGTGTGTGTGTGTGTGTGTGTGTGTGTGTGTGTGTGTGTGTGTGTGTGTGTGTGTGTGTGTGTGTGTGTGTGTGTGTGTGTGTGTGTGTGTGTGTGTGTGTGTGTGTGTGTGTGTGTGTGTGTGTGTGTGTGTGTGTGTGTGTGTGTGTGCGCGCGTGCGTGCGTGCGTGCGTGTGTGTGTGTGTGTGTGTTTGTGCGTGTGTGTGTACACGCAGTAACAATCACACATAGAATGATGATACATTCAATCAGTATTATAGGGACTTCAGTAAAACCACTACGGACCAGAGTCTCGCATCATTCTTTTATGACTGAAAACTAGTCTTCAATCAAATAATAATCCAGATAATTTTCATCTTCCATTATCAGCCACACTTTTT
Organism: Oratosquilla oratoria; assembly: GCF_046742065.1. NCBI lineage: Eukaryota > Metazoa > Arthropoda > Malacostraca > Stomatopoda > Squillidae > Oratosquilla > Oratosquilla oratoria. Next base: position 30,202,248 of record NC_134783.1, on the reverse strand, counting down.
AAATCTCTCTTATTCCATTTCTCTTCGTCGAGGTTGTGGCTTCCAAGGAGAAAAACACTGGTTATTGAGAAAAATCCCAAATCTTAATCTTGGGGCTTTCATTCATTCCCTGCCTCTTACGCAAGTTGCTTATGTCATACCTGCGGCGTCGTGCATCAACGTCACTTCTCTATTACATTCGCTAAGCGAGGTATTCCCCATCTACACCTTGATAACGAGAGACAATTCCAACGGATACTGTTAATGCCCTGTAGAAGACCAGTAAAAAGGGTGAGTTTGGTAACAATAATGGCTAACAATAATGGCTATCCAATTTAACAAAAATTGTATCAGAGAGAAGATTACTCCAAAAATAATGGTTTGGTAACAGTGATGGTGACTGGAGGATTATTCCATTGGGTTGAGAGAAACCCTAACTCAAAGAAATTATAAGAGAATAAAATGAAATCATTCAACAAACTTAGCATCGGGAAAAAGACAATCTCAGAATGCCCCTTTGCAAGTAAAATTACGACACAAATGACTGAACTCCAGGTACATAGATAATTAGAATAGCTTCGGCAATGGCTCATCACTTTCAAATACTTCTTTTTTAAGATATTTGACTTTATAAACAACAAAGGTAGTAACGACCATGGTAATATACGAAATGACGTCACGGAGGAATCTTAAAGGTATAAACTCTGAACTTACTTCATAAGATATTCAACCCTTTATAACGGTGCCTCTCAACTCTTTTTGTCTCATGCAATCATAAGAACATAAGAATGAAGGCGACTGCAAGAGACCATAAGGTCTACACTAGGCAGTTCCATGTCCATTACTACCTGTCATTCCCATCCATAAAGTTGTCTAACCGTTTCTTAAAACAACTGATAGTTTCAGCACTCACTACATGGTTACTAAGTCTATTCCATTCGTTGACCACCCTATTAGTAAACCATTTCTTGCCTATTACCTTCTTGAATCTAAATTTGCCCATTTTAAATCCATTACTGCGAGCTCTACACCATATACCAGCATGTCATAGCTCCTAATCTCTAAAGATTTCTTACTCAGATAATAATGTATAATCTTTGCAGTTAATTCACTCTATGACATTTATATAAGTGTGATGTCCAGAGGACTATCTACACTGTAGAATCTGTAGGAAGGCTGGTTATAAAAAGATCAATATTCCAATAGTTTGGGGTCTAAAAATGTATGGTTTGTAACCCCCCCCCCCCGTAAAAAGAAAAAACTCACAGAGAATGGTGGGGGAGGAATTCCTTTATGGTTGACAATCATGTTCTAGAATATTTTTCGTTTTCATAGAGGTTGATTTTCTACGCAGGAACGTACCATCTTCCTTCATATTCCACTTATAGCAAAGCCATGCTACGGAATATCAAAAACGTCTTGAAGATATAGGAAGATAACATATCTGAAGCCTCTTTCGGGAGGCTTATCTAGTAACCTTTTATGAATGAAGATTAATCTCCACAAAAAAAATATGTTGATCAATTCTAAATTGTACTATCTTTCCTTTCAGCTGTCCTCCTCAAAACCTTCAATTTCAACCTCCATGACTCATCTTTCCACCGCACTATGGTTCCCAGGGATAGTATTGTTGATTAACGCAGATGAAAAAAGTACTTATCTGATAAAAGGTGTTTTATCATACAAAGAAGTGACATCAAGAAGTACTATTTTGTGGTCACAAACATGGCCGGGCTTACGTGTTGCGCGGCCCCGAGACCTGAACGTATGCGGAGTCCTGTAAGGTTCACCCCACATTAAAATATCGTCCCAGTTTTCATGAAACGTGCTGTCAGCCACCTCGGAGTTTGTTTACAGTCAGAGTGCCGCTCGGCGCTCAGTCACAGGCAGCTGATTACTCGTTTTCTTTATCACAATACAAAAAAAAAAAAAAAAAAAAAAAAAAAAAAATACTATTGTAATGAAGATAGCGCAGGACCTCTAAATGGGCGGGGCCCTGAGGTGCGGCCCTTTTGTCCCTGCCCTAAATCCGGCTGTGGTTACATGTGCTGTATCAAGATACCATAGTAGCTTGTACGTATGATTTTTCAGAGCATAGTTTTGAATATATATATATATATGTGTGTATATATATATATATATACATGATTTCAAGAAGTCTACAGCGACAATGGCGTTGTTGAGCTTATATTTGTCTCGTGCAGGAAAGAATCGTAGTGGAGAGTTGATGGTGGAAATGTGTCTAGAAAGAGAGTTGATGATAGCAAATACAGTGTTTCGGAAGAAAGTCAAGCATAAGTACACATGGGAGAGGGTGGTGGAGGGAAGGGTGGTAGATAGAGCGCTAATAGATTATGTAGTGGTAAATAGGATTATGATAGGAAGAGTTAAGGATGTACATGTGCTAAGGGGAGAGGGTGGGGGAATATCAGATCATTTTTTGGTGGAAGGTAAGCTGAGAGTGGAGGATAGATGGAGAAGGAGGAAAGGGACAAAAGGTAGGGAGGTTCTTAGAGTGAACTCCTTGAATGAAAAGGAAAAGGAGAAGGAGTACGAAAAGAAGCTGAAGGAGGAGTGGGAGGGAGTAAAGGATAGAGCAGAGATGGGTGTGGAGGAGGAATGGGGATGGTTCAAGGAGGGAGTCTTAAAGTGTGCAAGGATGGTGTGTGGAACAAGAAGGACAGGGGGAAATAGAAGAAAGGGTAGTGAATGGTGGGATGAGGAAACAAAGAAGGCTGTAGAAGAGAAGAAGCGAGCATTCACAGATTGGTTACAAAAGAGGACAGGGGAGTCATATGAGACGTACAAAGAAAAGAAAAGAGAAGTAAAGCAAAAGGTAAAGGAGGCAAAGAGGAGAGCAGATGTGAAATGGGGTAGGAGTATGGCAGAAAATTTTGAAAGTAATAAAAAGATGTTTTGGAAAGAAATTAAGAGAGGAAGAGGAGGCGAATCAAGTAGGGAAGAAAAGGTAAAAGGTACAGATGGAGAGTTGATAATGGAAGAGATGGCAGTGAGGGGAAGATGGGCAGAATATTTTAGGGAGTTGCTGAATGTGAAGGAGGATAGGGAAGGAAAGATAGCTGCAGTGGGAAATGCGAAGAAAATGAGAGTGATGAGTGAGGAGAATGGAGGAGAAATAAGGAAGGATGAGGTGAAGGCAGCTGTAAAGATGATGAAAGCAGGTAAGGCACCTGGTCTGGATGGATGTCATGCAGAATGTCTGAAAAAGGGAGGTGCAGTGATGGTGGACTGGTTGGTGAGGTTATTTAATGTTTGCTGGAGAGAGGGTAGAGTACCGGAGGACTGGAGTAGTGCCTGTATAGTTCCTCTTTA
>NC_134783.1:30191436-30193936 GCF_046742065.1 Oratosquilla oratoria | reverse complement strand
CCACCCTATTAATAAACCAGTTCTTTCCTATTTCCTTCTTAAATCTGAATTTGTCCAATTCAAATCCATTACTGCGAGTCCTGCCCTGTTGTCTTAATATGATGACCTTCTTTGCGTCACCCTTGTTAAAACCTTTGACCCACTTGAACACCTCTATAAGATCACCCCACAATCTGCATCTTTCTAGGGAGTGTAGGTTAAGGTGCGTAAGCTTCTCCTCGTAAGGTAAATTACTGAGCCCATGTATCATTTTGGTTATTCTCCTCTGTGCTGATTTTAATGAATTAATGTCCATTCTATAGGACGGAGACAAAAACTGTACGACATAGTCAAATATGGATCTAATTAACGCCAGTCAGAGTTTGATAATTCCCTGTGCACTTCTATTCGTAATCGTCCTAGCAATGGAACCTAATGCGCTGTTTCCTGGATTTGAGGTCAGGACTCACTAGAACTCCCAAGCCTATCTCGCACTCAGTTTTCTCTACAAACGTGTTATCTAAGTACATCTGCTCTCGGGATTGTGTAGCCCTATGTTTAATACCATTTCACCGACCATGTGAACAATTTGTTAAGATCCTCCTGCAGAATCTCGGCGTCGTCTCCTGACTTAATTGGGCGTCCTATTTCAGTGTCGTCCGCAAACTTATTATCACTATTAATCCCATTGTCCAAGTCGTTTATATACATAATGAACAATAAGATACTACATAACCGAGCCCTGGGGAACTCCACTAGAAACACTCCCCCATTTGGATTTTACACCATTTATGGTGACCCATTGTTTTCTATCACTGATCCAAGCTCTAATCCATTCTAACACTTTCCCTCCTATGCCAGGGGTTTTGACTTTATTTAGTAGTCTCTGGTGGGGCACTTTAACGCTTTGCTAAAGTCAAGGTAGATAACATTGTAACTGTCACTGTTATCTGACGCCTTATATACTTTAGTGTAAAAAGATAGAAGATTAGACTCACATGACATACCCTTGGAGAAACCATGCTGCGAGTCACGAATCAAATTATATCTTTCGATGTGATCTCTGATTCTATTAGCTATTATTGATTCAAGCATTTTACCTATAACTGACATCAAACTGACTCGCCTATAGTTGCATACAGACAATTTATCTCCCTTTTTGAAAGCAGGAACACAGAGAAGGATTTATTAAATTATCAAAGTTGACTAGTGACTTTGTTCGAGATAAAGTGGGGCAAAGGAAGGACGGAGATCGGGGAGGAACGGGATAAGGAAAGTGAAGTACAGTATATAAGCTGTGAATATTTTTCTGAGCGTATACTCAGAGGAAGTCCTCTTAAGGACGAAACGTTAATAATAAAACTCCTACGGTTTTTTGACGTTTACCGCACCACCCTTTCCAATCATTCATATATATATATATATATATATATATATATATATATATATATATACATATATATATACATATATATATACATATATATATACATGTATATATATATATATATATATATATATATGAATGGAAAAGGTGGTATAGAAACGCGAGTTAGAGCGAGAACACTATATTACTGACCTTTCGACTACAAGTCTTCTTCAGAGAAGAAGACTTGTAGTCGAAACGTCAGGAATATAGTGCTATGGCTCTAACCCGCGTTTCTCTACCACCTTTTCCACTCATCTGTCTTACCTTCATAACATATACATATATATATATATAAATTTACATATATATATATATATATATATATATACATATACATGTTGAGACATTGTGACAGGTTTGAGGAAGGTGGAAGAGAAAGACACGGGTCTAGGGCCGAGTTTATTCCTGACCGGTTTCGCTTACAGCTTCTTCAGAGGAATGTTGATCCTGGATGACGCAACCGGTATACATGGTAGTCCGACATCATAATGCCGCCAACTGGACAAGAGACGCGGGTTGGTGGGCAAAGACCTGTAAATAATTAATTCATTGGAAATAAATAAAATAAAATAAATAAGATAAAATAAAACAAAATAATGAAATGAGTTTCCCAAATCATGTATTCAAGATGAGTAAGAATGTAAATTTACAAATTCCACACTCACGTAAGTTTTCTAATTTTACATTCTTGCTCATCTTGAATACATGATTTGGGAAACTCATTTCATTATTTTATTTTATTTTATTTTATCTATTCCCATTTATTCCCTTTGAGTTTCAAGAGTACATGTAATTCTCAATGTCTACACTGTCCAGCGAAGTATGGCCTTAGTATATCATTGACATTTGTCACAGAACAGATATTAATGATTTCGTGTGGATGAGTTCATTTCATTACAATCCCGATGGAGCTTAATCGAGTACCACGGAATAGCTAAAAATTATAAAATTTTATACACTATTGGTATTTTTACTATACAATTAAATCTTCAGCATTACATCCTTTTCGTGGGCGTGTTAATTGTTTTCTAGTTTTTATTACCAATAGTGAAGGTTACTATCTACTGTGTAGTATACACAGTAGGGGATGAA
>NC_134783.1:30178936-30183936 GCF_046742065.1 Oratosquilla oratoria | reverse complement strand
GCTGAAACTATCAGTTGTTTTAAGAAACGATTAGACAACTTTATGAATGGGGATGACAGGTGGTGATGGATACGGAGCTGCCTTGTGTAGGCCTTATGAACTCTTGCAGTCTCCTTTTATTCTTATGTTCTTATGTAAGAAGGATGAAAACCTGATCCAACCCATATTAGAATACGCAGAGGTGGTCTGTTCACTACGCAGAACGATAGAAAAAAAAAAGACAAAAGGTTAGGAACTTCTTAACACATCTTTAGCCTGGTTAAAGGAACGTACAAGGAACGTATAAGGAACGTGTAAGGAACGTAAAGGAACGTATAAGGAACGATTAAGAAAATTGAGTTTGTCCACACAAAAAGACAGAAGAGAAAGATGTGTTAATATCTGTTTGTAGACAGACCATAGGAGTGGAAATACTAAGCAGAAATATTATATAAGTATGAAGATGAAAGAATATCATGAAAACATTACAAAAGATTGTTCTGCGCATAGATGGGCTAATTTTTGTAAGGAAAAATAGAATAAATTATCTAAGAGGAGACATGAAATAATATGTGCTAAGTTAAATAAATCCATACAGAGACGAGAACATGTGTAGCTCCAATCCTACCTATTACAAGCAGGTAAATATATACACACAATTTGTAAATTACAATCACGAAGAACCCACAGTCGGAATATAAGAAAACTTAGAAGAAAGTATAAACTTCTATATTTCGGCTTCGTGTAATACACACAAACATGTAAAGCCGGGTAGACCTACGTACACGCTAACAGAACATCATAAGGTAACCCCGTCGTGTAGTTGAAGTCGACTCTCGATCCACCAATTGTTGTATCTTTCTTTCGCATCTGATGTAACAGGATGAGGTTACGAAATATGCGTACTGGACGCGTGGTCGATGTTTATCAATTGGGTAAAGCATCGAGTCTGCTCAGTAAATGGTATGAGGCTGGTCCCTAAACATAAAAGTATGGCACAGGTTTTTAGGGTAATGTACCAAAGGTGGATCGGTCATGTTCCAGTGCATAGCGGAATCACTCATAGTCAAGAAACATTTTTCAAACCACTGGAACTTAAAAGCGAAACAGTATATGGGCCACAACAAGGTATATGTGTGTAAGTATGTTTGTATGTATGTATGTGTGTATGTATGTGTGAATGTGAGAGAGAGAGAGAGAGAGAGAGAGAGAGAGAGAGAGAGAGAGAGTATCATGCCTGTATATATACACGATACATTTGAGTTGGGGCACACTTATCTATCTGAACACAGTTTTCCAGTTTTGCGCATTTGTTTCTAAATATATCATCGTTCTTGCAACTCCTGTTAAGTTTCTTCTATGTTACTTGGTCCCAATTTGCTTTAGCGTTTTACGTTGTTGCCCTCAAGTGTTTTACATACAAAATAATCCTCTCATCTTTATTTACTTCGTCTCCTCTTCATTTTCAACTAATTTAGATCCAATATATCAGAAATAAAAAGAAAAGTGCAGACGAAAATTTTTCAAACTGGCTGCAAAGTAAGACGCCAAACCTACGAACCACTCAGCGCCAAGCGTTGTGACGTCATATGACATTATGACGTCACAACAAGTTTTATAAAGAGAGAAACTCGTCCCAAGTTATCAGTACTATGCGAGCAAGGAAAGGAGGTGGGAGTAAGTTTCTGACTATTGACACAATCATTAGGTAATGCCCAATAAGGTGTCTAACCACAGTTATTTATTTTTTCTTTTATTAGCCTGCATATTTACAAATTTGTAGAGTAAGATGGAAGAATTGTCCAAAGGAACAAACGACAACGCTCGTAGCCTAACATGGGAGCGAACGCACGAACACACAAAACGTCGGGGATTTTCCCTTTGCGCGTTCGGCTAACCCCAGCTTGCCAGTTTGAAACAAGTCTTCATGTGAACGAGACTTTATCCATGTGTTATAATGGAAATTCCCTAATATCCCGCCGAAACTAAACAGAAACTGGAAATATCAGACTGATAAAACCGTGTTGTGAAAGTGTCGGGCCCGAGCGTGCTATGTTGAAAACGCTTGCCATGTTGGAATCTCAAATCGACCAACGTATTTTATTATTTTCAAACATTGGACTGGAGAACAACGATGCCATAAGTGACGTGGCAGGTTCCCAGGTTATTAGCGTTGTAGAATGAGTACCGAGACTACAGAGGATGAGCAAGACTATGAAATATTAATCCAATATCTCTCTCGTCCCGAATGTTCTCGGCCGCGGACTGCTGGTGCACCCGATGGCTGGTCTGGCCCGAGCGTTGCGAAGGTCGATGGCATAGAGGAAGACGTAGTTGGCTGTTTTCACACACGGCCCAAATTCTCTCCACCACCACACAGAACAGCTTTCCCTGTCCGACCACCCAGCTATGCGGACGAGAGCTTGTCCTGGTCTCCGCCCACTGAGGACGACGTTCAGTTCTTTGTGGAGCGTGGTGTTTCCTCATGCACTCCGACCACCCGATTACCCACAACCCCTTGCCGCAGCACTGGGGCGAGTACACACACGCAGGTACCCGTAGACGCCACACCCTCTGTCAACACGACTTTGCTATCTAAACACAAGAGTCCAAGTAGCACACCCGACTCACTGGTGACCGCCTTCACAAACCTCACTTCCCTTGTACAGACTACGCCGTCATCATGCGGATTCGGCGCTATGCACATAAGCCCTTTCCTCTTCGACACCGCACCACCAAAACACACTTGTCGAAGCTCTTCGCGGGACGGGGACAAGGAAAGTGACCCTATGGTGGGGCTGTTATACGATCCTTCGCCCAAGCCATGTAATCCCAAATCTGATGCCTTGTCTATAGTATCCTCTTCCACAGCCACCGGGGATCCTTGTATCACAAGGAGCAGTACTGTGAATACATGTCCTGCACGACACAACGGTGTCGTTCGGACATGGAGTGTAGAGACGGAGGAAGAAGTTGGTAAAGGAGATTCTTGGAGGGCAAAGTGTGACGAACCGAAATCCTCGGCCATCGGGAAGGATATTCCTCAAGACAGTCCCTCGACCTCGAAGTCCTCGATTACTAATCGAAAGGTCGTCACTCCTATCACCACTGATTCAGCTACTGGAAGTACTAAAAGCATCTCCGTCGCCCAGCTGGGCGCCATTCCCAAAAATGCATCAAAGGACACCTCGAACGGTGACGTCATATCATTGACTAGAAAGTTGCGAAAGGCAGAGGAGAAGATTCAAGAAATGGAAGCTCAAGTGAGTCAATCTAAGATGTCACAGATATTTAGCGACACTTGTTTTCTTAAAAAATGAATCATTAATTTTCTTTTTCAACTTTGAGTTGAATAGAGGAGTTGATTTGCTGCGGGCGAAACCGTCACCTTTGCCTCGAGATGGAAATATTCATTCGTTTGTTGTGGGGGAGGGGGGGGGTTGACCTTGTTTCGTGAGATTGATGGCTACAGGCGACTCATTAACCTTTGCTGTTGGTGTACACAGGGCACAGGTGACTGTTTTGGCCGCAGATGAGTGGCCAATAAGCGACCATTTGGCCCATAAAGAATTTGAGTAACACTTTCCGGAAATATTTTTCATAATTCATCACTTGTGCGATAACTCAACAAACGGATCTTATCAAGAAGCCACATTTTTTTTTAAACAATTATAGAATTAATTCTTGTTTAAATAAATTAGGTTAGGTTAATTAGCTTTATTTGCAGGAAGTTATAAAATATCTAACACAAGGATGAATATTATAATGATATTCATAAAATATTGGATTCGCTTATCTTGACGAGGTCCCAACAAACTATTTACTTAGGGAATTGGGGGGGGGGGGTCATGACCTTTTCCCACAGGTCACGTGGGCGCTCATGAAGGACAGCTTGGGTGTGAAGTTGACATTTGGTCCCGGAAACAAAAGATTCTCAAGAAGAGAGTTTGTTTTTAACTTGCCCTGTTTCCGTTTTTCATACTTCTCTTCAGTATCTTAGCAGTTCAGACTTCATGTCTATAAATAAGAAGTGTATTGAAAGATACCAAGCCAAGGCAGAAATTGAAATGCGGTACTGCCAAGGACTCGAACCCGGCATCCTCATGACAAGTGCGGCAGTGACTTACCAACTAGGCTATCAGCCACTGGGACCCATTTAGTGTTGTACTTCTACAGATTTATATTTTGTCACCAATCGCATGGGATTGTACAAAGGGGGAAGAGAGGAAGTTGAAAGTGGTCAGTTTTGTATTTGTTTATTTTCCATTCCATTTTTTTATCTATTCATTTTACTTATCTATTTTCTCATATTTTTTAATTGAGATATTAGTTTCAGAACTGAGATTTTGTTGCACTGCCGAGTTCGTGACAAAAAACTCCCATCCTCTGAGAACGATGAAATCTTTGTACTCGTCAATTACTTAGTCCAGTGGTTCCCAACCCGTGTGCCGTGAGATCAACTGAGGTCGTGCCGCCAAAATTGAGGGCAAAAATAATTTTCTTATTACCGACTCTCTCTGTCATCCATTTTTTGTTCATTAAAGCAGCATCTGTGTAAAGATGAGTATTTTCATATTATCCAGGGACAAAGTTTTGTTACACTGATGTTGAATCAACAAAATACTGACAAACTCGAATTTAGATTTTCTAATAAGGGTGCCAGTGACTTCTGAGAGGCTTGGGAAGGGTGCCTCAAGCCAGGAAAAGGTTGGGAACCAAGAAAGTGAAAGTTAAGACTTCTCTCAGGATTAACGGAATGTACTTGGGTCTTTCCTTTCCGAAGTGACTCATTGTGATTTTTATACCTTTTTACCACTCTTCGAAAGGTCTAGATAAAAAAAAATGACATTGGCTTAAATTCATTTTGGTTACTAGAATTTTGTGTAATTCGGGTCCTGAGACGTATCCAGGTCGACTGGGTTTCATTTAGGTCGAGAGGACTGACTCAGTCATGGTGACAAGGACGTGGAGGAAGGCATATCATCTTTTCGTAAACTTCTTTCCTTCTTTCGTAGTATCCA
>NC_134783.1:30151436-30166436 GCF_046742065.1 Oratosquilla oratoria | reverse complement strand
CGTAAAAGTTATCACTGACAATATAATCTTTATATATACACCAAATGTCTTTTAACCTCTTATACGAGAGGTAGCCAGCCAAGGCAATAACCCACCCCTATCCATCAATTACTTCCCTTTTACAAAGGATTACAAAGGATTACAAAGGCGAAGCATGCCGACAGGAGACCTTTTGGTCCATATCTAGGTCAGATACGAAAAAAAAATCATAATAATAATTATAGATTAATAGATAAAAAATATGAAAATGTAAATAACAAATAAAATATATAAATAAATGCATAGGTATAGTTAAATAATAAACAAACAGGTAAATAAAATGGTTTAACGTCACACACTCCCCTCTATCGGGAGGCTAGTACGGTGCCCCTCACAGAGGACTTTGTAGGGTGAAATTGACATATAACTAATAATAAATGAGATGAAGGGGCATCCTTGTCCCCTGCCCACTGTCTGGATAAAAAGCAATGCAGCAAGGCACAGTACAACCACAGCAGGGTGAGCCACTTTACTCACATGGCAACCCTTCCTCCTAGTTCCCTTATGCAGAAATAGAAACAACTTCGCCAACCGTGTAGTTAATGAATGGAATAAACTTCCTGCAGAGGCAGTGCAATGTAGTTCAGTTCGAAGCTTTAAGAATCATTTAGATAAACACCTAAGCAAGATGCTGTAATGACTATCATTTATTTTATATTATTTGTTTTTTGTTTTTGTTATCATTTGTCTGATTCTAATTTATTATAAGTTATATGTCAATTTATTATTATTTACTATTTACCTGTTTGTTTATTATTTAATTATACTTATGCATTTATGTATTCTATTTGTTATTTACATTATTATAGTTTTTATTTATTCATTTATTATCATTATTGATTTATTTATCAATTTATTTATTTTATTTTATTTTCGCATCCGACCTAGATATGGACCAAAAGGTCTCCTGTCGGCATGCTCCGTCTTTGTAATCCTTTGTAAATAGAGAAGAAGAGGCTAGATCTCTTCGGGTCGCGTCAATTCATTTTCTATTCACAACCGTTTTCCACTCACATCTATCTCAATTCATTCTCCCTCTCCTGCTCAACAGACATTTCCTTTCTACTCAGAACTCCTTTCAACTCATCCATCCATCTCATTCTTGATCTACCCCTCAGGTTTATTCCATCTAATTCCGCCTTCCATTCTCTTTTTGTTAGTCTTTCTTCATTCATTCTTTCCATGTGCCCAAACGATCACAGTATTCCTTCATCTGCCCTCTCTGCCAGCTCCATCTCCGCCCTTGCTCTCCTCCTCACCTCCTCGTTTCTTACTCTATCCATCCTCGTAACACCCATCATTATTATTACTTTTTTTTCTTTTATCTCCTTTAAATTCCAAGTTTCTGTACCATGCAGTGTTGTAGGCTTAATCACCCCTTCCTACAGTTTTCTCTTTGTATCCGTCCCTTGATATCTATTCCTCATGATACTTTTCATTACTAAGTCACTTGCTTGCCTTCCTCACTCTAAAGATTACCTCTACCCTCACTCCTCCATTCCCTGCTACATGCGATACTAAATATTCAAAACTATCCTTTTTCTCTCATCCTTCTCCTTTGAAACTTACTTCCAGCTTGTTGCCACCCTTACCTCTTGTACATCTCACCACTTTACTTTTACCCACATTTGCTTTCAACTTCTTCCTATCGCATGACTTCCCAAACTCTGATCCAGCTATGCGCTCATTGTCATCAACAAACAACATCTGGTTCACCTCCCAATTCCCTAGTCTTTCTAACTATCTCCAATCCTATGCCCATTACCCTTATATTTACCTCCCGTACCACCCTATCCATGTTAACAGTGAATAACCATGGCAATATAACACACCCCGGTCGCAGCCCCATCTTCACCATTTCCAACCTTAACACAAGCTCTTCTACAATACCCTAACTGCTATGATTTTGTGTGACCAACGAAAATTTATGCCCTTCAGAAAAGTTAAGTCAGATACAAGCTCTTCTACAATACCCTAACTGCTATGATTTTGTGTGACCAACGAAAAGTCATGCCCTTCAGAAAAGTTAAGTCAGATACAAGCTCTTCTACAATACCCTGCTATGATTTTGTTTGACCAACAAAAATTCATGCCCTTCACAAAAGTTAAGTCAGATATACACCCGAATGAATAACGGATAGGATGAAATATGAGATCAGAATAAAAAGATTTTATGTTAGCACGAAAATGAGAGAAACACACCTTAAAATTAGGTATAATGAAATGACTAGATTGGTTAAAATGAACACACGCAGAGCGAAACGTAGTTACAAAATCTAGGTTGTCAGACAGGCAGGATCTAACCCTATGGGTTCCTTTGATCTCTACAGAACTAGAAATAAGGAGAGGCTAGGTACACATAGATTCGATGAAGATGCTGTAATAAAGTCAAAAGAAAACATGAGCAAGGCGTTTAATAAACATTTTTTCTCGGCATTTACCTTACTGGAACTTGATCTTTAGTGGGGAAGAGAGAAGCAGATTGACTAGCATCAGTATTAGCTAGGAAAATGTAGTCAAATAGATTGATAGACAAGCTACAAAATCCCCGGGTACAGATGATTTTTTCCCCGAATGCTTAAAGAGTGTAAATTTGAATTCTGTGAAGAGGTAATGGAAATGTTTAATAAGTCAACTGACAATGGATTGCCCACTTCTTGAGGGCAGGCAAAAGTTGTTACTGTATTTAAAAAGGTTGATGAATATAATACACACAACTACAGACCAATCAGTTCGACATCGATTATAGATAAGATGTTGGAATCATCAATAGCTAGTAGTATCAGGGATCATATCGAGAACCATAATTTGATTCGAGACTTCAATTCGAGAAGCATCAATTTGCTAAGGTGGCAGATAACAATGATGGTATTGGCTGCATGTTATTGTGGGGTTAAAAGCTGCTCATTAGCATGCAGCTGATACTTTAGGGTCTATATGGGGCGCCCCTATGGACCAGGGTCACACATCTTTTTGTCTGTGGTAGAGGAAATCTCTATTCATAGAGAAATTATGATACTTTATTATATTGCGACAGTCCCTCCATTATGCTGCCCCCCACCTCTTGTTGCTGTCCTGTACCATTTCTCTGAATATTCATTTCCGCATTTCTCCAAACCCTGTGGTAGGGGAAAAGAATGCTACCACCAAGTCTTTCTACTTGAGTAGTATGAGGCGACAAAAAATGGGACGGGGATAGGACTAGGCATCCCTCTCCCTGTAGAAGCCCCAAAGGGAACATTCCTAAAAAGTAAAGGACTCGTAGTAAAGGATTTAAATTAGACAAATTTGGGTTTAAGAAGGAAATAGGTAAGAATTGGTTCACCAATGGAGTGGTTAACGAAGGGAATACACTTAGTAGCCATGTAGTAAGTGCTGAAACAATTGGATTTAAGAGAAGACTAGATAATATAATGGATAGGGATAATAAATGTTAATGGACATGGAACCGCCTAGTTTAGGCCTTATGGTCCCTTGCTCTCCTTCATTCTTATGTTCTTATGACTTCCCTCAAGCCAGATGCCTTTGAAATTTTTATAATTTTCATTGCTTGTTCTTCCCATCTTTACCTAATATATGATGAGACAGCAATAGCACAAAATAATAATACAAAAACTAATAAAGATCAAAACATATATATTTTTTCAGTACACCTTGAATGTATACGTTCTCCTCGCATACTTTGCCAATGATTATATCTGAACCATGGCCAAATATCACCATTCCATTGTAAATCAGTTGAACATTATTGACAAAAATTAAGAAGTAGAGTATGTACGACAAGTCATATGCATTTCCGTCATGATAAAAAAAAAACGAGTATTACCGTAACTTATCATGAAGAAAATCCGGCTAAGTTCATTCCTTCTGTTGATAGTAAAGATTAGGTGACACAATAAGTACTACTGATAAATATTCAATATCAGAACTAACACCACAGTAGGCCGAAAGAAAGAGTTGCGTAAGCGAAACTATATATTTCGATTGCTAACTGCAACCCTCTTCAGTACTACAAAGTGGATCGCAGTTAGCATTCGAAATATATAGTTTCGCTTACTCAATTCTTTCTCTCGTTCGGCTGTAGTGTTACTTGTGATTTACAAATGTGTTACTACATGCCTCATCAGTGAATATTAAATATATTTCTACGTACAGTAATTAGTACGATTTCCTTGTAAACAGAAACTTTAACGATCCAGTAACCTCGGAAGATTGACTTGGATGTTCTGATGCATCGTAATATCCATCGAATCACTCCAATTTGAATCGCCGCGGTTCAATTACGATATCAGCCAATGTAAGCGTTCACACACAACCGCGCAGTTTTTCTTTGACTATGCGGTACCGCTCCGATTTCCGCGCTAGTGTGAACAGGTGGCTTATGCTGTTACCCCTTCATGTTGTCAATGTCGTGGCACACTCATAAGAACATACGAATGAAGGAGACTGCAAGAGACCATAAGGCCTACACTAGGCAGTTCCATAGATTTTAATCAACACGACTGTATCAACAACGGGATCCAGTCGTTAGGCAGACAGCTTGCTAAGTTCGGTTAGGTTAGGTTAGCTTAGCTTAGTTCTAAGTATTCAAGACAGGTGAAATGTCACTATGAGCCTATAAGTCGTACTTCTAAACCCAAATACGTGACCAGTGATGCATTACTAGGCATTGGTTAAATCAGGCAATTTTAGGTTAGGCTAGGTTTAGTTTGGTGGGAATAAGTCGGTTTGGAGGGAAATACACTATAAAATAAATTAAGATATATCTAACTTGGTATATTTTAGTTAGTTAAGTGATTGTGGTATCACACTATTATAGTCAACGGGTCCCAAACTATATTACCAACAGAGTTTCGATGGGTCAAAGCTCTTAGTATTTGCTGAGTTTGTGATATGTGTGTGTGATTCACCTTGGTCTTTGGATCACGTGTTGGACTCGTGATTGACAGCTATTTCCCTCCCGGAAGAGAGCTCAGAGCTCGTATGACCGATCTATGGGTAATGCTATGACCTTACACGCACACACACACCCAATTCCCCGCCCACGAGAGTTGGAGTAACGACTCGAAGCGCAGCGATACTGAAATAATTTCAGCCCTGGGCAGGATTCGAACCAGGTACCGCCGGTACCGCCATACTGACAGTCTGGGACTCTACCAACCGCGCCACCGAGTCGTGTGTGTGTGTGTGTGTGTGTGTGTGTGTGTGTGTGTGTGTGTGTGTGTGTGTGTGTGTGTGTGTGTGTGTGTGTGTGTGTGTGTGTGTGTGTGTGTGTGTGTGTGTGTGTGTGTGTGTGTGTGTGTGTGTGTGCGTGTGTGTGTGTAGGAAAATTTCATTTGCGGCCTTAAACGAATGTCGGAGGAAATATTTTCACGACAAGGGAGAACCCCCTACTTGACTTCCAGGTTTTCCTGCGTTCGTTCCAGCCCCTGGGACGTGTCGTTCTCTTGAACTTTCTTCCAGATTTCGCAAGAGTTCGAGTCGAGGTCCACGCTCGTGGACGAAGTCCGTAAATCCGGGTCCACATTTGTTGCATTTCCACGTATCGTATTATCTTTGCATTCCACCTAGTGGTACGATGCGGTGCAACAGGGTATTGTACCCACTTGTTGCATTTCCACGTATTGTATCATCTTTGCGTACCACCTAGTGATACGATTCGGTGAAACAGGGTATTGTACCCACTTGTTGCGTATCCGTATACAGCAGGCGGATACGTAACAAGTGGTACGCAAAGATGATACGATACGTGGAAATCCAACAAGTGTGGACGCGGCTTAAGAAGCTGTTACGGAGTAACCCATCAGGCTACAATGATAAAGGAGACATTTTAGACCGTGAAGAGATCGAATGAAGGAAAGTTCTAAAAATAAAGTCCACAAAACTCCGGGAAAGAAGGTCACATCATCAAAAGAGAGACACGAGATTTTTCGATCCATAACGAAGTCGTGCACGGAAGTCAGCGTAACAGAGAATAAAACCAAACAGGCAAACGGAACGACCAGACAGAAATAAACATCCTGTTGAATCTTAAAACATCGAGCTATTGGCCAAGATGTTCTACATGAAGCTTCTTCCATGTCCTTCCCCTGGTCTTACAACTGGAATCGTTTCATCTTATCACCACTGGGCGATTTTGTTCAGCAAAAAAGTTGAAAATGTCTCGACCTATCTCCATCAACTCTTTTCCTGCGTTACACAACACTAAGTCGTTCATTCCATCTGCCACACATTCTGAGACTGTGTTTTAACCTGTGGTTTAACCTATGGTACTAGTCTGTAGTCTTCAGAGCTGGACGCGTTCCTCGATGCGTTCCTAGGTGCGTTCCGCTTTAGTTTGGCCGCGGTTAGCGTTCCCAAACTATTAAAGCTTAAGAGACAGGATCATACCGAAATAAAAATGCGGTAAACCACATACTATGCCAAAGAAAAAATTTCGTAGGCCACATACTATACCGGGGCCAAACTATAGCGGAACGCACCTAGGAACGCATCCAGCTCTGAAGACTACAGGCTAGTACCATAGGTACCGTTAAACCACAGGCTAAGACACAATCTCAGATTATGTAAGACCAGAGGAAACTAGGGGAAACCCGGTTTCCCGAGACGACAAATGGTACAATTAAATATCTTTTATCAAAGCAGCTGCTTGAATATTTGAGAGGAAAACAAAAGAAGCGTTCTGAAGACAATGGAAGCACAATGTATACAAAAGGTGGACTCCAAACAATTGTAGACCACTTAACACATCGTTAAAAAATAGAATAATAAAATAAAATAAAATAAAACGAAAATTAAATAATATAGGAAAGATAACAATACTAAAATGAAAAATGGGTTTTCATTCCCATAGCAGTGTTATTCAAAGGAAGATGAAAAGATAAGTAAATATATATATATATACATATGTATATATATATATATATATATATATATATATATATATATATATATATATATATATATATTGTAAATGTTAGTCTCAATATATGTATTTGTGACTAAGGTAAACGTAACCTAAAATTGAAGATTTCTATATTCATTATGAATGCCATTCAAATGAAGATGAAAGGGTAAAACATATATATATATATATATATATATATATATATATATATATATATATATATATATATATATATATATATATATATATATATAATATTTTTTGTAAATGCTAGTCTCAATATGTCATTAAAATTTGTGACCGTGACTGCGAAACTTACCTCTAACTCAGTCCCATACAACCAATAACAATCCACATGAATGTTCCTATGAAACGTATTCCCACAGGTTTTTTTTATTTACTTATTTATTTATCTATCTATTTATTTACACTTAGGTGTAGTATTTATTAAATTCAGAATACTGAATTTAAGAATTTGAAATGATGTCGTTCCTAATCGAGCTTCACGCTGTACCGATTCTCGCTAAACATTATGTGTTCGTTTAAATAGAAACGACTTCGGTTGCAACTTCTGTTTTTCGAATATCCGAATGTCAAATGACTTTTGCGTCATATACTGAGAAACTGAATGACAAACCAAGATAAGGTAAACCTTTGCAAAATTTAGAGACAATGT
The DNA here is from genome assembly GCF_046742065.1 of Oratosquilla oratoria. Classification (NCBI taxonomy): domain Eukaryota; kingdom Metazoa; phylum Arthropoda; class Malacostraca; order Stomatopoda; family Squillidae; genus Oratosquilla; species Oratosquilla oratoria. The sequence goes on along the minus strand of NC_134783.1, from coordinate 30,158,814 downwards.
TGAAATATTCTTAGGGAAGTCTAAAATACTGCAATCAAAGTTTTCATCTAGCTGTTCAAATTCACAACGGTTGACGAGTGTGAAATGGCTTTTAAGCAAGATAATTTTTCTATCTCAAAGCATCTATCGTTATATCCGTCGTCCATGATTATATATATATATATATATATATATATATATATATATATATATATATATATATATATATATATATATATATATATATATATATATATATTGAAGAATGGACAACAAAATGAGTGGAGTGGTGAGATAAACACCGAGAATCGTTGAGATTACTGACGTTTCGCTATTAACAGAGCTTCTTCATCGATTCTCGGTGTTTATCTCACCACCCTACCACTCATATATATATATGTATATATATAAAGGTATATATATATATATATATATATATATATATATATATAAATGTATATATATAGGTAGGCCTCCGTCAGTCGATATCGACTATGGATATTGCGCCGGAGAAAGTCATGATTTTGCTAGCGACAGTGACGGCTGTGGCTGGTGAGCCCGATGCGGGAGTGGCAGTCTCGGCCGCATTTGCTGCAGGTGTGGCTTGTTGGAGTGGCTGCTGGGGTGTGTGCCTTCCGTTTGGCTCTCTTCCCACTGGCTGTGGTCAGAATTTTTTCCTCTCCAGACTTCAGCTGCTTGTGAAGAACACTGCGCCATTTGCTGCGGTCGGCTGCTACCTCTTCCCAGTTCTCAGTGTTGATGTCCAGGGCTTTCATGTCACGCTTGCAGACATCTTTGTAGCGCAGTTGGGGTCGACCAACGTTTCTCTTGCCGGAGACAAGTTCACCGTAAAGGATGTCTTTGGGGATGCGTCCATCTTCCATCCTTCGCACATGGCCGAGCCATCGAAGTCTGCGCTGTCTTAGCAATGTGAATATGGTGGGAAGACCTGCTCGCTCGAGTACCTGGGCATTGGTAATCTTGTCACTCCAGCGGATGCCAAGGATGCGGCGAAGGCAGCGCAGATGGAAGTTACTCAGTTTGCGCTCCTGCTTCGAGTAGGTCGTCCATGTTTCGCTGCCGTAGAGGAGAGTGCTGACAATGCACGCGTTGTACACTGCCATCTTAGTTGACGTTGTCAGCTTCTGGTTCTCCCAGACGCGGGTGGTGAGGCGTCCTAGGGTCGTAGCAACCTTGCCGATGCGCTTGTTGATCTCGGCGTCAAGGGACAGGTTGTCGCTGATGGTGGATCCCAGGTATGTGAACTGGTGTACGACTTCGAGTTGGTAGTCGTCGATATAGATAGCTGGTGGAGTGTCCACATCCTGACTCAGCACATTGGTCTTTTTTAGGCTGATGGTCATTCCGAAGTCTTTGCTGGCCTGGGAAAACCTGTCCATGAGGCGCTGGAGTTCTTGCTCATTGTGGGAAGTGACAGCGGCATCATCAGCAAAAAGCATGTCTCTGATGGTTATCTCAGTCACTTTGCTTTTTGCTTTCAGTCGAGCCAGGTTGAAAAGTCGGCCGTCAGATCTTGTGCGAAGGTACACTCCTTCTGTTGATGTTCCAAAAGCATGCTTTAAGAGCATAGCAAAGAAGATGCCGAAGAGGGTTGGAGCCAGTACACATCCTTGCTTGACTCCACTCTTGATGTCAAAGGGGTTGGACATGTTGCCTTCATACTGGATCGTTGCCTTCATGTCATCGTGAAAGGATCTGATGAGACTGTGGAGTTTTGGAGGGCAACCGATCTTTGGAAGGATGTCGAACAGCCCTTCCCTGCTGACCAGGTCAAAGGCCTTAGTCAGATCTATAAAGGCTATGTAGAGGGGCTTGCGTTGTTCCCTGCATTTCTCCTGAAGTTGACGAAGGGAGAATATCATGTCCACTGTGGACCGTTCTGCTCGGAAGCCACACTGAGACTCGGGGTAGACGCGCCCAGCGAGTTTCTGGAGACGCACAAGCACGACGCGGGCGTAGAGTTTCCCAACAATACTCAAGAGCGAGATGCCTCTGTAGTTGTTACAATCACTCCTTTCACCCTTATTCTTGTAGAGGGTGACAATCTTGGCATCTCTCATGTCTTGCGGCACGGCTCCCTCTTTCCAACACTGGCATAGGACGTCATGGAGGGGCTGCAGTAGAGTGTTTTTACAGCACTTGATGAGATCAGGGAGAATACCATCATTGCCAGGTGCTTTGCCGCTTGCTAGGCTGTCGATTGCTTTGCAGAGTTCCGCAATGGTTGGTTCAGCATCTAGTTCTTCCATGATAGCCAGGGGCTCAATGGCATCCAGGGCTGAGGGGGCAACGGTGTTCTCTCTGGAGTAGAGCTCAGAGTAGTGCTCCACCCATCTGTCCATCTGCTTGCCCTTGTCGGTGATCACTTCCCCACTGGTAGTCTTGAGGGGGGCTGTTTTGCTCTGTGGTGGGCCTAGAGCTGTCTTGATGCCTTCATACATTCCTCTGATGTTACCCGAAACAGCTGCAAACTGGATGGAATCGCTGAGCTGTTGCCAGTATTCATTTGCACAACGTCTTGCAGTTTGTTGCACTTTGCTTCTTACTGCTCTGAGTGCTTGCAAGGTTTTCTCGTTGGGAGAGCGCTTGTATTCAGCAAGGGCAGCACGCTTTGCATCAATAACAGGGGACATCTCACTGAACTTAGCGTCAAACCAGTCGTTGTTCTTGGAGGTGTTCTTCCCAAAGGTTGCAAGGGCTGTTTTCTGAATGGTATCGCGGAGGTGGTTCCTCTTCTCAGCTGCAGAGCAGTGCTGGTGTTCGACGGACAGAGCTTTTTGAAGGGACTTGGCAAACTCTTCGACTTTCTCAGGGAGATGCATACCCATGGTGTTCATGCGAGGTTTGCCTTTCTGCTTAGACTTGTGAAGCTTCTTAGGTTGAAACCTGATCTTGCAGCAGACGAGAGAGTGGTCGGTGTCGCAGTCTGCGCTGTGGTAAGTGCGGGTAATCTGCACGAGCTTGATATTGCTACGACGGATCAGGATCAAGTCCAGCTGATGCCAGTGCTTTGAGCGAGGGTGACACCATGACATCCTGTGTTGAGGCTTGGTCTGGAAGAAGGAGTTGGTCACGCAGAGACTGTTGTAGAAGCAAAACTCCAGCAGGCGCTGCCCGTTGTCGTTGATCTTGCCAATTCCAAAATGTCCAAGACAGGAAGGCCAGGAGTCATGGTCGGCACCCACTCTAGCGTTGAAGTCTCCCAGGATGATGACATGTTCCTTGGGGGGTATGTTCTTCACGATGTTGCTGATATTGATGTAAAACTCGTCCTTTGCTTCTGCTGTGGATGTCAGAGTGGGAGCGTAGGCGCTGACGAGAGTGACACGACCTTCGGAGGTGTGGAGGCAGAGTATCATCAGGCGTTCAGATCCCTTGTCTACTTGTTCGACTATACTCAGCAAAGTGATCCTGACAGCAAATCCGACTCCTTGCTCTCTTCGATCCTCCGCACTCTTCCCATGCAAGAAGAAAGTGAATTCCTTCTCCTTGAGGGTTCCGCTGTCGGCAAGGCGAGTCTCTTGTAAAGCTGCTATGTCTACCTGTAGTCTCAGCAGCTCGCTGCTGATGACAGCTGTTTTTCTCGCATCACTGATGCCTTGAAGGTCTTCGGACAGTCCGGGTCTCATCGTTCGGACGTTCCAGCTTCCCAATTTTAGGACTGGGTACCTGGTCTTTGAGTTTCTTGAGTTCTTGCCTGGTACGGGTTTTGCAGCCTGCTTGTCGGTTTGATCCTAATCCCCAAGCACCCAATGAGGAAGGCAGGCTGTGGCGGGACAACACCTTATTGACTGGGGGCTGCCCAGCTATAGGCGGGCGGTAGCTGTCCAGTAAGATCCGAGGATCTTTCCCACCGTCGGAAGCAGCCCATGGCGCCACATTCTACGCCAATCGAACATTGTGACTTATAACCGGTAACTGCTGCTTCCCGTGTTGGTTCAACGCTGTGAGGCGAAGCTGGAGTGACCTCTCCAGGGCGCAAGCCTGGGCAGAAGATTATGGAAGATAAGCAGTTGCCCATGCAACAGATCCCCCCTCTCCACACTGAAGATGGTTCCAAAGGAACAGCAAGAACTGGTACATTTTGGGCACCAACAGTGTCGCAGGAGTTGCCGGAACGTTACTGAGGTCAGCATCGAACCGCCTTAGGGACTCCATCTCCGGATTTTTCCTCAGGGTTTACTCCCGAAGCACTTCCCTTGGTGGGCAATCCACAAGGCAATGGAGGTTTGGGGTCAGAGTTTTCCTTCTCCTAGATGAGTTGCCTTACTGGGCTGGGTCCCATCTACCCATGCGGCAGGTTGTATATATATATATATATATATATATATATATATATATATATATATATATATATATATATATATATACATGTATATATATGTAAATATATATATAATGTGTACATATATATGTATATATATATACATGTATATATATATATATACATGTATATATATATATATATATATATATATATATATATATATATATATATATATATCACAGCCATCTTGAGTCAACTGCTGAACAAAGGCCTTCATACCATTCCATGATTCGCACGACTGCGCCAACCTCTGCCACGTCACTCCCGCAAACTTCTTAATCTCGTCTCCCCACCTCCTGTCTGGTTTCCCTCTCCCACGCTTCCTATCTGGCGGCGTCCACTCAGTAACACACTTGCTCCATCGCTCATCAGTCGTTCGCACTAACTTACCTGTCCAATTCCACTTCCTCTCTTTTACCGCCTCCATAATATCTTTCACTCTAGTCTGCTCTCTCTCCCCAACTTGCTTTCTTTCGGTCTCTCAGCGTTATTACAAAGGATTACAAAGGGGGAGCATGCCAACAGGAGACCTTTTGGTCCATATCTAGGTCGTATGCGAAAAAAATCATAATAATAAAATAATAAATAAAAACTACAACAATGTAAATAAGAAATAAAATACATATATAAATGCATAGGTATAGTTGAATAATAAACAAACAGGTAAATAGTAAATAATGATAAATTGACATATAGCTAATAACAAATGAAAATCAGACCTGTATCAAGTCATCTCTAAGTCTACGCTTTTTTAGGGAAAACAGATTCATATCTTTTAGTCAATTTTCGTATGTTTTATTGATCTCTCCATTCTCCTCTGTGCAGTCGTTAGTTTTGTTTCTATTGCCTTCGTTAGTTTCCAAGTCTCACACCCGTAGATTATTGCTGGCAGAATGCACTGATTGTAAGCTTTACGTTTCAAATATAAAAGTAGAGAGCCTCTCTGGCTTTTATTATACTTACCAAACACTTTCCAACCAATTGTAATATGTCTTTTTGTTTCATTATCATGGTCTTTTGTCACTTTCACCATCTGGCCTCGCTAGTTCATAGAGCTTTGAATCTATTTTTAATTTCTAATTGAATTTTCTTATCGTCCTTAAACTTTGCAAGGCTTATTTTCTGTTTTAAAACTAGTTTATTTCTCTCGGGTCTGAAATTAAATTCAACGGTGTAACCTACCATTCTATGGGCACCACCTATATTGATTTTATTTATGACCGTAACATTATTAACGCTGTTGCTCAATATGAAGTCTACTTCGTTCTTTGTTGTTCCATTTGGGCTTCTCCAGATCCATTTACGACCTACGCGCTTTTGAAATAAAGTGTTCATTATCCCTACGTTGTAGTTCTCTGCAAAATTGATAAACATCTCGTCTCTGTCATTTCTTTCACCTACCCCAAACTTCCCAATGCACGACTCATCTCCCATCTTCTTCCCCATTTTAACATTAAAGTCGCCTATCACCAACGTGTACTTACTTTTTTCTTGATTCGTTATCTGACTTAAATCATGATAGAAGGATCTAATTTCATCGTCTGAACTCTGTGAAGTTGGTGCATAAACCTGAACTATTTTTAGAGTGTACCTTTTACACAGGCTAGTCACAGTCCAAGGTACCCTGCCTGATAAACTACTGAACTTGACTACGTTACCAGCAACCTCTCGGTTTATCAAGAATCCTACTCCACTAGATCTTTCTTTGTCCTTTCCTCTATAGTAGAAAAGGTGGTGACCATCTTGTAATTGTATCAGCTTTTCTTCCGCTCTTCGGACTTCATTCAGTCCTACGATGTCCCATTTGAAGGTTGTCTAGTTCTTCCATTAAACTCTCCAGCCTGTGATCTTCTGAGAGTTCTTACGTTGTAAATATAGATCTTCATTTTCTTCATACTGTTTAATGCCCAAGGCTTGGATCTACTTGGACAGTGCTTACATTCGGTGGCACACTACCCGTAAGCTCATGAGACAATACGGTTGGACCTTTAGGAAATGATGATCCAACAGGGACACCCGGTTTTGTTTTGTTTATACTGTTCATGGTTGTTATGAAGGGCTTTTGGCAGTAATCTCACCTCCCTGCCAACTAGTTTCTGGTGAGATATTTCTCTGGTGTCACCTTATTCATTATATTCGGTGAAGCCCTATATATCTATAGGGTTTTCAATGGTCCACGCCGTCATTATGACGGTACCCTATATATCTACGGGGAATTTCACATGTTCGCCATCAGGGACGTGGCAGTTAGCAGTGGGTCCTGCGACTGTGTGTGAGAGCTGCTCTTTGTCTGATCGTTTTTCCAAAACCTATTCGATATGGGCGACCCTGCAGAGATTTCCTCTCTATCGACATAGTTTTTGTAATCATTAAGATTCTCAAGCCTATCCACCACGTCAAGGTGCCAACTCTCGGATAGGATATATATATATATATATATATATATATATATATATATATATATATATATATGTACAACACTGAATGGGTCCCAGTGATTAGAGATACATTTTAACAACCGCAATGCACTTTAATTTTAAACCATCAAAGGCCATCATGCTGAAATTGAAATATGGTACTGCCCAGGACTCGAACCCGGCATCCTTATGACAACATATAGTATACATACACACACACACACACACACACACACACACACACACACACACACACACACATATATATATATATATATATATATATATATATATATATACATATATGTATATATATATATGTATACATGGAAACAGCAGTTTCTCACTATGTGTGTGTGTGTTCTTTGTGATTACAAAGGTATTGTTCGTGATGAAATAGGTCGCCATTGTTTACAAATTTGCGAAATATGTGAACGAAGATTTCTGAAAAAAAAATTAAATATCTCGTCTTCTTGACATTAATTCATTATATTCATTAATAAGTTGTTATTGTTAATAATTGTTCGGAACATTTACATGCGTTTTTTTTTTTTTGTCTTTTTTTTACATAAAGGATGTATAAGCATTTTATTTCATCACAAATTTGAGCCATATATCCGGTCAGATAGTTGTA
>NC_134783.1:30081436-30148936 GCF_046742065.1 Oratosquilla oratoria | reverse complement strand
TCCTCAACAGACATTTACCTCTTTCCCAATGTTCCTTTTACCCCATCCATCCACCTCATCCTTGGTTGCCCTCTCATGTTCACTCCTCCACCTCTGCATTCCACTCCTCTTTTACTAATCTTCCTTCACTCATTTTTTCCATGTGTCCAAACCATCCCAATACTCTTTCATCAACCCTATCTCTCAACTCCTTTTCCACTCCCGCTCTCCTCCTCATCTACTTGTTTCTCACTCTATCCAGCCTAGTAACCCCTAGCATACTTCTCAGGCATTTGATTTCAAACACTTAAACTCCTCTCTTATGTTCCATGTTTCTGCACCAAACAGTGCTGTCGGCACAATCACACACAAAATCTTCTCTTAGCATACATTCCCAATTGACCATTTCTCATTACACTTTTTAATCCCCCCAAGGAATTTACTTGCTTCTCTCAATCTACAATCTACCTCCACCTCCACTCCTCCCTTTCTCGCCACATTTGCACCCAATTATCTAAAGTCATCCACTCCCTCCAGTCTCTCTCCCTCAATAGTCACTTCCAATTTCCTACCATCCTCTCCCCTTGTACATCCCATCACCTTACTTTTACCCACATTTATCTCCAACTTCTTCCTTTCGCACACCTTCCCAAGCTCCCTCACTTGTTTCCTTAATCCCTCCTCTGATCCTACTACAAGCGCAGTGACTAAAGCAAACAACTGGCTTATCTCCCATTTTCTTTTACTATCTCCAACCCCGGCCCATTACCCTTGCGTTTACCTCTCAAACCACCCAATCCATGTATAAATTGAACAGCCAAGACGACATAACACACCCATGATGAAGTCCCACCTTTACCTCAAACCATTCACTATCTCCATTTCTTATTCTAACACAGGCTCTATTACTCTCGTAAAAACTCTTGACTGCCCTTAACGGCTTTCCTCCTGTCCCATATATTTCCAGTATCTTCCTGTCTACCCTGTCATATACCTTTCTCGAATTCATAAAAGCCCCCAAAATATCTTTACTTTTTCTTAAAGCTTCCTCACACATCTGCCTTACTACAAAAATCTGATCCACGCAACTCCTACCTGTCCTAAACTCATACTGTTCCTCACCAATTACTCTCTCTATTCCTCTCCTAATCCTCTCAAGCAAAACCCTCCCATAAGCTTACCCAACTACACTCGACAAACTGACCTCTCTGAAACTACTACATTCACACTTGTCCCCTTTTCTTTTGTGAAGCGGAACTAAACAGGCACTCCTGTCCTCCATCAGTCTACCCTTTTTTGGACAAACATTAAACAACCTCACCAGCCAGTCCACCATCACTATACCTCACCTTTTTAGACACTCCGCGTGACACCTATCCAACCCAAGTATCTTATCTGGTCTTATCATTTTGATACCTGCTTTCACCTCAGTTTTCCTTACTTCTCCTCCTTTTTCTTCATTCACCACTCTCATTTTCTTAGCGCTTCCCACGGCAACTACCTTTCCCTCCCTATCCTCCTTCAAATTTAGCACTCCCTAAAATACTCTGCCCATCTTCTTCATACTGTCGTACCTTCCATATTTATCTCTTCATCTTCACATTTTACCTTTTCTTCTCCACTTGATTCGCCTCCCTTTCCTCTCTTAATTTCCTTCCAAAACATCTATCATTTTATTTTTTTTCTGTCATCTTCTTACCCCATTTCACATCTGCTTTCCTCTTTGCCTCCTTTATCTTATGCTTTCTCTTTATACCTCTCATGCGATTCTCTCGTTTTATTTTGTAAGCAATTTGTGAATGCTCGTTTCCTTTCTTATACAACCTTCTTTGCTTCATCGTCCCACCACTCACTACCCTTCCTTCTATTTTGTCCCTTCCTCATTGGTCCATACACCATTGTTGCACAACTTGTGACTCTCTTCTTGAAACATCCCAATTCCTCCTCCACTCCTAGTTCTACTCTATCCTTCATTCCCGTTCTTCTCTTCTTGTACTCCTCCTTTTCTTTCTCATTTAAGCAGTTTACTCTAAGCATCCCCCTACCTTTTGTCCTTTTTCTCTTTCTCCATCTTTCCTTCACTCTCAATTTTACTTCCACCAAAAAATTATCTGACATTTCCTCACTTCCCTTAGAACATGTACTGTACATTAAAAAATATTCCTATTCTTCTACTGTTACCACTATATAGTCAATTAAAGCCCTATTTATCACCCTTCCATCTCCCACACCTCTCCCATGTGTACTTATGCTTGACTTTCTTCCTAAACAATGTATTTGTTATGATCGACTATCTTTCTAGACACATCTCCACCATCAACTCCAATACGATTTTTTCCTGGAACTCCACACTTCCTAACCACTACGTCTATTGGTTTATATTCTACCTTAGCGTTGAGATCTTCCAATACCAATACATTGACATTTCCCTAATCCTTTTATGCACTCATTTAAATCTATCCAAAAAGCTTCCCTTTTTTCTGCATTCTTCTCACTACCAGACCCATATGCACTTACAAAGACCTAGATCTCCCTTCAGTTTCGCCTTCATCCACATTAACCTTGAAGAAACCTTCTTCCACTCCACCACACGCTTACCTATTTCTTCACTTATTAGTATGGCCACCCCCTTCTCTCCTTCGTCCTCTCTTTACTCCTGACATCCTCCCAACTACACTCCCAAACTCAAATTCGCCCCTCCCTTTCAACTTAGTTTCACTCGATGCCAACACATCCATTCTTCTTCTCCCAAAGATACTGCCTATCTCTCCCCTTTAACTCTCATCTCTACCACATCCACGCACATTACAAGACCTAAACCTTAGGGTTCTGGTTGGGAAACTCCTCCTAGACCCTTTTTTTTTGGGGGGGGGGGGGATGTTCCTTTGAAGGATGCCTAGTCCTATCCCCGTCCCGTTTTCTGTCGCCTTTACGGTGTTCCCTTCCCATTTTCTCCAATGTTAGTACATTTTTTATTTCCTGATATTAAACTCTGCTTTAGGATAATCAAAACACGAATATGCACACATACACACACACATATATATATATATATATATATATATATATATATATGAGTGGTATTCAAATCGAAGGCATTCTGACACTTGAGCATCTTGTTCGTATTTTCAAGGTTTTTGACAATGATCCGGCCATTCGCGCGGGGGGGGGGGGTGATGAGCAATGACAGTTCACCAAATACATCCAGTTAATATTCAACGTATTATCATATTTAGTGACCCCCCGAATGGCGGATCATTGTCAGAAACCTTTAAAATATTTACAAGAAGGTTATCAACTATCAGAATGCTGTCGATTTTAACACCCATATTAAGGATATATATATATATATATATATATAATGCGTAAACCGTGCTACAAAAAGGATAAATTTCGCCCGTTGTTTATAATACCGTACGGACGAGATTTTTTTTTTTTTTTTGGGGGGGGGGGGTTACACCATTCTCTGCCTGCCTTCTTGATATCAATCTTCTGTTCTTTGAGTAAAATCTTGATATCATTCTTCTGTTCTTTGAGCAAAACGCCCTGATAGCTCTCCGGGAGCAAATATGGCAAATTCTGTTTGGTCGAGGCAACTGAGGTTGCATTCAAGAATTCGGAGAACTCGATGTGAATTACAGGAGGCAGACCCCGTCCAAAGGCTTACAGGGGCTTGAGGCACTTCTTCCTCATTCATGACTGGAAGGCTCGTCATGTACGATGACACAGGTTCAGCGTAACCAAGTGAGTCATACGCAGTGTGTAAGTAATAAGACGCTTCATTCAGGTTTCGAAGAATTATCCCTGACGTCTTTACTGGAGGCTGAATGTGTGTGGATGCTGAAACACACACACACACACACATATATATATATATATATATACATATATACAGTAGAACAAATCGCTCATAACAGCCTTGCTCTCTGGTGTCGCTGAGCCTCATAGAAAACGGATTTCCGGACTGTAGCTTTCTGTCGGCACAACTGTGGTTATGAGATGAACATTACTTACGAAGTCTTTATGATCTGAGTAGCCGAGTGGTAACGTTCGGATCTCACGTCCAGAAGGACCCTAGGTCAAAGCTTGCGTAGGACCAGGCCTGATTTTATACAGTATATATATATATATGTGTATATATATATATATATATATATATATATATATATGTATACATATATACAGTATATATGTGTGTATACACACACACGAGAGAAGTTCCAAAAGTAATGCCTATTTTTTCATGCTGTACCAAGGGATCCGAGAGGAATGTTTATGTCATGATGGTTCTTTGCGCTCATACCTGAATTTTTCATCAATCTGTTGCAGATATTGACGGTGTGACAGTCTAATATCGTAAACCCCGTAATGGATGTGCGTCAGAAGCAGAGATGTGTCATTTAATTTCTCCACGCAAAAGTGAAACCAATCAACGTTCACTGGCGCTTGGTGAATGTTTACGGAGCCGAGGGAGTTTATGTCAGCATGGATAGATGGGTTCGTCGATTCCGGAGTGGCGGCAGAGATGTGAGAGACAAACCGCACTCCGGACGGCCATGCACAGGACCTTGCTTATCGCTGGCGAAAGTGCATTGTGAAGGGGGGCTATTGCGTGAATAAATCCTGGAGCAAAAATTATTAATAGTAAAAAAAATCCACTCGTTTTAATGGTGACACTTTCGTCTTCGTATTTCTTCAACTCTTTTAGTTAAGGGTAAAAAAAAAAAAAATTATTACTTTATATATATATATATTATATATATATAATGTCTTCACTAGACTTTTGATGCCTACATCCAACTATTGAATTTATCCCGGTTACCGTCAGATGATTTTATTCGTTTCGGGGAAATTTGTGTATATATATATATATATTTATGAATGATAAGAATGGAAAGACACGATTGAGAACAAGAGACTTTATTCCTGACCGGTTTCGCCTATGAGGCTTCTTCAGAGGTAATATTTACAGATAATGAAAGCATAGGTATTTGTAGGGCAGTTGCTGTGGTTTATGGGGGACGCGGGGTGGTCAGGAATAACGTCTCTTGTTCTCAATCGTGTCTTTCCATTCTTACCATTCATAAACCTGTCATGATGTCACAATATATATACATATATATATATATAACGTTAATGGCTTAAGATGGCCAGTCGAGAGACATTGCCTGGGTGTGTCTTCTGAAGTCTCTTCAACGCTGAGGGTCTGGGTCTCGTAGATCTATTTCCTTCAGCTGAAGGGAGCTATACCACCATTTAGGTCTTTAGACGCTGTGCAGTATCAACCATATATCGCACGTGATTAAGGAATTGTTATCTAGAGCTGCGTTTTTCAAACTGTGGGTCCCGATTCATCAGTGGGCCGCGTGAAAGAAAGGAAATAAACACACAATTATAATATATATCTTATTACACCTAAGTTTTATGGGTCGCGATGTAAATTGTGGCTCTTGTTGTGGGTCGCAGTAAAAAAAAAAAAAAAAAAAGTGACCGCATAGAATGAAAGTTTGTGCAACGTTGGACTGCCCAAAATAACATTCTACAAGCCATTCATTATTTATTACTACACATTTCTTCTTTTACCTGCACAGGGCGGTGATTCGACGGTTTCGCTTGGCTGAATAAAATCGCCCAGAGGCACCTATAACTTATATACTAAACGAGTTGATGTCTTTTGTGACATCTTTGCGTCTACTGTCCTCTTTTGCGTCAATATTAAACAGAGAGTATCAAAGCCGAAATGTGGATACTAAGCAATATGACTGACGAATTCATCACCACAATATTTTAGTGGCTAAATACTATTGCCTCTTCTAATTGTTCCATTAGTACTATTCATATACACTATCAATAACATTGGTAAACACGAATTATTGCATATTGCTATTGGTTTACAGAGTGCTGAACTAGTAATTATCTAAACAATCTTTGTGATGCCAACATTTTAGTAGAGAAAAGAACGAAGACTTTGGTAACTATAATATTACGCTCATTGGATTTTATTTCCCAAGTCCAAAGACGAAAATACAAATTCTGATAAACACTGAAAGAACCGGGGTTAGCCACCGAAGATCACATGGCCGGCATCTTATGGACGATCTTCCAAAACCTTATTTTACCACAAGAATTAAATCTATTGTTGTAGGTGCAATGTTGAACTATCCCTCAATCCGTTCTACAGTATTTGACACTCGAATAACTATACTTCCCAGGCACATTCTCTGTTCTCGGTTTCACATATAATAAACTCGGCCTTATTTTAGTCCTTTAGTGTTATTCTGGTGTGATACACACGCGTTAATAGTGGTATTGCTTCAAACGACATTGCGATGTTCATGAATGCATGTTTCTAGGTCACGTCATGTTTAGATGATGCAAAACTTCTTACATTCCTTCAGGCACGGTTACACAAGTCGACGAAAAGCTTACAGTCCACCTTTTCCATTAGTTCATCCTGTAATAAATGGTTACACGCAAGTCCGGCCCCACCGTGTGGAGAAATTCCCACCAATCACGTAAAGGGAGCTATAGGAAGCCCCACCCTCTATTCAGAATGAAGAATCTCATTGGCAGAGCCAATGCCTATGCCACTTTCTCAAATATTTTATCCCGAATATCTTTGTGAACGATTCGCGATCTCTCTAAAATGCATATTTGACGATCTTTGCACATCTTATAAACAGTTTTCGCGCGTAAGAAAAAATGTCCAATGTTTACATACATTTTCTTTTTGGCTACACCCCGTGTAGGGGGAAAAGCCTTTAGTATATGTATGTAAACTCACACGACTGTTTGATTATTGTTAAAATATAAATTCTATAAAATTTATTCTATATTTAAACATTCTAGATAGCCCAATCTCCATTTCCGTTAGTTCGTCTTCCTAATACATGGTATCTCAAAGCTCGTGTACAACTCCGTTCGGTGGTGCATCGTTTTTAGCTTTTTTTTTTTTTCAATCAATAAAAAAACAGATATTTCGTTAATGTATTTTAATTTACAAAATTAATATATATTTCCTATTTATATATCGCTACGATGTTCACTTTTTAAGTGGCTCCAAATTTGAAATTATCTATTCACCTGTGTGACGATCAGTGTTTGTTTCCGGTCCTTATTAATTAATATGCACGCTCAACCCGTATATGGTTCCGCTGTAGGTTAATCATATCAGAAGGTTCAATGAGTCACGGTGAATCCCCCTCTACTACCAGTCCGAGTAAATACCGGGCCCGGGGAGCACCGAGCTTCAGTCCGCTTTGCACCGTGGTAACAGCTCGAAAGCGTAGCCTGGGTAAGTCTCGGAGATCTTGCCTGTTATACGGGTTGGCTGTTGTCATTCGCTTGCATCGTGTCGTGGTGGAAGAAATATATATATATATATATATATATATATATATATATATATATATATATATATATATATATATATATATATATATATATATATACATCTCTTACGAGGTACCCGTTTTTTCAGCACTTGCAAAACCATGGGTAACTTTGTACGCCTTCTTTCCGCGTTGGAGAAAGTAAGATGTTCTGGCTGCATCTTTTGTGTTCAGTGAAAAGCCACAATATAAAGGACACCTTATATGTGCAACTTTCATTTGTGAGCAGTTTAAAATGGGTGGAAATCAATGCATATTGCTCAACACATGAAAGGAGGGGGAACAAACGTTTGTTATGTGTTCACACTAAGTATTTTCACCATTCACTGATTGCATGTACTTGCTTTATTGCAGATGGAGCGCCAAGCCCTCCAATTAGAGGATCTCAAGGGACTATATGTGAGTAAAGCCCGTGAGAACCAGCAGCTGAAAAAGAAGGCACGAGAACACTGTGTGCCTCCACCTGCCCCAACGGGCGTTATGTCTATGACGCCGAGCAACTATGATTTCGGCGGGAACGTGTTCGGATGTGATCCCCGCAGTGCAGTGAATACCGGTGTTCGGAATTTATCTTACAGTGAATTCGATCGGACGTTAAATAATTATTACGGCGGTGAACAATTGAAAGACACTAGTGATAGTTTCAGTTCACACAACGATATAAAATATTGTACCGATTATGGGCATAGTAGACTCGGTCATGGAGATCTTTCGAGTTTGGACTATCCAGACGCCCATCCCATGCCAAATACAGTCGACGCCCTTCAAGAAAGACTCAGTGCACTACACTTGCAAAATCGGAAACTCAGTTCCTCTTTAAAAGAAGAAAAAATGAAACGTTCTGAAATGGAGGACATTATTAAGAGAGAACGCAGTTACAGCAAGAGATTAGAAGACAGTCTAGAGGTGAGATTTTATTATTATTATTATCATTAAATGTTGTACACAGCATCACCCGGGATTAGCTGTGTTTTGCGCGTCAAACAAGAACACTCCTGGTGGCGTGATTCGCACGAAAAAAGAAAACGGGTCATGACGTCATCAATGGTGATGACGTTAACAAACTCTCGCTGACGTCACAGGGTAGCCCGGCCCGACTTCTCAGCGCGCCACGTTCAATTTTTATTGTGGAGTTGTTCTTCAATTTTGAGCCGATTAAAAAGTATATGGGCGTGTTTTGTAATTTGGGAAGTTTTCTTGGGATGGCAAGAACATTTTTTGGGTCTTATATCGATTGAAAAAGCTACCGGTGAAATACTAAATCGGTTTTGCGCAGTGCATGGTTGGGTAATTATGAAACAGTCATGACTCAAATGAAAATATTCATATGTAAGCATGTGCATGTGTATGCGTACGTACAACACACACACACACACACACATATATATATATATATATATATATATATATATATATACATAATAATAATCGGTTTATTAACATCGATACAAAGATACACTGACAATGTACAATTTGCTTTAATTTTAGAGCTAGTCTAATTTGAGCACATCATGTGCTGGGAATACTAAGCGTCGTTGTCCACATTAATAGTGTATTCGTTTGTTGGGCCAGTGTTTAAATTATGTAAGATTGATCACATTTACATATATATCGTCAATGACATATACTCTGGCTGAGAAAGTCTATAACACCATGGGCCTTTGCCAGTCCTTCAAAGAACCTGACATGAACCACCGATATTATCACCTTCATAACCAAGGTATGTGGAGTTTTCATAGAGATCAATGTCCGCCACATTCACGGACAGATTAAACTTTGTCATCCAATGAGCCTCCTAACGCCTGGAAATCTGGAATTCAAGTGATTTTGCCTCCCAGAACGACTTGGCAAGAACCTCCAACGGACTCGACAAGAACAAAATCATCGGCAGAGGCAACGCCAGTGACCGTTATGTTGCCAATGGTCGCACTACAATGGCAATAATCGACTATTCTGACCAAAACCAGCCCATGCTGATGCTGAGTTGTGTTGGGGGGAGGATGCAACCATGTTTCACTCCTGAAACACAGGAAAGAAGCTGGGCACGTTTCACAACACTGTCCCAGAATACAACTCAAACATCAAATCAGTAATTCTCACAGGAACTCCATAGCCCTACTCTCAGGGTACATCGTGATGCAATGAATCGAATGCCTTCTCGAGATCAACATAAGCAGAAACTTCTACTGAAACACACACTGGCGCTCCACTAGAACACTAAGCTCTAGGATTAAATAAGTTTATGATTTACTGAGCATATACCCATGCCCAATCATGTGACACTTGAGAGCGAGTACGTGCCATCAACGGAAGAACGAATACTTTACCACCACACTCGTCAGTGTAATACCGCTGTAATTATTGCAGTCGTGTCTGCCCCTAAAAGCTCATCCAGGTGAGGGGGAACACCCCCCCCCCTTTTTTTTCCCAGTCAGACGGTATGGTACCAATCTGCCAACGAGCAGACAGCACCAAATGCAATCTGCGGATCATGGTCTCAACTCCAACTGGAGCCGGTACTTCAACGAAAAAAAGGAACTAGAAGTAAAAGTACAGAAAATCAGTTGTTTATTCAATGAGGAGCGAAGCCGTCACAGGAGCATAAGGAAATGATCTGGGAGCATTGGTCTCGGATGATTTGTCTCCTGACAAACATACAGGAACATTATGGGCCAGACAGACAGAGGAATATGAGAATGGCTTTTCACTCTATGGGTGGCAATGTAACGCAAACACAAAGGGGAACCTTAATTCACTGGTTTTGTGGCTTCCTCTCAAAGTGAAATATATTAATACTGACAATATATAGAAAACAGCAGCCAAACCGATCCCCAGCCTAACACACAAAACAAAATATGGAAGAATAGAAACACTGTGCCCGTCATACATTGGGTTCAGGTCAATGAAAGAAAATTTCAGAGCTGGGCGAGTTACCGCCGGACAGGTAGTGCATTACCAAAAATCTGGGGTGCATTTACGTCAATGCGTTACAGATTTTCATTTCCTTAGAGCAGTCCTCGTTACTCCGTATGTGTATATGTATATATATACATTCGCAGTATGTATAGGCAGATTTTTCGGTAACGCACTACCTGTCCAGCAGTAACGCGCCCAGCGCAGGAATTTTTTTTTATACACCTAAAGGATATTGAAACATTTTCTATAATATGCGTGAACTTACGCCATAGCCTAAGACAAGACATAGTACTATAAACGAATTAAAAAGTTTCATAGATGAAGAAAAATAGACGGTACCCAATGAGCGTAGAGCCCTCCTTTCCTATATATTACTATTAGGTAAAAGCGATCACACAGACACACAGTTTCCTTTTGGGCGCTTGAATAAAATAACGAAAGGCGTCCGTGGTGATTGACAACGCATAAAAATTACCGTTGTTTACATTTTCTAACCACATTTACCATCGCAAAGCCTGGTAAATTTATTTTTACATTTGCGATAGAATAATTTGGAGGCTTACAGGTATGCTGCATCTGTTATGCGATGACCGTTTCAATTATTCAAGCTCAAGATTATTTCGTTCAGAATAGATCCGGGCATAGGACGAAGGCCCGCAATCTAAATTGCATGATGGGAGGTTCATACAAACCAAAGAACACTTGAAGCTCGTACTTAAAATAAAATCCCTTCATGTGGTTACCTCTCTTTTTATTCAGATACAGATCTAAAATAAATGAATAAAAAATAGGGTTGGGTGTGGAGACATTTTATGGTTGGGTGGGCCGAACATATATTTTATTCCCGCACTTCCTACTTCCGCTTCGAACTAAATAATGTTGTCATCTCACTAATCTATTAGTTGCCGTAACGTGCCATGATTTTTTTCTCTGATAATATGCTTGGCTGAAACCTGTTTCATAACATTTGAGTTCCGTCGATGAAACATGGGCATAAGTATATGTTGTAGTATTGTATAAACATAAAACAGGGGGGGGGGACGCGGAGTAACGACAAATGCCTTATTCACATTTTCCATTTTTTTCTCTTTGTGTCTTCGTACAAATGTCATGTTAATTATGGTTCCAAATACATATTCTTGATTCAGCCTTGACATATGCCTAGTTTCCATGCCTGCACTACGATGTACAAAGAGAAAAATATCGTGCGGGAATTAACCGGGCGTTTCCCCTACCCGACAAACTTGCTATCAACCGATCCCTGCAGTATTTAAAAAATAAATGTAGTTTTGAGTCTACTTTGACTGTGACTTTATAACACTGACGCTCCGAGTCCTCTCTGTGACCTGAATCACGTTGGAATACACTCGAAAAATGCCAGCTATTTCCGGGATGAAGCTAATTGTTGTACGTTTATTTCGGTAGGGTTGGGAATTCTGACTCGGTTGGTGTTGCGCTTTACAGCCGACACAGCCTGCAAAACATTGACAGCTTTAGTATTGCAATTCTACCAACATCATGCAATCCCCACTATTCCTTTATGGACTTACCTCGTTGCGGGGTATTGTAATAATGAATTAATCCATACTTTACTGTAATAATGTATATTTACGCGACTATGACCCCCAAAACAAAAGTTTGTTAAGGATGGGCATAACCCTGTGCAGTTGAATTTCCTCTAATCTAAATAAAACAATAGGTCGGCAGTCTTAACAAGTTTCCTAAGTGGTCAAAATCATTAACAACCTTCAAAGTGTAACGCTCCTAAACATGGAAGGCAACTAGCACACGTTTCCTCCTATTGTACGGAAAATACAATAGCCACTCCGTTCTGTACACCAAAGTCAGATAGAATTCGCTGCGCATTTTCTGAAGCTTTTCATTTCATTCCACTCAGCATTGCCGGGAACACTGCGGAACTTTACGGAGAGGATATGTGTAGTGTTACTTATGATATTGTCAACATTTGCAGTGATGACCGTTTAGTAATAAAAGTGTCGGGTGTAGGATGTGTGTATATAATATATATACATATATATGAATTAACCTTGCAGCACTCGACACCAAATTCAATATACCTGATCACATGCTTAACATGCAATTTTAGTAACTACTGTTCCTATACGTAGTCTTGAAAATATTGCACTGCAGAAAGTAAACTTATATTACACTCGATTTTACCAAATGACTAGTTTTGCTGGCGACAGGAAACAAGTAGCGCCTAAAAACTAGGTCTACGACATGCAACCTTTCGCTACCGAATGTGCCGGCGAGGCAAAATATGATGACCCGGTGACAGCCATTATAAATTTCGAAACGCGCAGGAAAATCAACCTGGTTCGCTCACACGAGATCCGCGGCCCCCCTGGCAACCGGCCACGGCCAGCTGTTGTACTCGGTAAGGCGTTGACTGAGAGCGGAGATAAATGAAGCATTCTGGCCAATTAAATTGTTAACTAATAGAGCCCGAGGATATATATATTACTTTAGTCCAGTTTGGAAAACCAAATTGTGCTATAACGGCTAGATTCACTTATCTAACACACTCGTTTTCAAATGATGTCACTAAAGTGAATAAAATAATGAGGCGACGGCCGGAATAAAATGAAGATGGTGACAACCAAGAATACTTGTTGCGAAAGGATAGGGAGAGGGAGTGTGGGTAGGAAATTGGTAAGCCGTTTCGCTGGAAATTCTTTCCACATCCACTCATTTTGTCCACATTTTTTCCACAAGGAGTTTCCCTAAATTTCTTAAAAGGGGGGGGGGTCGTGAACTGAAAATGAGAAAAAAAAAATCCTCTATCAGATGGCTGGGTTTGGAAACCTTATGTTCACATAAGGGATTGATTGGAGACTCATCCAGTGGGTGGTGGCGCATGCGCCGAAACTTGAAATTAATATTAAATAATGTTTACAGTGGTAGTATTATCTACAATGATGAGAAATTCTATGGAGGCACACCGATATTTGAAATAGAATAATTATAACTAAATCAAATGCACTCATATTTCGGGAGTACAGCCAGGATAAAAACAGAATTGTCACCTGAGACAGTTCATGTTGATATACCGTATAATCTCTTCGCTATCTAGAGCCAACGGAGAAAAAAAAATCCGACACGTCACAAATTCCTACGCGGTCTAGGAACTAGTGACGTCATGCCGTTCGCGGGAAAGGCATATAACGTCTATTCAGTCTACGGTCGTGCATCTATTTTTGCCATTTACCTCATTATATTATTACAGGATAAGAGATACGCTCGTGTGGTTCCGTCGGTTAAAATTCGTTTCATATTGCCTGATTAGGCCATTTCTTTGCCTACATTTGTTAAAAGTAATTACAAGGAAAATCATTTCTTGGTGTCCTTCGATCATCATATTTCGTTCAGTTTATCCATTCCCTCTTGTTCTTTACGTGTGTGTGTGTGCGTGTCCCCCAAATCCTTCGCACACAAACACTCGAACGCACAACACCCGAAAGCTCAATCTTCCCCCCGTGTGTAGTATGACCTTACACAGTGTGTTCGTTTGTATGTCTGTGGCAACGGGTGATTCCCCGTTCATCTCAAGGCCTCTCATTCTTGCCAAGTGCTTCCACAAGCTAGTTAACTACCTATTGAATAGTATTGTGAATATATATATATATATATATATATATATATATATATATATATATATATATATATATATATATATATATGTATCATCGCTTTAGTAAATTACACGGACACGGAGAACGCTATTCTATCGAAGAGGACTGCAGTTAACAGTCCAAATATATAAAATTTCACTTTCCTTTTATTTTCACTCCGACTGTGGTAGTTTTCGTGTGTTATATAAATATATGTATACATACATATGCATATATATTACACACACACATACACGTATGTTGAGCTAAAGTCTTAGTTGTCACACTATTCATTCTGTGAAAAACTGGAGTGACTTCCAAAGACAACCTAATCTCCGTCGGGAAACATACATCACCAGATGCATAACCGATCTCCAACTCCGTATATTCTTTCTCGGTGCTGTCATCCTTTCCCACTGCAATGGGGGGATTTCCCCTCTCCACTCCCCTGCGATAATCCGATGCATTCCACGTGCCGCAATGGTCTTTGAAAACATGCCAAACATGGTTCGGTCGAGTGGCTGTGACTTCGGAATCATAGAAAGGATCCACGAGGTTGATAATTCATTATATAAGTTGTGGCGTAATCAAAAGCCTGATAGTCTCTCATTCGCTTAGTTGTGGGTTCGAATCCCGCACTCCTCTCTGATTCCCAGCAATGGCTTCTACCTGCCCCAAAAATCTAAGCGCATAGGTTAGAGGTGACGGCTTCTACCGCAGCTATGCGTCTCCTGGTGTAGTCCTCACCTTTGTGTGGACCGCGGGTCACGTGTAGGAAGCAAAGGCTAAGGTCGGTAGGTTAGGTTACGGGTACAATTGCAGAGAAAATCAATAGGCGAGGGTGGGTGAGTGGTTGGTGGAGACTGTGATGTCATGGTTATATAGTCATGACATCTTTATATTTCATCACGCAAATTTTGGGGGTTGGAAAGTCAGTCAAGATATTGCTAACTGTCAGTAGTAAATCCATTATAATTGTATAATGTACTTTCAATTTTCCTAGGGGAGAGGGAGTACGGAAAGTCATACCTTTGCCATTTGACTTTTTTTTTTTTTGTCATGTGACACTTAAGTATTTTACCATTCACATTACCAATTATGACACTTTTTCATTAATGTCACAAGGAATCTACTTTTTTTTTTTTGAAAGCCATGTTCTTGCCAAACGTCACTAACAATCTTAATTTTCTTTTCCCAGGAAATGAGCAAAACTCGAGTAGTGATGGATCCCTCCGTATACCAGCAAGTTGCTCAAGCCTACATTTCCAACCATCGACCAGCTCGCAGAAAACACGGAGAGTGTTCCACCTACCCGGGCCACCTTGTCTGTGACCTGGCCTCATCTAACCAAAAGGTACTTTGTCCAATATCAATACTAGACACCTCCACAATTTTATTGCCTTCTTTATCTATATGTGTATAGAGTATAGCTGTATCCATTTTAGATGATTTCTTATGTATTTCTTTCTTTTCTTTTCAGGGGACCCTTTGATAGCCCCGGATGCTTCGAAAAAAAATTACAGTGAGACCTCTCATTAACGGACGTTAATTATCTGTGTTTGCGGTGTTTTTGGTGCTGTTGTTTAGTGTGTGCAATCACTATGCCACCTAAAAACCACTCCAAATCAACGGACACCGTTACCCCCCTTTTAGTCTGTTAATGAGAGGTAGTACTGTATTTGGAAAAAAGAAATATGTTGGCAATTTCCCAAAAGCTACATCTATTAGTTAAGGCACTTGTTTATATATTATATATATTATCATCAAACATCATACTTTCATTTTGATCAATCAATCAATTTGCTGCCCCAGGTTTCTAACAGAAGACCCATGGTTCCCATAAAACGAAAATAGCCATTGGACACTCATGGAAGAAATATTGTGTTGTTTAGGGATAATTAGTATATGGCAGTGTTGGATGAGGTGTTCAGTGACCTGTATGATAACTGCATCTAAAGCAGTTTGATTCTGTTATAACTGTCTAACAGCTGAATGGTGTCCTGTACACAAACATGCTAGTATGAATTTTGTTTCTCTTGAAAGGGATTTTTCTGGAAGGATGATGTTAGGGTGGATTTGAAGGAGTATCATTTTCATTTCAAGTGGTCAGTAGTAAATTATTTGATAGCCTCCAGAGTTAGCTAAAACCTACTCAATCACGTTTTTAACAACTGTGGCAATATAGTTGTTGCCTTCACTTTCAAGAAGTGGTCTTGTTCTTTTCTGATAGAATTGGTATGATCTACTTGGCTACCCGTTTACAAAGGTGAAAGGGTTTTAGGTGAGTGAGTATGTATGTATGTGTATATATATATATATATATACACATACATACAATTATGGTATGTACATGCAGCACTAATGATGTGTCATAAATTCATCAAAATTTGTTAATTCTTCCTTATGTTCTTAAGAGAAACAAATGTGGTTCCAATTTCCTGTAGTATACACATTTATATATATATATGTATATATATGAAAAGTGTATGTGCCTTGTGTTATGTAACATTACATAACTAAATAATCCCTAATCCATCACTCATGATCATATGTATTTATATTCCATGTCTATGAATAAAATGTAAATAAAATTATTTCAAGTTTTATTATAAAACAATCATGTTTATATGCTCCTGATTTTCTAGAATTCCTTTGTAAATTAAATTAAATACTGGTGGAATAAAGTAAAAAACAAGTTGTACCAATGACACTTCAATTGAAATGTATTCAATTCTTATGGAAATACTTACATATTAGTACAAATGCAAAAACAAACTGAACCAATTATCCATCCTGCTGTATAAAAGGGTTAGCAATAGCTTCACACCCATCCATTGGACATATTAATACAACTGCAGTACCACGGCACACTACAAGGCCTCTTTCTTTTGTATCTTCAGTCAGCTTATAGGGGTCATCTGGATCTGCAATGAGGTATAACACATATGGTTACATACACATACATACATATACCAAAGGCTTTTCCCCCTTACAAGGGAGGTATACAAATAATACACTCCACTCCCCTCCACCCTCCCTCTTATCTTGGCACCTCCTGGATGACAGATCATCCCTGCATCTTGTCCACTGCCCTGGGTCAGAGGCAGTGTCGCAAGAAACAGCACATCCACAGCAAGGCCACTTCATTAAATCGGCGACCCTCCCCTCTCCGTCTCCTCATGCAGAAAACGAGAAGACGGGGAGAAATCCCTTTGGGCTGCGTCAAATTTTTCTCACGTATACTATCTCACCCCCCATCCCCCCACCTATTCCACCTCATGCATCACAACATCATCCATATACAACCATTCCCCATTCACCCGTCTTCTGTCCTCTCCCGTCCTTTCTCAACAGACATTCCCCTCTTCCCCAAAGCCCCTTTTTGAATAGTTACATTCAAGGCAAATGAATACACAAAACCTATTGGTTTCCAAGCTCTTCTTATTACTCCACTGTAGACACCATACAACTCTAGAAGATATATTCTAGGATATACCAACACAGGTTAGAAAATGCAACTGACATATGTCCACTCTGCCAAGCTTACTCACACACATTCAAGCTCACATTCATTAACTGGTACAACACTGGCAGCATTGGGTAGGGAAATAAAAGATGGGACCCAATGAACACTGCTCTTTTCCTGTATGCAACAATTAAGTAAATACAGCTATGACTACAACATATCTGTGGTTGAGGACTTCAAGCAAAGGTGAGGATGGGCGGTTCTTCCATAACTAGTATTACAATGGACTGACCAATGGCTCATGATCAACTTAAAACTCTCCTAAAATAATCACAAATACCAAACAATTACATTGCTATAAATTGTAAGTCTACAAAATGCAAATCACAAACTGAAAATGGTAACAGAAGGGAATGCTCTCAATGACAGTCAAGTCCCAAGTAAGGGTAACATTCCCTCAGTCACCAATTCTACACTCAATGGCACTTCTTTTATTCTGGATGTAGCCATGCTACTTAACTAAAGCTGCACATGACCCCTGTTGGCATTAGGAGAGGGGTTGTGCTTACATTTCAGATAATTTGTCCTGGAAATATGTTAGGTTCCAATAATGACTTAGTCTAATTACTTTCTCTTCTTGAGCTCTCATTTGAAGTAAGAAAGTCTTTAAAGTATAAGTATCAAAATGTATTGTTTAGAGATCATGTTTATTGTTTCTGTTAGTAAGTTATCTAAGAAATGTATGATGTTTATTTGATTGCTTAAGAAGTAGGTTTATTCTAACAAAGTCGAGACAGTGTCCCTCCAAGTTTTAATTCACTTGCTATTGTGGGTTTAAGTTAGTTTTCCTCCACATTAATGGTGCCCAGACCTGGGATTGAATTTACCTATGAAGATACATACATACATATACCAAAGGCTTTTTCCCCCTACACGGGGGGTAGCCAAAAAGAAAAAGGCATAGAAACCACTCCCACCCATTCCATTTCCTATATATTCCACTCCCCTCCACCCTCCTCCCTCCCTCTTATCTTGGCATCTCCTGGATGACGGGTCATCCCTGCATCCTGTCCACTGCCCTGGGTCAGAAGCAGTGTTGCAAGACAATATAAGAATTAAAAAACTTACAGGTGAAGTCAAAATGGAGAAACTCCTGAAGACAAGGGGGTCATGTAGAGGGTGGGTAATCAGAGCCTCAAATACGCTAAGCAAGGTTCTAAAAGATCCCACTACTACCATTCATCGAATTGAGTATGCCTTCAAGGAATACAACAAAAAACTAGCAAGGTTAGATGAAGCGCAAGAAGCAGTAGAAGCTGAGATACACAAAGAC
The DNA here is from genome assembly GCF_046742065.1 of Oratosquilla oratoria. Lineage (NCBI taxonomy): Eukaryota > Metazoa > Arthropoda > Malacostraca > Stomatopoda > Squillidae > Oratosquilla > Oratosquilla oratoria. The sequence goes on along the minus strand of NC_134783.1, from coordinate 30,130,219 downwards.
GAACTTCAGCAAGATTTGGATGAAGCTTACAACTTTAGACTCACTAGTGCAGTCAAGGATGCTAACCGAAGACAAGATAAGGGAGTTAGCAGCAGCAGTAGCAGTAGGTCCTTAAGATGTACAAGCGGAAAGTCTTCAGCTCAAGATTCAGAAGTCCCCAAATATGAAGTTATCCAAACTGGAACTACCCCAGTTTAAGGGTGAAATGATCAAGTGGCAATTTTACTGGGATCACTATTCCTTCTACATTGATGCAACAGACCTTCCAGTGATCAATAAGTTTACCTATTTATTGTCTTTGCTAGAGAAGGATGCAAGGAACATAATGAAGGGACTTGCTCATACTAGCGCTAATTACGTTAACATTAACATCATTGGATCAAAGGGTGTGGCACAATTATGGAAGTTATGTGGTGAGAGAGGGGGCAAAGTCCGACTGTCACTTCCCCATAGTGCCCCCTGGGTAACGCTAACGACAGTGGTGAAGCTATGACAAGCCTAGCAAGCCGGTAGTGGATGGAAACCTGCTCGAGAACTGCAAAAATTACAAGAGAGACAGTATGATGACCGCACCGACTGGAGGAGGCTGATGCAGACTGACAGGTCTACATAGACCTACCAGGCAGATGGTGAGAAGGTGAGATGGGGTGAGATCCTGATTCACATCCGTAGTTTATAAGCACTAGGTGTCACAAGGAAACTATATGAGGTCTTTCTTACACCTATCATCCTCTCTTCCTTACCCAGTGAATTGTGGCTACAGTGGACCAGGGATGGTGATGGACATGAAAGCTATTTAGACTATTTGTTGACATTCTTAGACAAGGAACTTTCTAGGTTGGAAAGATCCGAAACCTTTGACTCCTTCAATATGAGTCAAATATTCACGTGCACATTAGCTGCCTGATACATGATGATGCATCAAAATACACACATTATAAAATATAAAGTTACGGCTGATATACTCATTCTCTTTCGCCCAGAATATTTAACCACAGAAAACACGATCAAGCCTGTTCACTGAATACAGGGGTCACTCAGCTATGCTCATGTTGACCCATTTTTGTATAGAGATACAAAAACGGGTCAACACGAGCATAGCTCCAGTCCCGTAAAATACAACTAGGTAAATACATACATATACCAAAAGCTTTTCCCCCTACACGGGGGGTAGCCAAAAAGAAAAAAAGGCATAGAAACCACTCCCACCCATTTCATTTCCTATATATTCCACTCCCCTCCACCCTCCCTCTTATCTTGGCACCTCCTGGATGACAGGTCATCCCTGCATCCTGTCCACTGCCCTGGGTCAGAAGCAGTGGTTATAGCTTTAAAAAGTAAAGCTATAACTACTGCAAAATAAACATGATCAGGAAGCTGACACTGGTATCCTTATATAGTCACTCATGCCTCATGATGCCTATATTCAAGGGGTTAAGGGAAACAAAAGTAAGTTAGAAAAAGGGAAAACTGAAAATAAAGGATCAGGAGAAAGTGTCTACTCAGCCACAGCCCTTCACAAATCAGAAAACTGTTTCAGTGTTAAAATTGAATGGAGAAGAAATGGTTGAGAAAATAAGAAGCAGCTTGTGTTTCAAGCGTTTAAACAGTGGTCACATTTCTAGAAAATGTAGAGCTCATATAAAGTGTACAAAGTGTAATGATGACCACAATGCTATGATGTGTGGCAGAAGTTGGATTTAAGTCCAAAGAAGGAAGACAGTCCTGGAAAAGGAAGTGTTGTTAATAGTGAAAGGCTTGAGGATGTAACACTGCTGTCAGGGCAAGGCAGTAACTGTACCATCTTCTAGACAGCCAAGGCTCAAGTTCCAGTGAGTAGTTGAAATGGTACTATTGTCATTACTCAGCTAATGTTTGATAGTGGTGCGCAGATATGTTAGTACAGATTGACCTCTCATTAACGGACTAAAAGGGGGGTAACAGTGTCCGTTGATGTGAATAATCCGTTGATTTGGAGTGGTTTTTGGGTGGCATAGTGATTGCACAGCACTAAACAACAGCACCAAAAACACAGTGAAAACACAGCAAACCCAGCTAATTAACGTCTGTTCATGAGAGGTAGTACTGTAGTTGAAATGGTACTATTGTCATTGCTCAACTAATGTTTGATAGTGGTGCATACAGATATGTTAGTAGTAACTTTGTGAAAAATTGTAAACCACAATGGATTACTAGTGCACCTATAGTACACTATTTTGGCGGACAGAGTGCTGGAAAGAATGAGCACAGAAATATTTTCAAGTTAACCACTTCAGTACAATGATGCCTATGTAGGCATAATGATGCTCAATTGGATACACAAGGATGCCAGCGTCATTCTTGAATATATATTTTTTGTAGTTGTACATGAGTTACCCCCAGATTCTGTGTACTGGTTTGATCATATTTTCTGTGTTTATTATTACCTGGAGTAAAAGACAACGAGTAACACAGGATTGACTTTATATTTTATAATGCGAGTAGTGTGTTGCATCATACATTTGGCAGCCAATGCTGTGCACGAGAATTTGACTTATACTGAAGTGGTTAACCCCTTCACTACGGGCCAAAATCTCGCGGTCAGCATTAGCTGCCAGACGTGTGATGTTGCGTCATAATACTCACATTATAAAAAACAAAGTTACCGCTGTATTGCTTGTTCTCTTTCACCCATGAATTTTGATAACCATAGAAAATATGATGAAGCCAGTTTACAGAGTAACTATAATCAAGATGCCGACAATGGCATCCTTGTGCACCCACTTGCTCCTCATGACGCCTACATAAGCGTCATTGTATCAAAGGGGGTAAGATTGTGGGACTATGACAAGAAAGTGGTACCTCATCACTACCATGATTCCCAGAATACTTCAGCCGTTGGTTAGACCTGTTCTCCCATGCTCTGTCTTCAATTCATTTTCAGATGTAGTATTAACTGATGATTACCACCATGACTCTCCTATTGAAAATGACATTGATAGGTTTAGATTTCTATTGGAATTTAATTTATCCAGTAGATGCCTTACAAAGGAATCAAGTTGCTATGAAGTTTGTATTTGGTTATGTTTTAAGTGGCAAAGTGAATGAATCTTATCAGAATTCTATGTGCTCTGCAGCACAACTGTTGTGTATCTCCTCTGTTTCAGTTTCAGACTTGAATAGTTTTGGGATCTGGAAACTGCAGGAATTAAGTCTAAGACACTTGTAGAAGATTATAGTGATACCAGTCGCAAAAGAATTTGAGGGTGCAGTACAATTTGTGATAGACACTATGAGGTTGCACTACTCTGGAAAGATGACTCAGCCAAAGAAAGAATTTTGAATAATGAAGGGATTGTCTGTAAAAGGTTAAGTATGCTTAAGGTTCAATAAACTGAGATAAGGAACTAAAGAAAGAGTATCAAAAGGTATTTGATGGTTATGTGGCTAATATGAGGGTGGGCTGAATAGTTCATAGATTCACAATGATGCAAGGGTCGAATATGACCATATATGGTTTATTTTTCAACATTGTCTCCCTTGCAGTCCACACACTTCTTCCAGCAGTGTTGCAGTGCTTGGATCCTGGTGGTAAAGAAGCTCTTGTCCTGGTCATCAAAACAGTCCTCAACAGCAGATATGACCTCATCATCAGTCCGGTATTGCTTCCCAGCCAAGTGTTTTTCCATGTTCAGGAACAGAAAATAGTCAGATGGTGCCAAATCAAGAGAATATGGGGGGTGATCAACCAGTTCAAAGTCACAGTCACACACAGCATTCATTGCAACCACCGACTTGTATGCAGGAGCATTGTCTTTGTGAAACAGAAACAGTACCCCCTTGGTCAGTTTTCCAGGCCATTTGACTTGATTGATTTTCGCAGCTGCATCAGTAAGTTGGTGTAGTATTCCCTGTTGATAGTTTGTCCTTTCTGAAGGTAATCAATGAACACAATGCCCTTTGCATCCCAGAAAATGGAGGCCATCACCTTCCCTGCTGACGATCCACCTTGGCCTTCTTTGGAGCGTGAGAAGTGGGGTGTTTCCACTGCACTGACTACCATTTGGTCTCTGGCTCGAAGTGGTGGACCCAACACTCATGGCTAAAATATAGATGAATGTGTTTATTCACTTTGCATGACAGTGGTGGAATGGGGGAGGAGGAGAGAGATGCACATTGAGTCAGGTGACACCATTCGTATATTTTCTTTTAGGATCCATCCTCAACCACTCCTCGCTCATGCCTATCTCTTGTCCTCTCCCTTCCCTGCTCAACAGCTTATCCCCTTATACTCAAGGCCCCCTCAACTTTATCCATCCACCCAACTCCTCAAGTCCACTCAATCCACCTGTCTTTGACACTCATTTTGTTAGTCTTTTTCTATTCATTCTTTCCCCATACCCAAACCATTCCAATAATATAATGACATATTACAGTAAATTCCTTGCTTGAAAAAGTCCTCCATAAGGACTCAACATTCTAGCCCTCACTTTCAGAGTGGAGTTTGTGACATTAACCCCTTCAATACGATGACGCTTACGTAGGCGTCATGAGGAGCAAGTGGGTACGCGAGGATACCGATGTCGGCGTCTTGATTATATCCATTGTAGTTGTACTTGTGTGACCCCCATACTTTGTAAACTGGCTTCATCATATTTTCTATGGTTATCAAAATTCATGGGGGAAAGAGAGAATGAGCAATACAGCGTTGACTTTATTTTCTATAATGCGAGTATTATGACGCAACATCACACATCTGGCAGCTAATGCTGCCCGCGAGAATTTGGCCCGGAGTGAAGGGGTTAAATCCCCCCTCTTGTAAGTGGGACAAGGCCTCTCTTCTTTTTCCATGTTCATGTAAAGTTGGATAAGACAGTTGCTACCATGTTCCCATGGATGTCATAAAGCTAAGTAAATGGTACAGAAAAAGGGGACTGGAGGACCCCTTCCTTTGTCTATCTCCCACAGAAAGTCAAGGCATGCTTTGACTTCAATGACTTCTTACAAGGTGGGAAAGGTCTCTGGTATATATTCACAGCTACATTCCTATTTGTCCTTACTTTATTCTTGACTTTTGCATGGAAACTTCAATTTCAAGATATGCATAAATATTTCCTGTGGGAAAGAGTGCATCACCATGACACATAATTATTTGAAGCTACAAAATAATATGAAATTTCTAAATCTTTGAAGATGAACTCAGTAATTCAATCAATCAATCAGCCATTTAGAGTCCACTGCTGAACAAAGGCCTCTCTCATACCACTCCATAACTCACACAACTGTGCCAACCTCTGCCACTCCACTCCTGTAGTTCCCTATATTCTGTCTCTCCATCTTCCACTTGGTCTTCCTCTTCCACTCTTCCTGTCTTGTGGTATTAACTCAGTAAAACATTTGTTCCATTGCCAATCATTTTTTTGCACTAGCTTTCCTCTTTAATTACCTCCACAATTTCTTTTACTCCAGTATGCTGAGCGGGTTAGGGCGTTGTTACTTGCGGCGAAAGTCGAGGGGATGGGGTTCAAGTCCTGCCATCGGCGAAGTTGAACGAAGGGCATGGTTTATTAAATTCCATGCTACAAAGTCCGCTGCAAGGGGCACCGTCCTAGTCTTCCGATGGGAGGAGTTAAGCTCCCTCACCCAACTTCCCCTCTTTCAAGGTTATTCCTAATAATGACTTCTCCATTTTCCTCTGTGCATGCCTTGACTGCTAAGTTACACCATTTTCATAGCATTTTTTCAGATAAGGAGTGCTCATAACTGATGACTTCTCCCCTCCAATTATTACACAATGACAAAAACAGCCCCATACTCACACAAAAAAGAAAACGTAGTCCAGCATAATCAGTGCTCTCACACAAAATACTAAACTATCCCAGTTGTCACCACTCCCTGTGTTCATAAACTATGAATGCATCCCATAACTTCAAACCTTATGCATTGACAAAATCTCATATTTGGAGGAATGATAATAACAACTTTTGCAAGTTTGACAGAAAACCTGCAGCTTCATAGTAGTCACCTATGGTCACCAGTCCCTTCCATAGATCTCTCAATTAATGCCCTCCCATATGCCCCTACAACTATGTTCAACAAAGTGATCCCTCTAAAACTACTGCATTCACATTTGTCCATTTTCCTTTGTAAAGTAGAACTATACAAGCACTCCAGTCCTCTGGCACATTCACCTCTCTTAGGTACACATTAAACAACCTCACTAGCCAACCTGCTATAACCCTTCCTTTCTTTGCCAGACACTTCACATGACACCTATCCAACCCAGGTGCCTTACTGGCTTCCATCACTTTCAATGCTTTTTGTACTTTATCTTTTCCTATAGCCCTGTCACCTTCCTCTCCCATCCTAGGGAAGAAGTAAAGTAAAGAATATCAAAGCTGAAAGATAAAGACAGAAAGCTTGTGCTCAATCCAGACACCAAGATGGGGCTGCTAATAGGACCTGAGGATGAACGGCAAGGAGATGATTCTCTTTGAAATCCACTTCACCGGACCCTAACAAGCACGATATCATTGTCTATTCCTTGGGGGGACATCAATGTCCACTACACAAGAAGAATCAATTCTTGACCAACAACAAAAATATCAAACTCTCAAACATCCACAATCCATGAGAAAAATAATACACAACCTCCCATTAGTTCGTTACCCAATATCAATTACAGTGAGTCCTCCTAATACGGTAATTCTTTATCCGGTAAATTTACAGTTACAAAATTTTGGAAATTACTACCCTCAATTCTATTTACAGTAAGAAAAATTCACAGATACGGTATCCACTAGATATTTTGAAGAGGAAAGAGCAGGGAGAAGGTATGTCTGCCATATCCTATTATTACATGTTATAATGGGTTTGGTATATGGTAATTTCAAATTGTGGTAAGGTTTTCTGGAATGCATATGTACCGTATAACGAGGACTTACTGTACTAAAAAAACTAGAACATATAACCAACACAAAAAGATACATTGAATAGCTTAAAATAAAATACATATACAGTGTTCCCTCGCCACTTTGCGCTTCATGTTTTGCGGCTTCAGTGCTTCGCGGGTTTTTCCAAAATATTCATAAAAAAAAAAAAAAAAAAAAAAAAAATCAGCAAAAAATAAAAATGAAAAAATACAGCCATATCGGCAGCTATATTGCGGAAGGACGCATTATTTCATGTTGATGCACGAGAGAGAAGGTTTCCCTGCATGCCAAACAAAGAGATGAGTTGATTCAGAGGCTTTGTACATGCCTGTACTGTACTGTACATGCCACGAGCACTCAAACAAGGCGCGTGATTGGTTCCCGGCACGACATCGACCAATGAGAGCATGAGTGGATTTATCCCGTGAGCTGATTGGCTGCGCATCATCACAGCCTCACCCCAACATCTTCCCTTGTTGTGTCACGCCAGTCTCGTCCACGCTGTTGACTGTCTCGCATACTGTATCTTAGTGTTGTGTTTGCGATAACTTTTTTTGATTAGTTAAGCTCTTACAATGCCACCTAAGCACTGTACCCCTGTGAAAGCTTCCTCCAGGGTGCCCAAGAGGAAGAAGATGATGACCATCAGTGAAAAAGTGAAACTTTTTTATATGATCAAAAAGAGCAGAAGTTATGCATGCCATTATGGCGTGAATCAAGAAAGAGAAAGCAAACATCCGGAAAAATGCTTCAATAAGGAAGCGAAACATGTGGTAACTCTGTGTAATAAGAGAACTGTGAAAATGGAAGCTCCATTGGCATTGTGGATTGGTGATTGCAGGGAAAAGACAGCGAGTTTGGACACTAATATGATCAGGACAAAGGCCAAAGCTCTCTACGACCAAATCTTCCCCAATGATGACAATGAAGAGGTTGAAGGTGCTGACGAACCTGACAAATCTCAAGCCAGTACTATTGCTGCCAGGAGTGATTCGCCTCCTCTAGGACAAGGCTTTTCAGCCAGCAAAGGCTGGTTCAAAAAATATACAGCCTCAGAAGCGTGCCTCTATATGGTGAGGCTTCCTCTGCTGACAACGATGCTGCTCGTCATTACGTGGAGGAAGAGTTTCCTAACCTCATCAGTGAGGGAGGCTACCTCCCTGAGCAAGTTTTTAACATGGATGAAACAGGCCTTTTTTGGAAGAGGATGCCTTTGCGTACATTCCTCTTCAAGGACAGAGTGTAGAGGCCAGACTTCAAGCCCCACAAGGACCGTGTGACTGTCATCATGTGTGGCAATGCTGCAGGTTTTATGGTTTTATACTTAAGCCAGGCCTTATTTATAAAGCCAAAAATCCACGGGCATTAAAAAACAAAATTAAGGCTCTGCTGCCTGTGTACTGGATGCATAACTCCAAGGCCTGAATAACGAAAGCTCTGACCGTCGAATGGTTCCTCAATTGCTTCATTCCCCAGGTAAAGCTGTACCTGGCTGAGAAGGGCCTCCCTTTTAAGGTCCTTCTCTTGATGGACTGTGCAGGAGACCATACAACGGACCTGCAATATAACTGGGTGCAGATAGAGTTTCTGCCCCCCGAACACCACAGCTCTAATTCAGCCGATGGATCAAGGTGTCATTCGTGCCTTTAAGGCACTCTACACTCGTTCCACGATGGAGAGCCTCATCTTGGCAGTTGACGACGGCAACGAAGAATTCACCTTGAAAGCATACTGGCGTAGTTATGACATTGCCTCATGTTTGTCTAATATCCACCAAGCATGAAAGGACATGAAAAGTGAGAACATAAATTCTAGCTGGAAGAAATTATGGCCGAACGTATTGCACGACTATCCAGGCTTCACTCCTGACGAAGTTCATCACTCATCAGTGGAGAAGGCGTTGAGGCTGGCTCACATCATAAGGGATGAAGGATTTGTTGACATGACGGAAGAAGACGTCATCGCCCTTATCGATTGCCACTCAGACCCACTGACAGATGAAGACCTCCTTGAGATGACAAAGTCTGCAAGTGAGGAAGAAAACGAAGAGGAAGACAAAGAAGAAACTGAAATGCATGGCCCTACCCTGGAGAACCTGCAACAATTGTGCAACATGGCAAGGGCAATTCAACGATTTGCACAAGACATTGACGACAATATGGTTCGAGCTGTCGAGTTTAGCAATCGTGTTGATGGGGTTATGTCTTTGTACGGGGGAATTTTGAAGCAAAAGAAAAAACAAAGGCAACAACTACCCATCACCATGTTCTTCTCCAAGGTAAAAACCCCAGCTACACTGTCAGCACCTCCAGCAGAAGTCTCCGAGTTAACCTAAAGCCTTTATGAGTCAAATGAGAGCCTCTCCTCCGCCACCAACACAAGCCTCTTTGCCTCTCTCAGAAGGCAATGTTGATGCATGTTAATTACTGTATAATAAATGTTAATTACTGTATAATGTTCCATAATTAAAGATTTAAGTAAATACATGCACTGATGTAATCTTGTCTCAAATATGTAAAGTATAAATACTGTTTACATATCTTAAACATTCTGGTACCCACATATACATACACGAAAATTCCTGGGGGGAGCAAATCCTACTTCGCTGTTTTTCACCTTTCGGGGTGGGGTGTGTGTGTGGTTCTGGTCCCCATTAACCACAAAAAACGAGGGATCACTGTACATAAAAAGGACCTTTCTCTTTATAAAGGGGTTACTGAATAAAAGCATACATCCACTCCAAACACATTCAACACCCATTTGTTGCCCCTTCCATCTTAGCACTTGTATCCCACCACAATGCTTGGATTAAAGGCAATACAGGAAATCAATTACCATGCCTCATTTCAAATTCATGTATGGTTTCAACTTATACAATATCTTTAATTTCTAATTATCATATTTAGATCTGAATTCATGTCTTCTTCTGGTTTGGGTCCTACATATTTAAATCTGAATTCATGTCTTGTTCTGGTTTGGGTCCTACATATTTAGATCTGAATTCATGTCTTGTTCTGGTTTGGGTCCTACATATTTAGATCTGAATTCATGTATTGCTCTGGTTTGGGTTCCTAACCTTCTAAGCTAATTCCAAGTATTTATGAATTTATATGGAAAATTCTATTTCTTTACATCCTTATGACATGAAGTTCTTCTTAATTTGTTTTTATGACCTCTTAAAGTACACTACTACCTCTCATTAACGGACGTTAATTAGCTGTGTTTGTGGTGTTTTTGGTGCTGTTGTTTAGTGCTGTGCAATCACTATGCCACCCAAAAACCACTCCAAATCAACGGATTATTCACATCAACGGACACCGTTACCCCCCTTTTAGTCCGTTAATGAGAGGTAGTACTGTACTCCCATCCCTAACCAAGAGATCTCTTCTGTCAATCCAGTCTATCCCCTTTCTCAATCCTAATACTGTAATCATATCAACTTTTTCTCTTTGATCTTTCAAGGTTAGCAAACCCAGTGCTTCCAGTTCCTCCTCATATGGTTTATCTACCAGGCTAGGAATGAGTTTGATTGCTGCCCCTTTGTATGCTCTCAATCTTACTTATATCCTTCACTCTGTGTGGGGACCATACCAATGACACATATTCCAATCTTAAATGGATCAGGGTTGCTACGATATTTTTTATAACCTCTTCCTCCCTAATGTTCAAAATCACCTTTGTATTCCACAGCAATCTGTATCTCTCCCACAATCCTACTGATATGTCTGTCAGGTGACAGGTTGTTTTTAATCACCACTCCTAAATCTTTTTCTTTTCCTTTTATAATAGATTCATTTCCCAAGGAATAGTTTAAAGATTTTCTTTTAAAGCTATTGCCCCCTTTCTAGTACTTTGCACTTTTTGATATTGAAGTAAATTTTCCATTCATGACTCTATGCAAAAACAGTGTCTTGATCTTTTTGGCAACAGCTTTCAGTCCTTGTTTTTCACTCTTCGTGATTTTCATAATGATCTGCAAACATACTGGCATAGCTTGTTGTACTTTCTATCATGTTTATGTCATTGACATAGACAAGAAACATTATATGTGCCAGCACTGAACTTTGTGGAACTCCACTGGTCACTGCTCTAACCCTGTCACCTTATCCTGAACTCTTAGTATACAATTACGCCAGCATCAGCATCATTGACATAGACAAGAAATATTATAAGTGCTAGCACTGAATCTTGTGGAACTCCACTGGTCACTGCTCTCAATCCTGTCACCTTATCTTTAACTCCTAGTATAGAATGACACCAGCATGGGAACATGAAGATGACTGTGTTGGCGTCCTGATTATATTAATTTTGTAGTTGAGGCTGAGTGATCCTCATATTTTATTAATAGACTTGATCATGTTTTCTGTGATTATCAACATTCTGGGTGAAAGAGAATTTGCATTACAGCTGTAACTTTAAATATAATAATGCATGTATTGTGATGCATCATTGAATCAGTGTACATCAGGCACGGTATTTGACTCATATCTAAGAGGTTAATCACTGTACTCGTGTACCTTCCCTTCAAAAAATCTTTCCTCCATTCAAGTAGTTTGACTTTTAGTCCTCCTATATGCTCCATTTCCATAGAAGAAAATTGTGAGATACTTCATAAAAAAGCTTTCATAAATAGAGAGAGATGCTGGGTCCAGTCCAAAGATTGTCAGCCCCTAAGAACCAGATCTTTGATATGAAGACTGAAGGTTGAGTATCAAAAGTGAAGCCTACAATTCTAAGGTTCTTTTCCCATGAAGTGTTTGGCCATTATGGTATTTATTGATTTTATAAAATGTTTTAGGTATTTCATGGTAATTCCAATATGAATAAAAATTTAATCTTTCACATTTCTGTTTTTACATGATTTTGTTTAAATATAATCTTATTTACATCTCATAACTGTATTTTGAAATTATGAAGCTCAAATGTCGGCGCTTAATCGTATTGCATTCAAAAGTCGGTGCTCATTTGTCTTGCACTCAAAAGTCAGCTCACGAATTTTACTGTTGTGGACAGCTATACTGCACCTGCAGGAGAATGCCAGTGGCAAGGGCCCAAGGAGCTGGTGCCTGGTCTCCTGATTGGGCCCAGAAACTCTTGCAAGAGAGACCTGGGGCAACAGATTAATTTACTTAACACTTCCCTATTCATTTGTTCAAAGAATTTTTCATTCCTGTACAGTTTGCTTTGAAAGAGTTTAATCCACCAGGTCTACAAGGCTCAGCTTTCCCTACTGCCATGTTGAACTTGGGGACTGCATGACTACTTTTACCTACAGGACACTGATATTTCAGATTTACATCTACCAAAGGCTTTTTTCCCCCCTTATATCTTGCTTATTTGACCCAGTGGATCATAGCAATGTTCATAGTTATATTCAACTTGATTAATCACTTTTGTGATTAATCAATCTGTTGCACCTGGTCTCTCTTGTAGACTCATGGCCCCAATGAAACCTGAAACTGACTCCAGGCTAGGCCATAAGTCACTTGGAGAATAGATATTGTACTGTTGTCTGGGGACAGTCACTGTGGGCCACTGACTATCCTCAGATAATACAATATCTTTATCAAGTACATGATAAAGCTCTAACAAGTGAAACGGCATCTCTCTTGACAACTTTTCATTTTCCTTCTCTTCCTAAGAATTTTCTTTAATCCAACAATGAAGATTAAAAATTATATTAAAATAACTTACCTCTTAAATATTCAATGGTGTTGTCAAGTACAAGATTCAGCAGCTGATCAAATCCCTTCAGAATTCCAGATGATTCCCGTCCTCCTGAGAACTTGACCCTGATTGCCTTGTCTAAATATTTGCTAAGATCTAAAATAGATTCCTTCCTCTTCTTCTCCTTTTGCTCTACTGTTGGTACACCAATCTGTCATGTGATAAAAAGAACTATTACCTAAATGACCCATATACATAAGTAATACATATACAACTGTCTTGTGGTGAATCAAAGCATAATTACTTTAATCCCTCATAGAAAAAATATGAAAGGCAGGAATCCTTAGTTCCATTTTTTCTTCTTATTCTTCCTTTTTTGTGGCAATATTATTCCTCTCTCCCACTGGGTAATTATATACACCATTTACTGTATACAAAGGGCTTTCTTCTCTTTATAAGAGGTAGCCAAGTTAAAGCACACATCCATTTCATACAAAATCAAAATCCATTAATCATTGCTCCCATTTAAGCCCTATATTGTATAATGTTATAACTTTACTATATAGGATGAGAATGGAATGGATGGGTGTGGGTGCATGCCTTGACTGGCTACTTCCCTTGTAAGGGGAAAGAGGACTTTTCAAATATACATGCATACATATACCAAAGGCTTTTTCCACCTTACAAGGGAGGTAGCCAAAAAACAAAGGCATAAATTCCACTCCCACCCATTCTATCTCCACATACTCCACTCCCATTAACTCCCTCCCTCCCTCTTATCTAGGTTCCTCCAGGATGACCAGTCATCCCTACATCTCGCCCATTGCCCTGGGGTCAAAAGCAATGTCACAAGACACAGCACATCCACAGAAAGACGGCTTCATTTAATTGGCGAAACCTCCCTTGTTTATTTTTCATATGTACTCCCTCACCCCCCATCCCCCACCCATTCCATTTTACTCTCGTAAAAACTCTTGACAGCTCTTAACAACTTTCCTCCTATCCCGTATATCTGTAAAACCTCACACAGTGCCTTCGTGTCTACCCTGTCATAAGCCTTTTCCAAATCCATAAAAGCCCAAAAAACATCCTTATCTTTTCCTAGTTTTCTCACATATCTGTCTTACCACAAAAATCTGATCCACACAACCTCTACCTGTCCTAAATCCACACTGTTCCTCGCCAATTACTCCCTCTGTTCCTCTCCTAATCCTCTCAAGCAAGATCCTCCCAAAAGCCTTCCCAACTACACTTAACAAGCTAATCCCTCTGAAACTAATACACTCACACTTGTCCCCTTTTCCATTGTAAAGTGGAACTATACAGGCACTCCTCCAGTCCTCCGGCACTCTACCCTCTCTCTAGCAAACATTAAATAACCTCACCAGCCGGTCCACCATCACTGTACCTCCCTTTTTCAGACATTCTGCATGACATCCATCCAGACCAGGTGCCTTACCTGCTCTCATCATCTTAACAACTGCCTTCACTTTATTCTTCTTTATTTCTACTCCATTTTCCTCACTCATCATGGTCATTTTCTTAGCACTTCCCACTGCAACTACCATTCCCTCCCTATCCTCCTTCACATTTAGCAACTCCCTAAAATACTCTGCCTACTTTCTCTTCCATTATCATCTCTTCATCTGCACTTTTTACCTTTTCTTCCCTGCTTGATTCGCCTCCTCTTTCTCTCTTAATTTCTTTCCAAAACATCTTTTTATTACTTTCAAAATTTTCTGTCACACTCTTACCCCATTTCACATCTGCTCTCCTCTTTGCCTCCTTTACCTTGTGCTTTACTTCTCTTTACTTTTCTTTGTACCTCTCATATGACTCCCTCATCCTATTTTGTAACCAATCTGTGAAAGCTCGCTTCTTCTCTTCTACAACCTTCTTTGTTTCCTTATCCCACCATTCATTACCCTTCCTTCTATTTCCTCCCAGTCTTCTTGTTCCACATACTATCTCTGCACACTTTCTGACTCCCTCCTTGAACCATTCCCATTCCTCCTCCACTCCTAGCTCTACTCTATCCTTCACTTCCTCCCACTCCTCTCTCAGTTTTTTCTTGTACTCCTCCTTTTCCTTTTCATTTAAAGAGTTCACTCCAAGTACCTCCCTACCTTTTGTCCTTTTCCTCTTTCTCCATCTATTCTCCACTCTCAACTTACCTTCTACCAAAAAATGATCTGATATTCCCCCACTCTCTCCCCCTAGCACATGTACATCCTTAACTCTTCCTATTATACTCCTATCTACCACTAAATAGTCCATTAACGCTCTATCTACCACCCTTCCACCCACCACCCTCTTCCATGTGTACTTATGCTTGACTTTCTTCCGAAACACTGTATTTGCTATTATCAACTCTCTAGACACATCTCCACTATCAACTCTCCACTACGATTCTTTCCTAGAACTCCACATTTCCCAACCACTCCGTCAATTGGTTCATTTCATACACTAGCATTAAGGTCTCCCAATACTACTACACTTACGTTCCTCCCTAATCCCTCTATGCACTCATTTAAATCTATCCAAAAAGCCTCCCTTTCTTCTACACTCTTCTCACTACCAGGCCCATATGCACTTACAAAAACCCACATCTCCTTTTCCAGTTCCACCTTCATTCACATTATCCTTGAAGAAACCTTCCACTCCATTACACGTTTACCTATCTCTTCACTTACTAATATAGCCACCCCTTCTCTCCCTCGCCCTCTCTTCACTCCTGAGAACCTCCAAATTACACTCCCAAACACACACTCGCCCTTCCCTCTCAACTTAGTTTCACTCAAAGCCAACACATCCATCTTTCTTCTCACAGACTACCTATCTCTTCCCTTTTACTCACATCTGTACCACATCCATGCACATTAAAAGACCCAAACCTTAGGGTGCTGGTTGGAAAACTCCTAGACCCTCTTATGCCTTTACTTTTTTTTAGGAATGTCCCCTGTGGGGCTACAGGGAGAAGGATGCCTGGTCCCAATCCCCATCCCATTTTTCTTGCCTCTTACGATCCAAGTGGAAACACTTGGTGGCAGTAATCTTTCCCCCCCACCACAGGGTAGGCAAAACAAGGATATGAGATTCAGAGAAATGGTACAGGACAGCAACAAGGGGTTGGGGGACAGCATAACTGAAGGATAGTAGCAGTATAATCAAAGTTTCATCATTTCTCTGTGAGCAGAGTCCTCCTCTATCACTGACAAAATGATGTGTGGCTCTGGTCCATAGGGGTGCCCCATATAGACCCTAAAGTATCAACTGCAAATTATTCATAACTGGTATATTGAAACCTTAGCTTGTAGCTAAATATTTTTATACTATTAACTCCATTAAACACATCTTACATTTGGCATGTTCAAAATTCAAAATTCCAATTACATCATGAGACTACCTTACCAAAATTATATCTTTATATATAGGCTTCTATATAAGAACATACAACATACTGAGTGATGTTTAAACTAAATATGATGCTACATTTGGTAAATAGAAAAAAAAAACTGATTTAAACGCAAATTTGGCTATTAGCCGTTACAAATTAGTTTTCAAGTAAAAATTTTAAAATAGGACACCTATATATGAACATTTAAATGTAATATTTGTCTTTTTTAGTCTATTTTCTCTCAGAAACAAAAATTTTTAAGATCGTTGGTAATGAAGCAGCTGTACCTTAATCGTCAACATGAAAAATTGGGCATACACTCGTAGAACAACTAGGCAATTTGAATATCATGCGCATGCGCTGAATGCTCCAAGCATTCAAATTAAGCCAAATAAATTCCAACAGGCCGCAAAAGATGTCAATAAAAACAGTACCTTCGCAATGGTGATGCCGCGCGCGAATTCGTGCCTACCTACACCTATCAAAACAAACATAGCGTATCATCCAATCACCACAATTTCATTCGTTAGAAAATAGGTTTTAGCAATTTTTTTTATTGATTTCTGCAAAATTGTATATTACATTGATCTATCATAATTTACAAAATTAATAATTAATTTTCTATCGCTATATCGCATACATGTGCACAACTAAAATTTTACCATATATAGGTTTTAGCACTTTATTTGTTATTGATTTCCACCAAGAAAATTGCATATTATGTTGATGTATTATAATTTATAAAATCAATCAATTTTCTATTGCTATAGGTGTTCACTTCTAAAAATCTACTCAGAAATTTTACCTCTGCTCAGCAAACTCAGCTATCAAGTGTTACAGGGCTCCAGATACCTTAATTCTTATTCAGAGAACTGCAGTTCATTATAATAATAATAATTTTATTTGGTATTGTGATTGAGTCAATGTTGAATGTACATGAACTTTGAAGTGCAGATAATGTAGCTAGGTCAATATGAAAATGGAATTCCTGATATTTGAGCTGAAGTAGTTCTCATGGGATGGAAAAAGTCGCTATGAGTATAATGCAATTTGATTTATCCATCTAGCTGTCCTAGTTCTCGAGATATTGCATTTTGAATGGAATTAAATCGGGCCTATTTTGTCCGAGGAAATCGGGCCGAAACGTGCGGTCTGACTGATCGCCGATCAAACGTAAACAATGACGGTTTTTACTGACAGGCACAATTTTATATAAAAAAATAGCATATGGTTGCATTATTTGACCTATTTTCTATAAGATGTGTGATTTCCATGCAATTTGATCATATAATTAAGTTTTTATCCTCTGCAAAATTACCCACCACAGCTACGAATACCATAAAATTACATGAAAATCACACATTTTAAAGAAAATAATTTGAATAATTCAATTATATGCAAGGTATTACGCTAATAACCCAATAGTAACAAACTTAATAGTGTAGTTTGATCCATACCACCAGTGATCATAGATAGCGGGCAGGACGAATCGTAGCTGTGGTCCGCAATATTACGGAGGACGAAAACGCAACTTCTCTTCGATCAAATTACATGAAAACCACACACTTCAAAGGAAATATTTAAAATAACTCAACTATAAGTCTATTACACTAATAACATAATAGTAAGAAACTTAATAGAGTGAAGTTTGGTCCATATCACCAGTGATAGATAAGATGGCGGGATGGATGTTGATGTTGTTATCCGATAATCCGACCCGATAGAAAAAAAAACTAATTTAAACAACCAATTTCTCAGCTCTACCGTAACATACTGACTTTATTTTGGTATTAGAATAATCCACGATACTAGTAGTTTTGGTTAATTATGGTCAGTTGCCCGCACAATAAATTTGTTAGCTCATTTTTTACGTTGAAACATATACCAATTTTTGATAGACTGCTGAATGCAGGCCGCCATGTTTATCTAATGTTTTTATTGACCGACATGTAACTGATGATGTGAATGTTTGAAATTTATTACGATCGTAGTAAATACACTCACGCAACATTTTTATTAATTAAATTTCCCGCGGTATGTAAATTTGGCCGTTTGAACGGCGTGCGCATAAAATGACGCGCTATTGTGCTCGTCATCGACGGTGGCGCCTCTGGTGGTGTTTGACCTACCTAGATAATGAAAAGAACACATAGTTCAAAGTAACAATTACAACTGCCGAGGATAACACAAAAAAAGCATGTGAGGTGTGAACCTTAAACCCAGCACACCATTCCTGCCACTACTCAAACATTTGTAACCTAAGTGAACATGCGTGCTGAACTCGGTACACCCCAAATGACAAGTGGTTTAACATTAGGTAGCCTTCAGGATGTACCATACGATGTCAGTGACAAAGTAAGTCTTCTATTCCTTATCTTTTTATCTTCTGAGCATGCATACATATTATTATAGACGGGGGTCAAGTGTCTCTTGACAAATTTTGTTATGCATCAAGTCCAAGAACGCTGCAATATTGCAATGAGCACAATTGGATTAGGAAACAAAATTTATCTACATATTTGATACTCAGCAATTATCACTTGAATTCATAATTATTGAAAGATTAGTTATATCAGTGAAAACTAAATATCTACTTAAAATCGTACTCTGAAATTATATACTTTACCGCAGCCATTGTTTTGAATTGCCTACAAGTCCATGTAGTAATCAATTATGTAACAAAAATATGTACGTATCACAAAAATAATAGAAATCAAATAAAACCAAACCAAATCAATGAAAGGTAAGATTTTTATATGAAAACTAAAGTGGTGATTATAGAGTACACTGTCCTATATATAAGCTAAGTGATCCCTATAACATCATATATAATTCTAAAGATAGGGTTTTCTAATACGTAATGATACACAGAAATGTTTTTGACATCATATCTTTCAACTAGTTACTATGAATTATCTTCTTTCATGACAGACTTGCTAATTCAGTATGTGCCCACGTTTAGCTTATATATTGTTTGTATTATATTTTTTATTTGAATGAAGAAATATGGGACGAAAATGTAACTTTTTTAGTTACTTTTACTCACAAGACCAAAGAGTAATATAATCAATGGAAATAAGCATTTAGTCCGTGTAACTATAGCAGGCTAGCAGAAATGTGTTTGTAAACATGGCAGGCGTACGGTTAGAAGCTGCGAAGAAAATCGGACATTTATTACAGACAAACATATTCAAAAAGCATTGCTTACCATGTAGTTTAAGTAGGAAATATTGTAGGGATATTGGTAAGTAATAGTAATGAGTTGCACTTTTAGACTCATCACTTGAAACTTGATGGATACGAAATAAATTCGTTTCACGTATTAACGTAATAATTCGTGAAATCATTACATTGCTATCTTTGAATATATATGTACTAATCATTCATTTCATTAAGTTGATATGTGCACATCATTAAGGTTTTCCAAGGAGAGGAAATACTAATAAGAATAAAAATTTGAGCGTGTACGGGAGGATTGTCAATGACTCAATGCCAATGGTACCGGCACGGTACATCAGTCGCCCAAATTGACTCGATTTATTGAGTTCGGGGTGAACACGTTATTTTGTAGTTTGGTTTGTTCAATGCCCTTTATGTTAGAATGAAATATAAGTATTACTTGTGTCTTTTGTTTGTGCTATTTAACCTATTGTTTTGTATATCACGTAGTCCATTAATCAAGCCACATCTTTATATAAATGGTGTATCCATTAGTGATTAGGAGTATCTAAAATCTCTTTTTTTTCAGCAAATGATCCTGCTCCAATATTTTTTAAAAGAGAAGTTCAAGATGTCTTGAAAAGGGTGACAGGACTTAATTTAGAGAAAATATTCCGTAGAAGGTTTGATGAAAAGCCACTGAAGGTGCCAGAATACCAGTTTTTAACAACAACAGAACTAGATCAGGTTGGTACATACATAGTCATATATTCTAAACAAGATTTTGAGTAATAGTTATAACACATTATGATATCAAGGTGTTCCTTGCCTTTCATAATCCTGTAGATGGTTAGTAGGTCCCCTCATTCTCTTCTTTGTTCAGGGTCGGCATTTCCAGCTCGGCCAGTCTTTGCTCACATGTCAAGTTTGAAAGTGTTGGAGCCATCTTTGTCGCTGCTCTTTGTACTATTTCTAATTTTCATATATTCTTTTTTGTACTGGGTGACCATATCATTGCTGCATATTCTGGTTTTGCCTTATCAGTAATTGTATTTTTTTTTTTTTTTTTTTGGTTATCCAGGTATTTAAAAGCAACCTTTATTGATCTCAACAAGTTGTATGTTTCTATGACTATTTTATTTAAATATTTATCTGGAGACATGTCTATGGTGATGATTACTCATAGGTCCTTTTCAGAATTTACTTTCTTTACTTCTTTTTTGGCAGTTTTATACTGTCCTGATATTCTATTCTTGCTTTTCCCTTATTCAAATATACTGCATTTCTTGACATTAAATTCTACTTCCCATCCCTTGCTTCACTCTTAGACTTTGTTCAGATCACTCTGTAATGACTCAGTCTTTTTCAGAGCTTATTTTCCTTAATAACTTTGCATCATCCGTAAAGAAGTTCATGTAACACTCAATACTTTCGTCCATGTCATTCACATATATAGCAAACATTATTGGAGCTAGTACTGACCCCTGTGGGACACCACTACTCATTTCATCCCACTTTGAATATTTGTCTATTTGTGCGTTCCACGCTGGTTTGTACAGTGTATGTGTATCATGACTTGGTCACTCCAATTAGTGGGGGAAAAGTGATATTTAATATATGCAGTTATAAAGTAAATATTGTTATTGATTACAGAGATTAGCAGAATCGAAAGAAAAGGCACGGGAGTTGCTTCAGATGCCACCAGTTGTGAAGGAAAGAGAGCCCATCAGTGAAGTGTTGTCAAAGGATCCAGCCCTTCAAGGATGTCTTGATGCCAAATACATATTTACCGATATCACCTTCGGCGTGTCTGATCGGGTATGATTCATTTAATAACTTTAAGGACACTACACATGCTGACCTATTTGAGTAGCTTCTAGAATTGTTTTGAAGTTCTCTGATTGTTGATTCATATTGTAGATTTCATAGATAATGTACAAACTTCAAAAACTTATTCAAATGATCTACAGAGATGATACTGATGCACTTTTGTTCAATTATGTGTAATTTTGTGCATGGTATTTACTTCAGAAAAGGTTGATAGTTGTGCGAGATCAAGATGGGACTTTACGGAAAGCTTCCTGGGAGGAAAGAGATCGAATGAATCAAATATATAATCCAAGACCAGGAAGGAAACATTCCCTTCCACGCATCTTTTTGGATGAACACTTAAAGGTAAGGAAATGTGTTTGTTGCTTTACTTCTTGTCAATGTTTCCAGTTCAGTTTTACACAGACACAGTCCCCCCATGAACTTGTGTACCTATTGAATTTACAAATTACAGTAGAAAAAAAGTGAAGAAGAAAAGAAGACTAGATAGATTTAAGTGAGGAAGGAAGAGAGAAGACAGAAGATAGGGGTGAGTGGAGAATGTTTGTGTATGAATGATGTAATGCGTGGAAGGAGTGGGTGGGAGATGGGAGTGAGGGAATATGTGTGAATGATATTTTGACGCAGCCCGAAAGGATTTCTCCCCATCTCTTTTTCTACATGAGGGGATGGAGAGCGGGGGAGGATTGCCGATAAAATGAAGCAGCCTTGCTGTGGATGTGCTGTGTCTTGTGTCAATGCTTCTGACCCAGGGCAGTGGACAAGATGCTGGGATGACCCTTCATCCAGGAGGAGCCATGATAAGGGGGAGGGATGGGGATGGATGGGAGTGGAGTAGGTGGGGATGGAATGGGTGGGAATGGAATTTATGCCTTTGTGTTTGACTACTTCCCTTGTAAGGGGGGAAAAGCCATTGGTATATGTATTTATTTATGTTTTATTTTATTTATTTATTATTATATTTATATATATATACACACACACACGTGCATACAAGAAGTACAAGAAGAAGCTGAGAGAGGAATGGGAGGGAGTGAAGGATAGAGTAGAACTAGGAGTGGAGGAGGAATGGGGATGGTTCAAGGAGGGAGTCACAAAGTGTGCAAAGATGGTGTGTGGAACAAGGAGGACGGGAGGAAATAGAAGGAAGGATAGTGAGTGGTGGAATGAGGAAGCAAAGAAGGTTGTAAAAGAGAAGAAACGAGCTTTCACAGATTGGTTACAAAATAGGACGAGGGAGTCATATGAGAGGTACAAAGAAAAGAGAAGAGAAGTAAAGCATAAGATAAAGGAGGCAAAGAGGAGAGCAGATGTGAAATGGGGTAAGAGTATGACAGAAAATTTTGAAAGTAATAAAAAGATGTTTTGGAAAGAAATTAAGAGAGGAAGAGGAGGCGAATCAAATAGAAGAAGAAAAGGTAAAAGGTGCAGATGGAGAGATGATAATGGAAGAGAAGGTAGTAAGAGGAAGATAGGCAGAGTATTTTAGGGAGTTGCTAAATGTGAAGGAGGATAGGAAGGGAAAGGTAGCTGCAGTGGGAAGTGCTAAGAAAATGACCGTGATGAGTGAGGAAAATGGAGGAGAAATAAGGAAGGATGAAGTGAAGGCACTTGTTAAGATGATGAGAACAGGTAAGGCACCTGGTCTGGATGGATGTCATGCAGAATGTCTGAAAAAGGGAGGTACGGTGATGGTGGACTGTCTGGTGAGATTATTTAATGTTTGTTTAAGAGAAGGTAGAGTACCAGAGAACTGGAGGAGTGTCTGTATAGTTCCACTTTACAAGGGAAAAGGGGACAAGTGTGAGTGTAGTAGTGTCAGAGGGATTAGCTTGTTAAGTGTAGTTAGAAAGGTTTATGGGAGGGTCTTGCTTGAGAGGATTAGGAGAGGAACAGAGTGAGTAATTAATGAGGAATAGTGTGGGTTTAGGACAGGTATGAGTTGCATGGATAAGATTTTTGTGGTAAGACAGATATGTGAGTAAGCTTTAGGAAAAGGTAAGGGTGTTTATTAAGCCTTTATGGATTTGGAAAAGGCTTATGACAGGGTATACAGGAAGGCACTGTGGGAGGTATTGCAGATATGGGATAGGAAGAAAGCTTTTAGGAGTTGTCAAGAGTTTTTACAAGAGTAGTAGAGCATGTGTCAGGATTAGAAATGGAGAGAGTGAGTGGTTTGAAATAAAGGTGGGACTTTGTCAGGGATGTGTTATGTCACTGGATGTTCAATTTATACATGGATGGGGTGGTGCGAGAGGTAAATGCAAGGGTGGTGGGTCAGGGATTGGAGATGGTTAAAGAAAATGGAGAAAAGTGGGAGATAAATCCAGCTGTTGTTTGCAGATGACACTGCACTTGTAGCAGGATCAGGGGAGGGATTTAGGAAACATGGAACATAAAAAAGGAAGAGAGAAGGAGTTTGAATGTGTTTGAGATGAGGTGTCTGGGAAGTATGATAGGGGTTACTAGGCTGGATAGAGTGAGAAATGAGAAGGAGAACGGGGGCGGAAAGGGAGCTAGGAGATAGGGTGGATGAAAGAGTATTGGGATGATTTGGACACATGGAAAGAATGAGTGAAGAAAGACTAGTAAAAGAGGTGTGGAAGGAGTGAACATGAAGGGGCGACCTAGGATGAGATGGATGGATGGGGTAAAAGGGGCTTTGGGGAAGAGGGGAATGTCTGTTGAGGAAGGACAGAGGATGGGTGAATGGAGAATAGTTGTATATGGATGATGTGATCCATGAGGTGGATTGGGTAGGGGATGGGGAATGAGGGAGTATGTGTGAGAAAAATTTGACACAACCAGAAGGGATTTTTCCTTGTCTTCTCCTTTTCTGCATGAGGCCTTGCTGTGGATGTGCTGTGACTTGTGGCACTGTTTCTGACCCAGGGCAGTGGACAAGATGCAGGGATGACCCATCATCCAGAAAGTGCTAAGATAAGAGGGAGGGAAGAAGTTGAAGGGGAGTGGAGTGTGATAAGGATGGAATGGGTGGGAGTGGCTTTTATGCCTTTGTTTTTTGGCTACCTCCCTTGTACGGGGGAAAAAAAGCCTTTGGTGTATATATATATATATATATATATATGTATGTATATATATATATATATATATATATATATATATATATATATATATATGTATGTATATATATATTTGACTTTTATTTACACCCACAGGATGTTCTAGAAAGAGAGAAGTATGAATTCATCTTGGACAGGGCATGTGCACATTTTGAGCCAGATGATCCCAAATACATTGAGATAACGCACAAGGTGTATGATGCTGTTGAAACGAGACGCCATTACGAAAACTTACACTCTACACGTCACTATGGCCCCCTCTGTTTTTATCTTGCATGGAATAAGAAAATTGACAATTTGCTCATTGATCTTATTCAGAAAGAAAGGTAAGTGTGTCTAATTGTGTGTGTATGTAAGTATATGTATTTACATAGTTGTATTTTACAGGAAAGGAAGCTAAGCTTGTGGTATCCTGTCTCAGTATCTTGCAGTATCTAATTTGTTCTTCAATTCCTGTATGGTTTTTTGTACACACTGTCATTTCATCCAGTTTGTTCCATACATTCAGCACTGTGGGGAAAGCTGTTCTTTTTCAGGTCTTCTATAACTGTCCTTTTTGAGCTTCCATGTCCCCTTGCCAAGATAAGAGGGAGGGTGGAGGGGAGTGGAATATGTAGGGAATGGAATGAGTGGGAGTGATTTCTATGCCTTTTTCTTTTTGGCTACCCCCCCCATGTACATACATACATATACCAAAGGCTTTTTCCCCCTACACGGGGTGTAGCCAAAAAGAAAAAGGCATAGAAACCACTCCCACCTATTCCATCTCCTATATATTCCACTCCCCTCCACCCTCCTCCCTCCTCCCTCCCTCCTATCTTGGCACCTCCTGGATGACGGGTCATCCCTGCTTCCTGTCCACTGCCCTGGGTCAGAAGCAGTGTTGCAAGATGAATAGTATCATCCACAAATAACAACTGGCTTACCTCCAACTTCCCTCCATTCTTAATAACTTGAAACCTTTGCTCAGCATTCACGTGTTTACCTACCTCACTACTTCATCCATATACATACTGAACAACCCTGGCACAGCCTCACCTACCATTCACTCTATCCATTTCTGACCTTCACACAACCTCTGTTAGTAATGTAAAACTTTTGGACAGCCTCAGCCTACTTCCCCATATGCCATACAGTAAAATTCCTTTTATCCGACCTTGGTGGGATCTACCCTAAATTGGATGTTTGGAAAAGTCAGATATTTGAATGTACACTAAAAAATAAATAAATAAATAAATAAATAACTAATTGGTTTGAGACATTTTCACTTATTAATGGTACAATAAAGCATAATAAACAACAGCAGAGTTGAGGAGAAATAACCACCAAAGGCCAAACGTAAACAAACGCTGAAGCACCATGAGTCGGTAGCGGCGAAAACAACAACTAAACAATCACTGTACGGTCAGATGTTTGGACAAATTCAACTTTTATCCGACTTGGGACATTGAAGAAAAAAGTCGGATGTTTGGACTATTTGGTTGTTCAAAGGTCAGATAAAAGGAATTTTACTGTACATCTGCATCACACTTGGTCTTTCTTTGTCAGCACTCATACACTTTCTTCAAGTCCATGAAAACTTATAAAACTGCCTTACCCTTTGCCAAAAACTTCATTCATATCTGCCTTACTGCAAATATTTGATCTGTGTACCCACTTCCTCTCCAAAACCCACTCTATTATTACCTAAGTACTCCCCTTGTTCCTTTAAAAATAATGCATTAATATTTGTCCACTTTTTCTTTGTATAATGGAACTATACATGCATTCCTTCAATCCACCAGCCATTCCACTATAGCTATCCCTCCCTTTGTCAGACATTCCACATGACAACCATCTATCCAATATACTTTCATCTCTCAGGGCACTTTATACCTTCTCCTTTGCACCATGTAATCCTCCTTTTTCATCAGAGTCTTTCTCGTGATATCTCCCAATGTCGGTCAAACCCTTTCAATCTTCCTCTACATTCAGAAACTCCTTGAAATATTCTACCCATCTTTCACTCCCCATAATAATGATAATAATGATATTATTATTATTATAATTTTGGTGTTTTATATTACTCAGCACCAGTTCTTCAGTTGAATTCACAAACACTTGCATTACAATAAGAAAGAATATTGGATCATACTAAAAAATATTTGTTTGGATCATACTAAAAAGTATTTGTCTGCAGTGATCCTGCAAGGTGGAAAACAGAGGGACTAATTACCTTGCTACCCATCACAAACAGACTCAAAATAGCTCCAACCAAATCTACAGCAACACTTCTCACCAACTGGACAAAAGAACACAAATACATACCTCATCTCTACATCAGCAACACAAACACACCGAAAATTCTTGGTGTAACATACGATACATCCATGTCTTTCAAACAACACATCACAAACATAAAAAACAAATGCACACCTAGACTTAATGCACTTAAGTCAATCACTGGAACAACATTTGGACAAAATAAAGAAACTAATACAACAATATACAAACAATGCATACGCTCAGTGATGAATTATGCGAGTCCTGCATAGGCTCCTAATCTCAGTGAGACACACCACAACACCCTTCAAATCATACAAAACAATGCCCTAAAAACAATTACAGGCTGCACAAATACAACACCTACAGACCATTTACACCATGAAATGAAAGTCCTCAAAGTCAAGGACCACCTCAACATGAGAGGCACACAAACACTTGCTGCAGCCACCACAAACACATCACACCTGCTACACTACATAGCAGAATCCCACACACACCAAGAAACATTAAAACAACACCCAAAGACCTGTATCACACACAGATACTCTCTTCTCTTCCTCCACAATCACCAAATACCAGCCTCCGGAAACATATTCATAATCATATCACTCACCGCTCCATTAACACACTGAAAGACAACACACTACTGCATGCCAGACCCCCTGATATCCACCCTTCTGAATCCTCTCTCCCACGAAAGGACAGAGTCCACCTGGCCAGACTGCGGTACAGCCACCACCCAGCACTTCTAAGCTACCAGAAGAGGCTGGATGACCGCATTGTGAACAGCTGCCCAGGATGTAACACTTCACCCCATACCATACAACACATAATGGAAGACTGCATTATACACAATCATGCATGCAAACAACACAACATACACTCTATAAAGGATTTGTGGGAAAACCCAGTTTCAGCTGTGGCATTCCTTGGGGAGACAGGACTGCTTGGACACATAGTCTAGGGCAGTGGTTCTCAAACTTTACCATGCCAAGGACCCCCCCAGATATCTAAGTCCCATCCGAGGACCCCCAGCCAATCAAAAGTTATTATTACCATACCAAGATACCCATTACATGATTATAATGCAGTAAATTTACTATTTGCATATTCCTACACAAAGAAAGTATAAAAATAAGCATTTAAAATATTTTCAAAATTTTGTCGATTTTCGGTTTAAAAACATTTCCATCTTCAGTTCACACTTTCTGTAAGCATAGAATAAAGCTTGAATGAATATAAATATTAATTAGAAAGAAACAAATGAAATATTATGACATAAAAATGTAATAGAGAAGTGCTAGCTGATTGCACAACAAAATATCGATATCACCGACACTATAATGACAGAATCAGTTTTGTATATTTTTATAATTATATAGTTTTTTCTGGATTTTTTTTTCATTGTGTCGCGGACCCCCTAGGACCTTCTCAGGGACCCCCAGGGGTCCGGGGACCCCAATTTGAGAACCACTGGTCTAGGGAATGACAAAAACAACAAGAACAACCTTGCTACCTACTTTCAAAGCCCATTGACAACATCCCTCAACTCTATTTGGAGGTGCTTAGTCTCCAGAGTGGGTCCAAGACCTTATCAACTTCAGTTCTATTTCCTCCATCTGTTTTACATATGGAGAACTAACTGGCAATTGCTCCCGTCCTCTTCCTACTTTCAGCCAGTGATATAGAATTAGTTCCACACTTATATAACACAGGCAATAGTTCAAGGTTTCTTCTTGGAGAGATCTATGGGAGTGCCTAAAGACCTGCCAGCCACTGTGGGATTGTAGGCATCCAGTTGGTTAAATTTGAGACATCAGTTCCCTACCCCACCTCGCATCTGCTCTCCTCTTGGCCTCCTGTACCTTGAATCTTGCTTCCGCTTTTTTTACTCCAAACCTCTCATATACTTCCTCGTTTCTTTTCCGCAACAATTCTTCACATGCTTACTTATGTGTAATAAAACCACTTGGAAAATAAAATGAAAGGTGACTGAATGTTTTCGTCTATTTAAGACATTTTCAAAGGTACAGAGTAAGGTAGCACTGACATTATATATATATATATATGCAAAAGAAGCACATTAGGGGGGAATTAGGACAGGTCCAATAGTGACCTCACTCTTCCAGCACTGCTGGACGTTTGACCCGGCTACTGCTTACTTATGTCACCATAACTTTCCCCTCTTCATCCCATTAACCGTTACTCTTCCCACCCCCATTCTCACCGTAACTGGACATTTAGCTTTTCTTGAAACATACATATTCTTCATGTGCTTCTGTTTCTTCTATATTGTGCACTATATCCACTCGTCAATCTTGGTAGATTGTTATTATGTTGCCCACTGTTATGTGGCCTATGTTGAACCACAGGGATTTAAGGGTGTTTGCCATAACCGACATCCTGCACTGATTGTAGCAGAACATAACTCACCATATTCTCTCTCTCTCTCTCTCTCTCTCTCTCTCTCTGTGTGTGTTGACACCAGTGCCTTAACCACTTCAGTGCGATGATGCCTACGCAGGCATCATGAGACGTCAATGGGTACACAAGGATACCGGCGTCAGCGTCTTGATTATATATATATTTTTTGTAATTGTACATGAGTTACCCCCGGATTCTGTGAACTGGTTTATGTTTTTCTGTGTTTATTATTACTCAGAGTAATAGAGAATGAGTAATACAGCAGTGACTTTATATTTTATAATGCTAGTAGCGTGATACATAATAGATATGGCAGCCATTTTGCTAGCGAGATTTTGACTTGGATTAAAGTGGTTGACCCACTCATCCACCCTACTATGTTTTTATTATTATTTTTATTATCTATTTATTCATTAATTACTTGTATTTATTTTTCTTATAATGGTGACTCATTAAAACTCTCTTACAGAATTGAGGATGCAGCAGACATTGTATACCTGTTTCATCTCATCCACCCATCTTGCAAATCTGCTGCCCTGCAGATTGAAAAAACAAACTACATAGAATATATCAAGGTCTGTATTCATTCCAGTCTTTCACTTTCATTGTTAAGGAAGAGGGGAAGGTCTGTTGAGGAAGGAAGTGAGAAGGCAGGAGATAGGGGCGAGTGAAGAATGGCTGTGTATAGATGATACTGTGAGGGATGGGGGTTAGGGAGTAGTTATGTATGAATATTTTGATTCAACCTGAAGGGATTTCTCCCTGTCTTCTCTTTTTCTTCATGAGGGAATGGAGGGGGAGAGTTGCTGATTAAGTGAATTAGCCTCGCTGTGGATGTGCTGTGTCTTGCTGCATTGCTCTTGACCCAAGATAGTGGGTGGAATACAGGGATGACCCACCATTCATAAAGAGTCAAGATGAGAGGGAAGAAAGGGTGGTGGAATTGGCAGGAGTGGGTAATTGCATTTTGACTTGGCTACCTCTCTTGTAAGGGGGAAAAAGCCTTTAGTATATGTATGTATGTATGACTCCTGGATGATATGTCATCTCTGGATCTCACCCATTACCTTGGCAATGCAGCAAGACACAGCACATCCGCAACAAGGCCACTTCATTTAATCGGCAACCCCTCCTCTGCATCCCCTCATGAAAGAAAAAACAAAACAAACAAAAAACAGAGAAATCCCTTTGGGCTGTGTCAAGATATTCACATATAACCACTCCCCAACCTCCCATCCCCCATTCACTTCCATGCATCACAGTATCATCCATACACAACCATTCTCTACTCACCCCTATCTTGTCTTTTCTCTTCCTTCCTCAACTACTGATCTTTCTTTACTCATTCTTTACATATATCCAAACCATCCCAATACTCTTTCATCAACCCTCTCCCTACTCCTTTTCCACCCCTGGTCTCCTCCTCAGCTCCTCGTTTCTCCCTCCATCCAGCCTAGTAACCCCCATCATACTTCTCAGACACATTTAAACTCTTCCTCTCTTATGTTCTATGTTTCTGCCCCATACAGTGCTGTTGGCACAATCACTCCTTCATACAATCTCCTCTTAGCATCCATCCCCAAATGTCTATTTCTCATTACACTTTTTAATCCCCCAAGGCATATACTTACTTCTCTTAGTCTACATTCTATCTTTACCTCCACTTCTCCCTTTCCTGCCACATGCACCCCCAAGTATCTAAAGCTATCCACTTCCTCCAGCCTCTTTCCCTTAATACTCACTTTCAGTTTGCTGCCACCCTTTCCTTTTGTACATTTCATCACCTTACTTTTACCTACATTTCTCTTCAGTTTTCTCCTTTTGCTTATATACCAAAGGCTTCTTCCCCTTTATAAGAGAAGACGGTCATTTATAGTAATTGTGTTACCTGAGGAGGGATTGAGGAAGTTAGTGACAGTTTGGGAAGGTGTGCAAAAGAAGGAACATCAGAGAGGAGGATTTTGAATGTTTGAGATGAGGTGCCTGAGAAGTATGATAAGAGTTACTAGGCTGGATAGAATGACAAACGAGGTGAGGAGGAAAAGGAGCTGGGAGGTAGTGTTGATGAAAGAGTATTGGGATGGTTTGGGGACATGGAAAGAATGAGTGAAGAAAGATTAGTAAAAGAGGTGTGGAAGCAGAGGTAGAAGGAGTGAACACGAGGGAGTGACCAAGGATGAGATGGATGGATGGATGGGGTAAAAGGGGCACTGGGAAAGAGGGGAATGTTTGTTGAGGAAGGACGGGAGAGGACAGAAAATAGGGGTGAACGGAGAATGGTTGTGTATGGATAATGATGTGATGCATGAAAGGGAATGGGTGGGGGATGGGGGTTGAGGAAGTATGTGTGAAAAATAAATTGATGCAGCCCGAAGGGATTTCTCCCCATCTTCTCTATATCTGCATGAGGGGACGGAGAAGGGGGTCGCTGATTTAATGAAGCGGCCTTGCTGTGGATGTGCTGTGTCGTGTGACACTGCTTCTGACCCAGGGCAGTGGTTGAGATGCAGGTATGACCTATTATCCAAGAGGAGCCAAGATAAGAGGGAGGGAAGGAAGAAAAATCCTTTGGTATATTTACCTAGTTGTATTATATGGGAAGGGGATCTATGCTCATGGTGACCCGTTTTTGTATCTTGCAAGATCAAGTTTGTTCTTAAATTCTTGTATTGTGTTTGCACACACTATTTTTTCATCCAATTTGTTCCATATATCTTTCACTATGTATGTATGCGTTACCTGTTAATATGTTTGATGAATACATTTTTGCATTTATTGTACTGATAACTTTTTTTTTCTCACAGGGTTTCTTGGAACATGATTCGTTCAGGAATTCACATCTTCAGCTTGCCCTGCAGTCCTATGAAGAACTTTTACAAGAGAGATTGAAATATGAGGAAAATGTAAGAAAAGCTCATGGAATATAGTATCTATAGTTCAATCTTTGAAAATACCTGTACTAACTGGAGAAAAAATACAAAAGGGTCTGGCAAACTGGATTTTGTCAGTGATAAAAGTTTCATTATTATGCACCAAAATAATAAGATATTCTGTCACTTAAAGTTTATTTAGGCTGTGAGAGGGTGTTGTCAGTTTCCTGGAAGCCATGAGTCTTCTGCAAAGGAAACCAAGAGTAATGGATTGATTGATAATATGTTCATATTTATGCTTAGAAACTCAACCTTATAAAGAGGATAGCCAAGAGAAAGCAGACTTTTTTTACTTTGCATGATAGTAAAATATGAAAAGAAGGAAAAAATAAATATATATGATACTAATAATTGTAATATAAATTGCAGTACTTTGCTAGTGCTTAATCTTCACTCTTTTCCCAAACGATAGAAAGTGCATTGGTGAATATAATTGAGTTTCCCTGGTTGTAGGCTGGAAAATATGGGGAAGAAGTTTATGTAAATAAATGCATAGATACCTGATTGGCAATTTTACTCTACCTCAGTTCTGCAACTTGATGGGATTTGAAGATGAATGACAGGGATATGAGTTTTAGTCTTGCAAGACCACTTTTTGCAGGCTAACATTATTGTGTTTTTATTTTAGTTACATTGCAAATTCATCCACAGGCAAATATTTTTCAGGAACTTCCCAGGCATCCATTTTGTGTTAATGAATGAAAATCTGAAATTGTCAGTTTTCTAGAAATATATTTATCTTATTGTCACCCAAGTAAAGAAATCTAATAACTTTTGCTTTACAACTCTAATTCAAGTGGGAATTGTTATCTATATGTTTTAAATTGTACCAATTTCACCTCAATTAGTGCATCAGTGGTGGAAATATTTAATTTACAGTTTTTCTGAAAATCTAGGTGAATGGGAGTGGACTGTGTGGGGATGAATTGGGTGAGAGTGGATTTATGTCTTTTGACTTTGGCTGGGTGGACAAGACACAGGGATGACCCGTCATCCAGGAGGTGCCAAGATAAGAGGGAGGGTGGAGGGGAGTGGAGTGTATTCGGAATGGAATAGGTGAGAATGGTTATTATGCCTTTTTCTTTTTGGATACCTCCCTTTTAAGGGGGAAAAAGCCTTTGGTGTATGTATGTATGACTTTGGCTACCTCCCTTGTAAATGTATGTACAGTATGTATATATCATTTCCAAATAACCCTAGAAAGCTATGATAGCCCTGGAGGGCAATGTTAAGCTGAGAACACTTTTTTGGTCAAGGGTTGACCAAGGCAAGTTTTGTTCTTTGGCTGCAGGAGCGATTTCCTCTTACTAGATTAAAATTGCCTGATGGCAGCTCCAGTGGAAAGGTTGACAAAGAAAATACAACTGAACAATGCTCTTTTAATAGGACATTTACAAGGAAATGCTACTTTTCAGTGGAGAATTCCGGTAGCATATTAAGAATACACTGCATGTATCAACCTATGCAGATCTCGGTAAAAAAAGTCTATGATCCGAAAAACTACAGCTGTTGATTTATGTATTGAAAAAATGGGATGCACGTGTCTTTTGGCATTTAGCCAAGAACTTCATCTCGTGTTATTCCTGTTTAAGCACTGGTAGGCCTTTCCCCTCCCTTGCAGTAGAGCAGGTGTCACCGGGTAGAACATAGGATCGGACCATATCAAACCAAGTGCTGCTTGAGTTGTCGTGAGTCCTTAGGTAACACAATCTTTCTAAGGGTAGGCTTGTCCAGAATTCCCTCACCTGTAACCATATTGCTTGATCAGTATGTACATCGTATTTTGATTGTACATGTTGAGTATGAGTCAAAAATATACACACACAAGCACACTTAGACACATACAAACACTTTTCCATTAGTAATTGGGGAGAACAGATGCACAACCAAGTTCTAATAAGTCAAGGAAATAACATAGTTGAAATGTCAGGGTTGAAAGAGAAATATGAGTCATGCTCTAGGACAAGTAATATACTCAAGTAGTATACTTGGTTTTTATGCCTTTGTTTTTTTGGCTACCTCCCTTGTAAGGGGGAAAAAGCCTTGGTATATGTATGTAGTATACTTACACATATATACCAAAGGCTTTTTCCACATTACAAGGGAGGTAGCCAAAAAAACAAAGGCATAAAAACCACTTCCACCCATTCCAACCCCACATACTCCACACCTCTCCACCCCCTTCCCTCCCTCTTATTTTGGCTCCTCGTGGATGATGAGTCATCCCTGCATCTTGCCCACTGTTCTAGGTTAGGGACAGTGTCGCAAGATACAGCACATCCACAGCAAGGCCACTTCATTAAATTGGTGACCCCCCTTCTCCATCCCCTCATGCAGAAATGGAGAAGACAGGGATAAATCCCTTTGGGCTGTGTCAATTTATTTTTCACATATACTTCCTCACCCCTCATACCCCACCCAGAGCCCTCATGCATCACAGTATTATTCATACACAACCATTCTCCATTCACCCCTATCTTCTGTCCTCTCCCATCCTTCCTCAACAGACATTCCCCTCTTTCCCAATGCCCCTTTAACCCCATCCATCCATTTCATTCTTGGTTGCCCCCTCCTGTTCACTCCTCCCACCTCTGCCTTCCACACCTCTTTTACTAATCTTTTTTTCTCTCATCCTTTCCATGTGTCCAAACAATCCCAATACTCTTTCATCAACCCTGTCTCCAAACTCCCTTTCCACCCCCATTTTTCTCGTCACCTCCTCATTTCTCACTATCCAGCCAAGTAACCCCTATCATACTTCTCAGGCACCTCATCTCAAACACATTCAAACTCCTCCTCTCTTCCTTTATGTTCCATATTTCCACCCCATACAGTGCTGTTGGCACAATCACTCCTTCATACAATCTCCTCTTAGTATCCATTCCCAAATGTCTTATTTCTCATTACACTTTTTAATCCCCCAAGGCATTTACTTGCTTCTCTCAATCTACATTCTATCTCCACCTCCACTTCTCCCTTTCCCACCACATTTGCACCCAAGTATCTAAAACTATCCACTTCCTCCAGTCATTCTCCCTTAATACTCACTTCCAGTCTGCTGCCACTTTCTCCCCTTGTACATCTCATCACTACTTTTACCCACATTTATCTTCAACTGTTTTCGCACACCCTCCCAAACTCTGTCACTTGTTTCCTCAATCCCTCCTCTAATCCTGCCACAAGTGCAGTGTCATCAGCAAACAACAAGTGGCGTATCTCCCACTTTCCTTTATTTTCTTTAACCATCTCCAATCCCTGACCCACCATCCTTGCAGAAGGTATTCATCAATTGGAAGGTAAGTAAAATCTCAAACTGTTCAAAACTATGACAACCAAAGATGGAAATGGGGGATTGGTTATTGACATTGGACACAAACATGATGGTGATTAAGGAAAATTAATGACTGAGCTCAGTAGTCTAGAACAACCAAAGATAAGAATGACACCTATGAGTGAGATATTTAGAAATATCTCTATATACCAAGTCTGGGGTATTGGCTGCATCTGATTGTGGGGTTAAAAGCTGCCAAATAGCCTGCAGCTGATATTTTAGGGTATATATTGGGTGCCCCTATGGACCAGAGGCACGTGTCATTTTGTCTGTGGTAGGGGAAATTTCTATTCATAGAGAAATTTATGATATTTTACTATAATGTGACTGTCCCTACGTTATGCTGTCCCCCAACTCTTGTTACTGTCCTGTACCATTTCTCTGAATATTCATTTTCTCATTTTGCTGAACCCTTTGGTGGGGGAAAAGAATACTGCCACCAAGTCTTTCCATTTGAGTCATATAGGGTGACAAAAACAGGAAAGGGATAGAACTAAGCATCCTTCTTCCTGTAGCCTCAAAGGGGATATTCCTAAAAAAAGTAAAGGCATAAGAGGGCCTGGGAGGAGTTTTCAAACCAGTACCCTAAACTCTGGGTCTTGTAATGTGCATGGATGTGGTACATATGAGAGTAAAAGGGGAAAGATAGGCAGTATGTTTGTGAGAAGAAGGATGTGTTGGCATTGAGTGAAACTAAGTTGAAAGGCAGGAGTGAGTTTGAGTTTGGGAGTGTATGTGGGAGGATCTCAGGAGTGAAGAGAGGACAAGGGAGGGGAGCGGTGGCTATACTTGTAAGTGAAGAGATAGGTAAGTGTATGGTGGAGTGGGTAGAGTGCCGGGCGATTGAAGGAGTGCCTGTATAGTTCCACTTTACAAGGGAAAAGGGGACAAGTGTGAGTGTAGTAGTTTCAGAGGGATCGATTTGCTAAGTGTAGTTGGGAAGGCTTGGAAGAGCGATGGACTCCAAAGGTGAGCGACGCCGACAAGATTGATGTTGTCCAGCAAAAATCAACGGGCGATGCCACAATGTCAGCTAGGTTAGCTCGGGGTAAGCACCCCAATAATTGGAACAATTTTAAGGCAACCTTCACTAAATTCTACTCACCCACTTCCTGTGATAGTATCAGCGGCCATTCTCTACAAAATATGTGCAATGACAATAAAAAAAATGGAGAGTTGGTAAAACAATAAAAATAATATAAAAGGCAGGAAAGAAAACACACACACACACACACACACACTTCAGCGAATGGACGGATTGGATGACGTTCTGAAGAAAACTGAAGTCTGTGGATCCCAATGCAAAGAGAAGTGCCTAGTGTTTTTACAGGGTGGGGGGGAAATTGCTCGTGGAGTAGTGGGAAAGTAGGGAAAGAGGAAAAGGGGAGGGATTACTGAGGGAAATGGAAGGAAATGTGGAGGGAGTAGACTTGGCCCAGCCAGACAAGCGAAAGGTAAACAAAAGACTGAGCGATGATGAAATGTCTAATAAAAATGTAAAGATTAGAAGTATAGAGAGGAGCAATACAGTAGAAAGTGACGAGAATATGTTCCAGGGATTTAAAGAGGGTGGGGGGGACCCCCCCCCAACTGATAAGACTAGAGAGAGTTGATAAGGTGATCGAGGACTTGGAACGTAGGTTAGGTAATGTTGACTCCATTTTCCAGAGAATTGAGAGGTTGGAACAACTAGAGAAGGCAAACAGAAACTTAACTGATGAAATAGAAGACCTAAAAAGACAGTTAAGAAATGTAAAGGAGGAGAATGAGAAATTGAAGAAGAATAGTAATGAAAACAGAGAGACAATAGCTAAAGAAGCTAAAAATTGGAGAACAACCCAAGTCATAGTCAAACAGCAATTGAAAGAACATAATGAAGACTCAGTTATTAAAGTGATGAGACAGAAGGAGAATATAGTAAGAGAATTAGCTGACAAAAAGAAATGTATAATTATATTAGGAATGGAAGAGAAACATAACCCAGATAGAACCGCAAGAATCAAGGAGGAAAATGAAAGAGTAAGCAGTTTATTAAAATTAGTCCAGGAAGATGAACCAGAAATTATAAAGGAAATTGAGGAAAAATTCAGACTCGGAAAATATAGTACTGATAAGACCAGACCAATTAAGATTAAATTCAGGTCACAAACAACGGCAGAGAAAATTCTATCCAAAACAGGGAAACTAGCAACAAATGATCAATATAAAAAGGTATGGATAAAAAGAGAAATGAATAAGGAGGAAAGAGAGGCAGAAAAGCAGAAAAGACTTGAAGCTAAGGCAAAAAACGAGGAAAGAACGGAGTCAGAGAAAGAGAGATTCTATTGGAGAGTAGTGAACATGAAAATAAAGCAGTTCGACATACAAAGGAAAAACATAAGGGAAACAGAGAACACAATGGAAGTGGCAGAAAACTAAGAGCGTCTTACACAAATATAGATGGATTGATAACAGGATTGAATGAACTGAATGATTATTTGAAAGAAAAAGAACCGGACATAATGGGAATTGTAGAAACAAAATTAAAAGGCCCACTACCACCCAACAGTGTAGGACATGATGCATACAATTATTGGATTAGAAACAGAGAGAAAAAACAAGGGGGTGGAGTTATGTTCCTGACTAAGAAGGATATAAACGTGAAAGGTGTCATATATGGAAAGAATACAGTAGAGATGATTATGATAGAAGTGGAAGACCGAGATAAGAAGAGCAGAAAATTTGTGATCAATTATGTGCCTCCGAAAACAGCCTCATGGGAGGAGAGTGAACATAAAAGTATGTTAGAGGACACAAAGATAGCATTAACTAAAATAATGGAAGACGGAGGAAGAATAGTTATGATGGGCGACTTTAATTGCAAAGAAATCTGCTGGGAAGAAATGACAGTAAAGAGTGGTGATGACTCATGGGGAAATGCTCTACTTGAGATGATTACTGACCATTCAATGACACAATGGATACAAGAGAACACTAGGTATAGAAATGAAGAAGAACCATCGAGACTAGACTTAATAATTACATCTGAACCTAGAATAGTGGACAAGATTGAATATAAAACACCAATAGGTAAAAGTGACCACATATTGATTGAACTGGAACTTAATGAAGAAAAATATATGAAAAGAAATGAACAATATAGAAAAGGAAGAATGATGTATGAAAAAACAAACTTTGATAAAATAAGAGAATTCTTCCAACAAGAAAACTGGGAAGAAATATACAAAGAAGAAACATCAGTGGAAGAGAAATGGAATATTTTGACAAAAATGTACAAAAAAGGAGTGGAAAAGTATGTCCCAAGACAAAAACAAGAAAAAGAATATGTAAAATGCTGGTACAACAAAAGTTGTAGGGAGTCAAAAGACAAAAGAGACAAAGCCTGGACCAGATGGAAAAAAGACAGAAGACCTGAAAAATGGAAAATATATACTGGTTATAGAAATGAATATGTACAAAAGTGCAGAGAGGAAAAAAAGAAAATATGAAAAAGATGTTATAGAAAAGTGTAAAGATCAACCAAAACTATTCTACAGATTTGTAAACAATAAACTGAAAAACAAACAAGACTTGGAGAAATTAAGACAAGGAGGAGTTGAATACACTGAGGAAATGGAAATGGCAGAAATTATGAACAAACATTTTAAATCAGTGTTTACAAGGGAAAATATACAACCTGAAGAGATTGAGTGGAAAGAAAAAGTCCCCCCTATGGAAGAAATAGAAGTAACAAAGAATGAAATATTGACACACTTGGGTAATTTTGATGTCAGAAAATCGCATGGGCCAGATGAAATAGCAAACTGGATACTGAAAGAATGCAGGAATGAACTGACAGACAAAATACATAGCATAATAAGCAGTTCCTTAAAAGAAGGAAAAGTTCCAGAAGATTGGAAAAAAGCAAATATAGTACCTATATATAAAGGAGGAAATAAAGAAGAACCTACCAACTATAGACCAGTCTCTCTAACAAGTACAATAGCAAAAATTTGTGAAAGAATTATCAACAGTAGATGGGTAAAATACTTGGAAAAAAACAACGTACTAAATCCAAGGCAATTTGGATTCAGACAAGGACGATCATGCGTCACCAATTTAATATGTTTCTATTCAAGGCTAATAGATATAATACAAGAAAGAGATGGATGGGCTGA
The DNA here is from genome assembly GCF_046742065.1 of Oratosquilla oratoria. NCBI lineage: Eukaryota > Metazoa > Arthropoda > Malacostraca > Stomatopoda > Squillidae > Oratosquilla > Oratosquilla oratoria. The sequence goes on along the minus strand of NC_134783.1, from coordinate 30,091,065 downwards.
TTGTGCATTTCTAGACCTAAAAAAAGCTTTTGACAAAGTACCACATAAGAAGTTGCTTAAGAAATTAGAATATGAAGGAGGAATACAAGGTAAATTGCTAAATTGGATGGAAGACTTTTTGCAAGAAAGAAAAATGAGAGTAGTGATAAGAGACAAACACTCAAAATGGAATGAAGTAATAAGCGGTGTCCCGCAGGGAACAGTTCTGGCCCCAATAATGTTTGCTATATATATTAATGATATGGATGAAGGAATTGAAAGCTATATGAGCTTCTTTGCAGATGATGCAAAACTACTAAAAAGAGTGAAAACTGAAGAAGATTGTGAATCACTACAGAGAGATCTAAATAAAGTACAAGAATGGAGTAGGAAGTGGGAGATGGAGTTCAATACAAAAAAGTGTAGTATAATGGAATTTGGAAAAAGCAAAAACAGAATAACAGGATCATATAATTTGGGAGAAGAAGGAATAAAAAAAGTAGAAAATGAGAAGGACCTGGGAGTCATTGTTATGAATAATATGTCACCTGAGAAACATATAAATAAGATTTTTGGAGAAACTTATAATTTAATAAGAACAATCAAAGTGGCATTTACATACCTGGATGAAGAAATGGTGAGGAAAATCCTAATCACCCTGATAAGACCAAGATTGGAATATGCAGCAACGATATGGTCACCAAGTACAAAAAAATGTATAACAAAACTTGAAAGAATACAAAGAGCAATTACAAAATTAGCACCAACACTCTCAAAACTATCATATGAAGAGAGACTACAAAAACTTAAACTACAGACACTAGAGCAAAGAAGAGAGAGAGGAGATTTGATAGCTATTTACAGAATCATGAAAGGCATAGAAATTACTGATAGAGAGAATCTGATAAAATGGGATGACAGAAATACAAGAGGACACGGAAAGAAAATAAAAAAAGACAGCTATAGAAGAGATTTGAAAAAGAACAGCTTTCCTCACAGAGTAATAGACAGTTGGAACAAGTTAGATGAGAAAGTGGTGTGTGCAAAAACAATACATGAATTTAAAAATAGTTTAGATAAAATGAGATATGAAGACGGGACCTCACGAGCATAGCTCCCCTTCCCGTAAAATACAACTAGGTAAATACACGTTAGTCTAAGTGACAACGAAGTTTGGACTCTGGAAAAATCTACAAATTTCGTGGATCACAACGATGAGGGAGTACCTGTGTTGTATTAATAGGGAAGGGGAAAGCTCGTGGTCTAGTGAAAAGGTGAAGAAAAAGGAGAAGGGGAGGGATTACTGAGGAGAATGGAAGGAAATAAGGAAGGGGAAGATTGGGCCCAGGAAGTCAGACGGCATATCAACAAGAGAGAGGCAGACGACAGTGGTGAAGTCAAAGAGATTAGTAAAAATGTAAAAATTAGAAATATAGATAAGAGCAGCACAATGGAAGGTGAAGATAACTATTTCCAAGGATTTAATGAGGGAGGAAATGACAACCTCCCCCGACTAGTAAATCTAGAGGAGAAACTAAAAGAAATGAACGAAAATTGGGAAGTTAGGTTTAACCAATTAACGCTAGTTACTCTAAGAGTTGATAAACTGGAAGAACTAAAGAAGGAGAATCAAAACCTGACTAAAGAAATAGAAGAATTAAAAGGACAGTTAAGAGAAGTAAAGGACGAGAATGAGGAATTAAAGAGGAATAATAAAGAGAATAAAGAGTCCATAGCGAAAGAGGTAAGTGGTTGTAAAAAAGTACAAGAGAAAATAAAATGGAATTTAGAGGTATAATGGAACAGCAGATGAAAGAACAAACTAAGGACACAGTTATTAAAGTGATGAGGGAGAAGGAGAAGTAAGAGACTAAGCGGATAAAAAGAAATGTATAATTATATTAGGGATGGAAGAGAAGTATAATCTAAATAGGACTACAAGAATAAAGAAAGAAAAGGAAAAAGTAAATAAGACATTAGAAGTAGTTCAAGAAGATGAACCAGAAACAGGGAAATAAATAGAAGAAATATATAGACTAGGGAAATACAATACAAATAAGACCAGAACAATTAAGGTTAAATTCAGGTCACAAACAACAGCAGAGAATATCTTAGCAAAAACAGGGAAACTAGCAGACAGTGATCAATGTAAAAAGATATGGATAAAGAGAGAAATGAGTAAAGAAGAAAAAGAGAAGAAGAAAACAAAAAGACTAGAAGCTAAGAAAAAAATGAGTAAAGAACAGTCAGAAAAAGAGAAATTCTATTGGAGAGTAGTGAATATGAAAGTGAGGAAATGGTTCATAGCAGAGGAAAACAGAAAGGAAAAAGAAAACACAATGGAAGTAACAGAAAATTAAAAGTGTCTTACACAAATATAGATGGCTTAATAACAGGCTTGAATGAACTGAATGATTACCTGAAGGAAAAAGAACCGGACATAATGGGAATTGTAGATACAAAATTGAAAGGTCCACTACCACCCAACAGTGTAGGACATGGTGCATATAATTATTGGATTAGAAACAGAGAGGTAAAACAAAGGGGTGGAGTTATGTTCCTGACTAAGAAGGATATAAATGTGAGGAATGTCACATTTGGAAAGAATAGAGATGATTATGACGGAAGTAGAGGACAGGGATGGGAAGAGCAGGAAGTTTGTGGGAAGAGAAAGAACACAAAAATATGTTAGAAGACACAAGGATAACACTAAATAAGATAATGGAAGATGGAGGAAGAATAGTTATAATGGGTGACTTTAATTGTAAAGAAATCTGCTGGAAAGAGATGACAGTGAAGGGTGGAGACGACCTATGGGGAAATGTACTACTTGATATGATTATAGAACATACAATGATGCAATGGATACAAGAGAATACTAGGTATAGAAATGAGGAAGAACCATCGAGACTGGACCTAATAATCACATCAGAACCCGAAATAGTGGACAAGATTGAATATAAGACACCAATAAGTAAAAATGGCCACATATTGGTTAAACTGGAGCAATATAGAAAGGGAAGATTGATGTATGAATTTTTTTTTTTTTTATAAAATAAGAGAATTCTCTCAAAAAGCAGACTGGGAAAGAATACACAAGGAGGAGAGGAGACTTGATAACTATTTATAGAATCATGAAAGGCATAGAAACTATTGATAGAGAGGATCTAATAAAATGGGATAGTAGAAATACAAGAGGACACGGGAAGAAAATCAAGACAGTTATAGAAGAAACCTGAAAAAGAAAGCTTTCCCCCACAGAGTAATAGACATTAGGAACAAGTTAGATGAGAGAGTGGTGTGTGCAAAAACAATACACGAATTTAAAAACAGTTTAGATAAAATGAGATATGAAGACGGGACCACACGAACATAGCTCCCCTTCCCGTAAAATACAACTAGGTAAAATACAGAGAGAGAGAGAGTTATAAGATTTGGAAAAAGAGGTAAGGATGGTGATTCAAACCTCCTCTTTCTGGTCATCCTCCATGAAGGGGGTGGGTTCGATCACAAGATGTCTCCAAGATTCCTTACTAGCTTCTGTCCAGATGAATCCCAATTCATCATCTGGGGTCGGATGTCTGAGGACAAAATGAAAATTGCCAGATAAATTTCTGTGATTGATGATTTAGGGAAAAATACATGTATTTCGTCTCATTGAAAAAAAAAAACTTGTTATGGAGTCGCCCTTGATCATGTCTTGTAATTAATGATTTAAGTATGTATAAAAAAAAAAAAATTACGTTCACTTAGGTCTTTTATCATGGTTGTGGCTATGATATAGGCATTCAATATTTGGATACCCATACAGGATGTTGTTCCATACAAATTGAACTATTCCACACAGCATGAGCTCACAGTAATGATGATGTAATTTTTATCTGTATTACGACCATTAACACTGCAAGCAACAATGACTCAAGAAAGCTTTTCAATATTTTATTAATGGTCGATTTGATTTGTGAACATTATTTGCAGCATAAATACCCTCGTATAACATGTTCTCTACTGACTGAATTCGGCATAAACCACTGCTGAAACTGAAAAAAGCAACATATGATCTGCTACAAGCAGAGTAGAATGCAAATTTGACACGAGACGAATGCTTGTGCCAAGTGCAAAAGTATTGGATTAAAGCATTCATTGGATGCAGCTAGTTGGCACGCATCTTTTACAACATGTTGACAAGAATGACATAATGACAATGACCTAGATCCTACGTTGCTTTATGTCTTCAGAAGAGCCTCGCAGAGGATAGATCCCTTCGTAACACTATTGAACATCCAGAAGCCTTACCCATGAATGGCGAAGTTTACCCAAGTTTGTACCATGATATTGAGCATCTTCAAGTCGTCGCCTTCCACTGTATCCACAAATTTGAACTGATAGAACAACTCATCTCCATGGTAAGCATCTGTTGTTGTAGAATCAGATCATCCGGAAGAGAGAGAGAAAGAAACAACAACATATAACTATGAGCCTGATTTTACTAAAAGAATTGATGAAGTCACAGCTTTTTAAAACAAAATAACAAAGTGTGTGTATTTGTGTGTATGTGTATTCACCTTGGTTTTTGTGTGTGTGTGTGTGTGTGTGTATTTACCTAGTTGTATTTTACGGGAAGGGGAGACATGCTCGTGAGGTCCCGTCTTCATATCTCATTTTATCTAAACTGTTTTTAAATTCATGTATTGTTTTTGCACACACCACTTTCTCATCTAACTTGTTCCAAATGTCTATTACTCTGTGAGGAAAGCTGTTCTTTTTTAGATCTCTTCTATAACTGTCTTTCTTGCTTTTCTTTCCGTGTCCTCTTGTATTTCTTTCATCCCATTTTATTAGATCCTCTATCAATAGTTTCTATGCGTTTCATGATTCTGTAAATAGTTATCAATCTCCTCTCTCTCTTCTTTGCTCTAATGTCTGTAGCTCAAGTTTTGCTAGTCTCTCTTCATATGATAGTTTTGAGAGTGTTGGTGCTAATTTTGTAATTGCTCTTTGTATTCTTTCAAGTTTTGTTATACATTTTTTTGTACTTGGTGACCACATCGTTGCTGCATATTCCGATCTTGGTCTTATCAAAGTGATTAGTATTTTCTTCACCATTTCTTCATCCAGGTATGTAAATGCCACTTTGATTGTTGTTATTAAATTATAAGTTTCCCCAAAAATCTTGTTTATATGTTTCTCAGGTGACATATTATTTATAATAATGACTCCCAGGTCCTTCTCATTTTCTACTTTCGTTATTCCTTCTTCTCCCAATCTATATAATCCTACTATTCTTTTTTTGCTTTTTCCAAATTCCATTATACTACACTTCTTAGTATTGAACTCCATCTCCCACTTTCTACTCCATTCCTGTACTTTATTTAGATCACTCTGTAGTGACTCACAATCTTATTCCGTGTTCACTTTTTTCAACAGTTTTGCATCAGCCGCAAAGAAGCTCATATAACTTTCAATTCCTTCATCCATATAATTAATATGTATAGCAAACATTATTGGGGCCAGAACTGTTCCTTGTGGAACACCACTTATCACTTCATCCCAATTAGAGTGTTTGTCTCTTATCACTACTCTCATTTTTTTTCTTTCAAAAGTCTTCCATCCATTTAAGCAGTTTGCCCTGTATTCCTCCTTCAGTTTCTAATTTCTTAAGCAACTTCTTATGTGGCACTTTGTCAAAAGCTTTTTTTAGGTCTAGAAATGCACAATCAGCCCATCCATATCTTTCTTGTATTATATCTATTAGCCTTGAATAGAAATATATTAAGTTTGTGACGCATGATCGTCATTGTCTGAATCCAAATTGCCTTGGATTTAGTACGTTTTTTTTCTATATGCCTTACCCATCTACTTTTGATAATTCTTTCACAAATTTTTGCTATCGTGCTTGTTAGAGAGACTGGTCTATAGTTTGTAGGGTCTTCTTTGTTTCCCCCTTTATAATATATTTGCTCTTTTCCAATCTTCTGGAATTTTTCCTTTCAATGAACTGTTTATTAGGCTACGTATTTTGTCTGTTAGTTCATTCCTGCATTCTCTCAAAATCCAGTTTGCTATTTCATCTGGTTAATGCGATTTTCTGACATCAAGATTACTCAAATGTTTCATTATTTCATTCCTTCTTACTTCTATTTCTTTCATAGGGGGGACTTTCTCCTCCCATTTGATATCACTAGGTTGTATTTTCTCCCTTGTAAACACTGATTTAAAATACTTGTCCATAATTTCTGCCATTTATATTTCCTCTGTGTATTCAACTCCTCCTTGTCGTAGTTTCTCTAAATCTTGTTTGTTTTTCACTTTATTTACAAATCTGTAAAATAGTTTTGGTTGGTCTTTACATTTTTCTATGACATCTTTTTCGTATTTCCTTTTTTCTTCTCTGCACACTTGTACATATTCATTTCTATAACTAGTATATATTTTCCATTTTTCAGGTCTTCTGTCTTTTTTTCACTTTGTCCAAGCTTTATCTCTTTTATCTTTTAACTCCCTACAACTTTTGTTGTACCAACTCTTTACATATTCTTTTTCTTGTTTTTGTCTTGGGACATACTTTTCCAATCCTTCTTTATAAATTCTTGTCAAAATATTTCATTTCTTTTCCACTGTTCCTCTTTGTATATTCTTTCCCAGTCTTCTTTTTGAAAGAATTCTCTTATTTGATCAAAATTTGTTTTTTCATACATCAATCTTCATTTTCTATATTGTTCATTTCTTTTTATGTATTTTTCCTCATTTAGTTCTATTTCAACCAATATGTGGTCACTTTTACTTTTTGGTGTCTTATATTCAACCTTTTCCACTATTTCAGGTTCTGATGTGATTATTAGGTCCAGTCTCGATGGTTCTTCTTCATTTCTATACCTAGTGTTCTCTTGAATCCATTGCGTCATTGTATGGTCAATAATCATATCAAGTAGTACAAATCCCCATGAGTCGTCTCCACCCTTCACTGTCATCTCTTCCCAGCAGACTTCTTTACAATTAAAGTCACCCATTATAATTATTCTTCCTCCATCTTTCATTATCTTATTTAATGTTATCCTTGTGTCTTCTAACATACTTTTATGTTCTCTCTCTTCCCACGAGGCTGTTTTAGGAGGTACATAATTGATTACAAGCTTTCTGCTCTTCCTATCTTTGTCTTCCACTTCCATTACAATCATCTCTACTCTATTCTTTCCATATGTGACATTCCTCACGTTTATATCCTTCTTAGCCAGGAACATAACTCCACCCCCTTGTTTTGCCTCTCTGTTTCTAATCCAATAATTATATGCACCATGTCCTACACTGTTGGGTGGTAGTGGACCTTTCAATTTTGTCTCTACAATTCCCATTATGTCCGGTTCTTTTTCCTTCAGATAACTATTTCAGGTTAATCTTCCTGAACTAATTCTAATATATTATTTACTTTTTCTTTTTGGCTTCCCCCCCCCCTCATTAAATCCATGGAAATTATTATCTTCACCTTCCATTGTGCTGCTCTTACCTATATTTCTAATCTTTACATTTTTGTTAATCCCTTCTTCATCTCCAAAATCCTCCGGGCCGCGTTTGTTGACATGGCGTCTGCCTGCCTGGACCAAGTCCTCCCCTTCCTAATTTCCTTCCATTTCCCTCCGTAATCCCTCCCCTTCTCCTTTTTCATCACCTTCTCACTACACCACGAGCTTTCCCCTTCCCTGTAAATACAAAAAAGTACTTCCCCGACGTTGAGATCCACGAAAATTTCCCTTCTTTTTCGGAGCTCCAATTTTCGCTGTGAATCCGTCTACATGTGTGTATTCACCTTGGTCTTTGGATCACGTGTTGGACTCGTGATCGACAGCTATTTCCCTCCCGGAAGAGAGCTCAGAGCTCGTATGACCGATCTATGGGTAATGCTATGACCTTGCACACACACACACACACCCAACTCCCCGCCCACGATAGTCGGAGTAACGACCCGAAGCGCAGCAATACCTGGGCAGGATTCGAACCAGGTACTGACGGACCTCCGTGCTGACAGTCCAGTACTCTATCAACCGCGCCACCGAGTGTGTGTGTGTGTGTGTGTGTGTGTGTGTGTGTGTGTGTGTGTGTGTGTGTGTGTGTGTGTGTGTGTGTGTGTGTGTGTGTGTGTGTGTGTGTGTGTGTGTCTTTGAATGGCAGGTATGGATTAAGATTGACAACTGCAAAAATTACATCTCACGTGATAACTTACAATTCCATTTTTCTTCGGTCGTCAAATTCAACAAGTTAAGAAAGTTGAAGGGTCCCACATACTTGAATTCGTACAGAAAAGTCCGTTTTCCGTGGTATTCTGTAGTGTTTACATACCACCAAGAATGAAGCTCATGAGGGATAACAAACTCCTTATCTCCGTACATCTGTCCATAGAAACAAAACAAGATTAAGTTATTATATTATGATTATTATATTCTTTAACCACTATTAGCAGCCTTAATTTATATATCATATAGATTGAGACAGCCCTGGCCAATTTCTAATTTCTATAGGTGGTAAGAATATTGTAGAATCAAAGAAAAGAACCATTTGATAAAATGTATAATTCCAGACTTAAAAATCACCCCTGAATTTCATACATTTTGGGAATGGATTCACAGTTAGACAAATTAGCAGCATTTATTCCCGCTGTAGAGGACAGACAAGGGTGGTTATAACTTAAAATTTGCATACTCTTGTGAATGTCATGAATATCCGACTAGATATGAATGTTAATGTTTCTGAAACGTTACCCTCCTTTCCCCTTCCCATAGAAAAAGCATGATTTATGTCACAAATTTTATCCAGAGCCTATGGGGCACAAAACAATATGGACTTGTGTGTTGATATAATCTTATTAGCTATGGTATAGGGACAGAAATGTTTTATGTTTTGAATAAAATGAAGCTGCTGCCATTCCTTCTTTCTCTTTCATCCTTTCCTGCTACTAATGTGAGTCAACATTTCTGACCAGTCATCACTACTTGGCTTGGTTCCTCTATTCATCTCCTGCTAAGCCACTCCAGGACCATCCCTTGTGCCATCCATCCACCACATTCTCGGTCTCCCTTGCCTCTCTTCCCGTCCACCTCCATTCCTATCTCCTTCCAATCTGACTTGTTACTTGTGCCACTACATACGAGTATCTTTATTTACCTGAATGAGTTGATGCTCATCATTTTCTTGAACTGCCGGCCGCCCTACGTAATAATCAATTATCTTCCTCATGATTTCTTCCTTTGTGTTTTCATTGTTGATACCGAGTAATTGTGCTCCACGGTCCTCGAAGTTCTTTATAAAATCTTCGTAAACTTTCATATCAAATTGTAAAACTGCAGGAGAGAGACCAAATTTCTGCATAATTAAGAAGAAAATGATGCCCAAGCAACTCCAATAATCAAATCTGATCTTATAACATTGCATCATCTTTAAATTTATGCTTTTATTCACTTTTATGCTGTAGCATATCCAAATTAGTTGATAGTAATAAATGTTTTGAAGTAACATATAATTCTTCCTTAACGCTAAATAGGATGCAAGTTAGCAAAGTATTCTGACAAATAGTTAATTAAGATTCACATCAAAAAGATACAAGTTCTTGGATGTAGGTGGTAATAGATAATTCTGAGTGAAACTTATCTGAGCTTCAC
>NC_134783.1:30051436-30061436 GCF_046742065.1 Oratosquilla oratoria | reverse complement strand
GGGTTAGTCTGAAGCATCAAATGCCTCAACGAGGAGTTGGTCGCTGGTTTCCAGGTAAAGCCAAGGGAATCATCCGGTGTGGGATTTCTGGAAGGACAATAAACAGATATTCCATGAACGACAGTTTCTCCCCTTGAGAATAGCAAAGAACAGTCGATGTAAACTACTTCGCAAAGCACCTCAACAGCTTGGCACACCCTTCATTTGAATTGTCTTTTTACCCATAGGTTGGATCTATGCATTAATACCAGACATACTGTTAGATACTATCTCCCCATGATTTCATTATATCGTTACCTAGGCCATTTTTTTTTCTATTGTCACGAGGTAATGTATGCTCGTGTGGACGAGATTTCTGTCTATTAACCATTAAGGGGCATTTAGACGGTCAAACGGTTTGACAAACCCGGTCTGTCAAACAAGTGTTTGAAGTGATGTTTGACCGTGGGAATAGGGTATTTGGTCGTCAAACACGTTCGACAAACGTGTTTGACGACCGAATACTCCATTCACACGGTCAAACATCACTTCAAACACTTGTCTGACAAACCGGGTTTGTCAAACCGTTTGACCGTGTAAATGGCCATTTAGAGAATGGAGTTTTCCCCAAAATAAAAATAGCCTATTAGGAGCCAGAAAGAAGAACAAGCTATGTTGTCTACATGTTGAGATAATCTACAACCTTCAGGCGATATTTTTTTCCTCAACTGAGTAAAATTGCTTAATAGCAGCTAAAATGTATACAAGAACAAATTCCTCTGTCTACGGGGTATAATTGATGAGTGCACTATGAAGAGATTCAGAAGAACGATGGCTGAAAATAACAGTAGAAAGAAAATAAAGTATTATGACGAATGGAAACTGGATTAAGGTTGTTATTTGTGAGGAAAGAAACGACAATGAGGCGGGAAACTTTAGACTCTAACTTGCTCAGAAAAACTGAGGTGAGGCGATCCAAATCCGAGGTTTGTACTCCACACAAGAAAGTACCGTTATTGTTATCGTTGTCATTAGAAAAAGACCTATCGTAATAAACTTTACGATCATAATTATGATAAAACATAAGCAAATATTCAGATTTTTACTGAGGTTTTGGATGATTATCAAAAAGGAAAACTAAAGAGTATTATTATGCTGTTGGTGAATTTCATTTCTATTTGGCAAAATTGACCCAGGTCGTCATCGGGATTATCAATAAGGTTGTGATTCATTACTATTGAGGAAAATTATAAGAAGTAATGTTATGATGTTTGTGCTCCTTATCCATATTTGGCAAAATTGACCCAGGTTGTCATCGGGATTATCAATAAGGTTGTGATTCATTGCCATTGAGGAAAACTGTAAGAAGTGATGTTATGATGTTTGTGCTCCTGTAGTGTTCTGTAGCCAACACGTGAAATTACCCAGGTTGTCATCGGGATTATCAATAAGGTTGTGATTCATTGCCATTGAGGAAAACTGTAAGAAGTGATGTTATGATGTTTGTGCTCCTTACCCATATTTGGCAAAATTGACCCAGGTTCTCATCGGGATTATCAATAAGGTTGTGATTCATTGCCATTGAGGAAAACTGTAAGAAGTGATGTTATGATGTTTGTGCTCCTTACCCATATTTGGCAAAATTGACCCAGGTTCTCATGTATTGTAAATAAGTTGTAATTCATTGCCATTGAGGAAAACTGTAAGAAGTGATGTTATGAATTTCGCCTACCCATATTTGGCAAAATTGACCCAGGTTCTCATCGGGATTATCAATAAGGTTGTGATTCATTGCCATTGAGGAAAACTGTAAGAAGTGATGTTATGATGTTTGTACTCCTTACCCATATTTGGCAAAATTGACCCAGGTTTTCACCATGTTATCCCTCAGTTTGCGATCTTCCTTTAGGTCGAGCGGGCCTGTACCCTTGACCTTAAAAAGGAGGAAGAGTTCGTCTCCATGGTTCGAATCTTGAAAAGAATAAATAAAAAAACATTAACATTTCATTGGCCATTACCACCCGTAGGGGACAATCTCGTGGAGCTACAGAGATCGCAAAGGAGAGATTTGAGGAAAATAATAGAAAGAAGGGTAGTAGAGGTTAAAAGAAATAATTATTTATTTTTATTTTTCCTAGTGAAGATTAATCTACAATATAAAAAAAAAATAGTGGGTAACCCAGGTACGTAGAGATGTCAATAAAGTTCTGAAAACACTAAGTATATAATACTTCTACACAAAAAAGAAAATCTTCGTCATGATAATTGACTGCTATTAGTCATCACACATAAATCCTTTGACAAAATTAGATATTATAGAAAATATCGTAATCAACATAAGAAGACTGATTAACATGAAGTATTACGAAAACAAATTCATATTTTTCTTTGAATTCACTTTTGCATGCCTCAATATGAGGAAATATGCGTGCGCATACACAACTATGTCTGTATACATAAAGCCGCATGGATAAAAGGCTTCATAATGGAATGTGTGTGTGTGTGTGTGTGTGTGTGTGTGTGTGTGATTTACCTTAGTTTTTCACCTTGGTTCATCTTGGTCTTTGGATCACGTGTTGGACTCGTGATCGACAGCTGTTTCCCTCCCGAAAGAGAGCTCAGAACTCGTATGACCGATCTACGGGTAATGCTGTGACCTTACATGCACACACACACCCAACTCCCCGCCCACAAGAGTTGGAGTAACGACTCAAAACACAGCGATACTGAAATTATTTCAGCCCTGTGTGTGTGTGTGTGTGTGTGTGTGTGTGTGTGTGTGTGTGTGTGTGTGTGTGTGTGTGTGTGTGTGTGTGTGTGTGTGTGTGTGTGTGTGTGTGTGATTTACCTTAGTTTTTCACCTTGGTTCATCTTGGTCTTTGGATCACGTGTTGGACTCGTGATCGACAGCTGTTTCCCTCCCGAAAGAGAGCTCAGAGCTCGTATGACCGATCTACGGGTAATGCTGTGACCTTACATGCACACACACACCCAACTCCCCGCCCACAAGAGTTGGAGTAACGACTCAAAACACAGCGATACTGAAATTATTTCAGCCCTGTGTGTGTGTGTGTGTGTGTGTGTGTGTGTGTGTGTGTGTGTGTGTGTGTGTGTGTGTGTGTGTGTGTGTGTGTGTGTGTGTGTGTGTGTGTGTGTGTGTGTGTGTGTGTGTGTGTGTGTGTGCGTGCGTGTGTTTGTGTGTATAAAGAGAGATTGAGTGGCTGATTGAGAGTGAGAGAGAACAAGAGCAAGTGACCTAGAGAGAGTGAATGGGAGAGAGAGAGAGAGAAAAAGAGAAAGTTAAAAGATGGAAGAGAGGGAAAGAGCAAAAGAGAGACAAAGAGAGCTAAGAGTGAGAGTTTGAAGGCGAGAATAAGGGAGGTACTTAATCACGCACTCATTTCCTTTTCAAATCTCTAGCAAAATACCCCCTCATGTTAAATCACAGCTTGACATCCTCACAGGAATAAAAATACTCTAGACTTTTTTCTTCATTAGGAATAATGTAAATGACACACCTTCAAACCAACAACAGCAATGATGATGACGAACACATCTTCAGTTTTTGGATCATTATTGATATCACGCCTATTTTTTTGAGTGACAACTAACACCTGATCAAATGCTGACACTGTTACATTGACATACTCTGTTTTCAAAATTTTCTGGAAACAAAACACTGAACAAGCGTTTGGCATTGTTACTTTTGACTTGTAGGTGTGACTACACAGAGTTAGTATACTTTGTGACAGATACTGAGGTTACAAGAAAATTTACAACCAAACATTTCTTTTAAAACTTGATTTACAAGAAGGTAAAAGGAAATAGATATACTTGTTGATTTTAGCAATTGTACTTTATAAATAGAAACACAATCCCTTGAAGCAGCTATGAATTGTTATATTAGCATGCTAGCATGACCCTTTTGATGTACCTATCAAATATTCTTTTGAATTTGAATTAGAATACGTTACAAACAGAGCAGATGCGACATGACGTCATCAATAAGCTGACTTGCAGATGCACAGGCCGCGTTACAACAGATTTTTGTTGACACTTATGAATCTGAGTGACTAGTAACCAACTTCGTTTACAACATCCTATTACTTCTTATATCTTAATAACACATCCAAATTACGTATTGCTTCATATAATTTTACTCGCTAATTAGATCCACACTGTACAACGAGAATATTATTTGATATACAGAGGGTTCGAAAAATAAAATGTAACCGAAGTTGATTTCTAGCCATTCGAATGCACAACTGTAGACAAGAATCTCTATTATCATAACACGGACTTCTGGTAGAGTTCATGAAAAGCTGAAATACTTACAGTTGCCGAAGGATTCGATGCCAATAATATGCTTGGGATAATTATACTGCCCCACATGACTGTATTCATAAAGGTACAATTTCCCGTTCTTGTGGTTTTGTAAATGAGCTGTGGAGGCGACGTCACTGAACATATTGAAGTGTCGGTATCCAAACATCTAGAATTAAGACCATTCGTAAAACATTTCTGGGTAAGTGATTTGTTTCTTTTTTAAATAAGGTATGTATATTCTAAATTTTAAATAAAACACTTTCAAAGGGCGTTTAATTTGTATAACTTTAATTATATATCTTGTGCTATTTCAAAACAAATGAGTTCCGACTGTTCATCAAGTTGTATTCAGAATCTTCAGACTTGTGATTGAATCCCCGGGGAAAACCTATATTCTCACCATCCCTCTCTCACCATGTGGGAAGTGAAAAACCTCTGGAAAAGTGAGCCCTGTCAATTGCGGCAAGCCGCCGATGTTTGGGTCGCCTCCCCGCCTGGCCAGGACTGTCGTAAGCCAACGCGACATAGTCAACAGGAGGTCCCGGGTATCGACCTCATGACCACCTGCTCATGAGTTAAACATGATATCCACTGGGCTATGGCATGGCCCAAAAATTAATTTGTGTGTTGTCTTCTGTCAGTTAGGATGTAGTCTGATGCAGGGCTAAGCATTTCGTGACTATTTAATTCGTGACTATTTAATTCAAACAAGAGGGATACGTGGTCATAATGAGAGCACTGATTCTACTCCACGGATACGCGAAATTATCTGGCGCTAGCTACTTTTTTTTTTTTTAACAATAACTAGAGCTTCTTTCCTTAGGGACATTATCACACCGAAGAGCTGGAATCACAAATACAGTGAAGGAGATGATGATATCCTTCCAGTCCCAAGATCTAATTATATAAAACTTATTTCCATGTGTGTCAAATTTGGATATTTCATGTTTAACAACATTGAATTTAAACAGATTAGAGGTCTCGCAATGGGGAGTCCATTATCTGCTGTCATGGCATGTTTATTCATGGAAGTATTAGAAATGGACAAATACATCGACATCATGGGAAGAGGTACCACTTGGTTAAGGTACGTGGATGACATTATCGTGGTGATGCCAAAAGGAACCAATGTAGAAAATAAGCTGAGAAGACTCAACGCTGTGAATAAAGACATTCAATTCACAGTTGAACTGGAAAAAGAGGGTAAGTTACCATTTTTAGACACGTTGATACACAGAGGTTCTCAACAGGTAAGTTTCTCGGTGTACAGGAAGTCCACCAATAGGGACGACTTTGTCCACTATTTTTCAGCACACAGCAGACGTGTTTAAACGGGTGTTCTAATAGGTTTCTTTCTCAGAGCTTTTCGTATCTGCAGTGAAGAACTCCTAGAGGATGAACTTACTTACATCAAGAATACCTTTAGGAAGCTGAAATACCCCGGAGGTTTGATCACCAGGACAATGAGGAAAGCCAAGAAGATCTACGATGGTTCAAATGTCCGGACCCCGGGAAAGGATAAGTCTCATTTTATTTCTGTCCCTAATTCTATAAACACCATAGCTATTGATGATTATTTGTTAAAAAGTGGAATAAATGTAGCAAAAATATCTTCCAATAAAATAGGAAAAATATTTAAGAAACATAATAATATTCGTAATAATCTCAGTGTCGTTTACCGTATTCCATGCAACGGTTGTTCGTCATCTTACTTCGGTGAGTCAGGTCGAGGGATCAATAAACGCTTGAGTGAGCACAAAAACGATCTCAGGGCTCATAGAACATCTAACTCCTTGGTTCGTCACCTGGACAAATGTGGACATCTACCTGATTGGAACAACACAGAAATTCTACACGAGGGATTTGAGAAGAAAATGAGAAAAACTGTGGAAGCTGCACATATCGCCACCAACAAGAACAACAACGACAGAGACGGATTTAAATGCCTCTCGAAAGCAGCAAGTGTCCTAATAATTAAATCGTTAGCCAAAGGGAAAACATGACGCTCATACCTTGGCGGGTTCCCTCTCACTACGAATATAAGAATTGTGATCCGTCTGTAATGCTGTAGTCCTCTGAAGAAGACCAAGTTGGTCGCAACGTTAGGGCAATAAACTCTATTCCTAACACATCTTCGTTTGCCCTTCCCCACCCACATTCTCTCTTATTTGTCTGAAATAATCTTAAATATATATATATATATATATTATATATATATAATATATATATATATAATACATATATATATGTATATATATATGTATATATATTATATATATGTATATATATATGTATATATATATATATATATATATGTATATATGTATATATATATGTATGTGTATATGTATATATATATGTATATATATATGTATATATATATGTATATATATATATATATATATATATATTAATTACTCACATCGATAATCTTCTCTGTATTGTTCACATCGAGCTCAGGTTTTCCGAAGTAGAAGTTGAGGATTTTGAGGCAGATGTCCCAGGCCCCCTCTTCGTCAATCGACAAGGCCGAGGGAAAGTTGACAGGCATCCTGGACTGGAGGTCCGTCACGGCATCAGGAAAGTTTCCAAGATCTAAGAAGTCAGGAGATTTGAAACTGAGTTAAAAATATTAATATAAACATCAACCATTTCGATAACTCTGCCATGCGAAT
Organism: Oratosquilla oratoria; assembly: GCF_046742065.1. Lineage (NCBI taxonomy): Eukaryota > Metazoa > Arthropoda > Malacostraca > Stomatopoda > Squillidae > Oratosquilla > Oratosquilla oratoria. The sequence continues at coordinate 30,054,456 of NC_134783.1, read as the reverse complement.
GGTGTAAACTAGTTCCATGCCGGTCCCAAGCCCGGATAAAAGAGGAGGATTGTTGCGACAGGCCTGGCAAGCCGGCAACGTTGAAGAAACCTCCGCTCGTGAAACACATACGGACCTATACAGGCGACAGGCCATGACCTAACAGGCGTCTGGTAAGAATCCATTTCGATGGTGGGACTGAGGGTTGATTCTATGGTATGCATCTATTGACAATATTTTATCATCAGTGTTCCTGTGATCAAAGGCCAGCATGCTGAAATTGAAATGTGGTACTGCCCAGGACTCGGACCCGGCATCCTCATGACAAGTAGTATACAGTAATTAAACTATGCTCACAGGATTCTGTTTCTGTGTATCCACTTTCCCATAGATCCATTTACACTGTCTATCTGGATTTTTTTTTTTCAAATTATTCCACCAAATAATGCATCTATGTGAAAAACTATGAATTCATACTGTCCTTCATTTAGAGCTATCTTATATTTCTTGTTATGTCCTCTTGATTGTGTGTGTATGTGTGTGTGTGTGTGTTTGTTTTTCTCCATTTTCTTCATTCACCTCCAATCCCCTATCCATTACCCTTGCATTTACCTCTCGCACCATCCCATCCATGTATAAATCGAACAGCCAAGATGACATAACACACCCCTGGCGAAGTTCCACCTTTACCTCAAACCACTCACTCTCTCCATTGCTGATTTTAACACAGGCTCTGTTACTCTCGTAAAAACTCTTGACTGCTCTTAACAGCTTTCCTCCTATTCCATATATCTGTAATACCTCCCACAGTGCCTTCCTGTCTACACTGTCATAAGCCTTTTCCAAATTCATAAAGGCCCAATAAACATCCTTACGTTTTCCTAAATCTTTTTCACATATCTGTCTTACCACAAAAAGCTGATCCACACAATCCCTACCTGTCCTAAACTCACACTGTTCCTCACCAATTACTCTCTCTGTTCCTCTCCTAATCCTTTCAATCAATACAATCCCATAAGCCTTCCCAACTACACTTAACAAGCTAATCCCTCTGAAACTACTACACTTAAACTGCTCCCCCTTTTCCTTGTAAAATGGAACTATACAGGTACTCCTCTAGTCCTCCGGCACTCTATTCTCTCTTAAACATACATCAAATAATATCACCAGCCAGTCCACCATCACTGTAACTTCCTTTTTTAGACATTCTTCATGACGACCATCCAGACCAGGTGCTTTACCTGCTCTCATCATCTTAACAACTGGCCTCACTTCATCTTTCCTTATTTCTCCTCCATTTTCCTCCTTCATCACTGTCCTTTCCTTAGCGTTTCCCACTGCAACTAGCTTTCCCTCCCTATCCTCCTTCACATTCAGCAAATCCCTAAAATACTCTGCCCATCTTCCTCTTATTACCTTCTCTTCCCTTATCATCTTTCCATCTGCACCTTTTACATTTCCTTCTCTACTTGATTTACTCCTCTTCCTCTCTTAATTTGTTCCTAAACATCTTTTTATCACTTTCAAAATTTTCTGACATACCCTATTTCACATATGCTATCCTCTTTGCCTCCTTTTTCTTATGCTTTACTTGTCCTTTCTTTTCTTTGTACCTCTTATATGATTCCTTCGTTCTATTTTGTAACAAATCTGTGAAAGCTCGCTTCTTCTCTTCTACAACCTTCTTTGCTTCCTCATCCCACCACTCACTATCCTTCCTTCTATTTCCTCCCGTCCTCCTTGTTCCACACGCCATCTTTGCACACCTTGTGACTCCCTCCTTGAACCATCCCCATTCCTCCTCCACTCCTAGTTCTACTCTATCCTTCACTCCTTCCCACTCCTCTCTTAGGTTCTTCTTGAACTCTTCCATTTCTTTCTAATTTAAGCAGTTTACTGTAAGTACCTCCCTACCTTATATATATATATATATATATATATATATATATATATATATATATATATATATATATATATATATGGAAAATGTTGGAAAAAGTAATACTCACAATTACTGAAAAATGCGCCTTCGTCCGATGTGGTTCCAATCATGATGTTGACATCGTTATATTTTCCATCCTTAAGTAAACGCGGAACTTCGGCCGGGAGGAACCATCCATCTATTCTTGGAGCCATCGTGTTCGGTGACGTTTCCCATGTCTGCATAAAGGTAAAAACGCATTAAGGTCTCACTCACTATGTGAAAAAAGGTGAAATGTATTAAGGTCTCACTATGTGAAAAAAGGTACTAGATTTTTTTTTTTTTTTTTTTTTGTCAATGATATCCAATAAGGCTTGAAACCATTATGGTAACTGGTCTTTGTATTACCTAATTTTTATTTATTTATTTATTTTTTCCCGTGGGGACTATGTCTGCATAAAGGTCAAAATGCATTAAGGTCTCACTATATGGAAAAAGGTCAAAACGCATTAAGGTCTCACTCACTATGTGAAAAAAAGGTCAAAACGCATTAAGGTCTCACTCACTACTGTATGTGAAAAAGGTACTATATTTTTTTTTTTGTCAATGATGTCCAATAAGGATTGAAACCATTATAGTAACTACTCTTTGTATTGCCTACTTTTTATTTTTTTCCTGTGGGGACCACACTCATGATACGGACTCCAATTTGATTTCTATATCTCTTTGTCTCTATAATGAAATACTACTCTTCCGTACGTTAGGAAGTTTGTATGTGATTCACCATGGTATCGGGCTACGTGCTGGACACGTGATTAACAATATTACCATATCGGTTGAGTGCTTGGGGCTCACACACACACACACACACACACACACACACACACACACACACACACACACACACACACACACACACACACACACACACACACACACACACACACATATATATATATATATAAATGTATATATATACATATATATATAAATAAATATATATATATATAAATATATATATAAATAAATATATATATTCTAATATATATATAAATAAATATATATATAAATATATATATAAATAAATATATATATATATATACAGTATATATATATATAT
>NC_134783.1:30043936-30046436 GCF_046742065.1 Oratosquilla oratoria | reverse complement strand
AGCGGGCGTTGTGCTGCACCCAGCGAAGGGCCATGTTCTGATCCTTTAGTCCAAAGTTTCCAGGGATGACCGAATCCTCCGTCGAAAGGAAGCCTTTGACCATATAAGAGTATATTAACAAACAAACAAATGGAATAGAAAAATAAATGAATAAATAAATAAATAAATATATAAATAAATAAATAAATAAATAGATAAATAAATACACAAATAAATAGATAAATAAATAAATAAATAAATGTTGAGACATTGTGACAAGTTGAAAACGGTGGAAAAAGAGAGTCACGGGTCTCTTTCCGAGTTTATTCCTGACCGGTTTCGCTTTCGCTTGTAGCTTCTTCAGAAACTACAAGCGAAACCGGTCAGGAATAAACTCGGAACGAGACCCGTGACTCTCTTTTTCCACCTTTTCCAAATAAATAAATAAATGAAATGAATAAAATAGATAAATAAATAAATAAATAAATAAATGAATAAACAAACAAATAAATAAATAAGTAAATAAATAAATAAATAAATAAATAGATGAATAAATAAATATATAAATAAATAGATAAACGAATAAATAAATACACGAATAAATAAATAAACAAATGAATAAACAAGTAAATAAATGAACAGATAAATAAAATAACAAACAAATAAATGAATAGAAAAAAATGGATAGATCAATAAATACATAGAGAGATGAATAAATTAATAAACAAATAATTTAATAACTATGTATATTAACCCATTCAACTCCGATGACAAGATGTCTTGTCATTTGGTCAAATAAAACAAAAATCATAAAACACCAAAATGTTTGATCAAACACCAGAAAAATATGACGTCAATCCTCGCTTCGCTGCGAGCGAAGCGAGGATTGACGTCATATTTTTCTGGTGTTTGATCAAACATTTTGGTGTTTTATTTGACCAAATGACAAGACATCTTGTCATCGGAGTTGAATGGGTTAAAAAGCAAATGGATAAATATATAAGATTAATAGATAAATGAATAATTAGATGAATTAATAAATAATAATATAATTAAATCAATAAACAAACAATAAGTACAGATATAAACAGATAAATACATACATAAATAGATGACGAATAAATTGATAATTTGATAAATAGAAATGAGTAGATGAAAACATATGCATGAACAAATGAATGAATAACCATATAAAAAAAAGACAAATAAATAGATAAATAAATAGATACAAAAATAAACAGATAAATCAACAAGCGTGTTCATCTGTAACCTCATGACTAGGTTCTAGAAAAGTTCCAAATTGTTCTTATAGCTCAGGAATTCTGTGGTAAACCTTTTCTAAAACGAGTCCTTTCGTTTCCTCTTTGGGTCAACTCTAATGGAATGAGTTCGATTAGTGGAAAGTCTACTTTGTCTTCGATGGCCTGACTACTGAACACTGACAAGCCCATAAACAAAACCTTCAAAGCAGATACACAGACATCTAATGTAGAATTTAGTGGAATTAAATCCGTCATTCAGGAGGTGCTCAGATAAGAGGGAGGGTGGAGGGGTGTGGAGTGTATTCAGGGATGGAATGGATGGGAATGATTTTATGCCTTTTTCTTTTTGGCTACCCCCCTTGTAAGGGGGAAAAACCTTGGTATATGTATGTATGTATGTAAATCTTGCAAGGAAAATAACAGATCTCGGAGATTCTAAAACCAAAGATGACAATAATTTTTTTCTAGTATCTCCTGATGGAGTAATTGGAAGCCTGCTGGTCTCGCATTACCTTAGTTGTGGGTTCGAGTCCCGCACTTCTCTCCGATTCCCAGCAGTGACTGTTTATCTGTCCAAGTGCATAAGGCAAAGGTGACAGCTTCGGACGCAGCTACTACGAGCCTCCTGGCATAGGTTCCTCACCGTTTTCTCCTTCAAGTGATTTTGGTTTCTCAAGACGCATGAAGTCTTAGCAACTGAACTGACTTGATTCTATATTAATTAAGAACAATTAGATTTGATATATAGTTATATACAATATGTTTGTGAACTTCACCGACAAACTTTAGGAATATATTTTCCAAAACAAAACCACAATGTTCTATAGTGAAATGCAAAATCGTTATGTTTTGTTAGCCCAAGTCAATATACTTTGCATCCAACAGATCGCCGATGCCCATCACCTTCCCGGTATTTGGGTTGTCACAGTTTGCAAAACATAATAATTTTGCATTTAATTATAGAACATTATGGCTTTGCCTTTCGATGGAGAATATATTCCTAATTTTTTTTCGGTGGATTTCACGAAAAAGTTCTATATTTGTGCAAAATGATTGCTTTGGCATATTTCGTATATTTTGGGAGCGAGGCGGAGAGCTACATCCGAAGCAGTAAGCTTTGCCCTACTATGCACTTAGACTGTTGAAACAGGTTACAATCACTACTGGGAATCGGAGAGAAGAGCAGGACTCGAACCGGCTAGGAAGACCCAAGGCCAGAAACCCGGCTGTGCCACCATTGCGCAAAATGCATCAAAGCC
>NC_134783.1:30036436-30038936 GCF_046742065.1 Oratosquilla oratoria | reverse complement strand
ATGACTAGGAGCGCCACGCAACAAAGAAATATTTTAGCAAAAAATCCAGAAATCGGCGAAAAACGACTTAGGCAATTTCTTTATGAGGGTGACGATATACAAATATGGATGGGCTATTATCAACCAGGTTAGAAATCAATGATTACTTATATAGGAACGAACTAGATATTTTGTGCTTAATCGAGACTAAGCTGTAAAAAATGTTAAACCATAACTGGGAAATGGTAGACACGCAGTTCGGAGAAGTCATAGAAAAGATATAATGGAAGGCTGGCGATGATAAATGTGGAAAATAACATAAAAGTAGATAAGGCAATATTAAACAGAAGATAAACTGAGACAATGAATCTGAAAGAACTGAAGCCAAAGGAGAAAATAAGAGACGGTGATCTAAAATGGCAATCACCGACAAAATAGAGTAGATACAAAGTGAGGATGAAAACTTTATTAAATGTACAACGTTTCTCTGTTTCAATCTTTTTTCAAGTACTTGTCAAATTTTCAAGAAGCTAAGCTCAGTACATTTAATAAAGGTTCCATCCTCACACGGTGTTTACTCTGACCAAAATAAAAGACTTCATGGTAGCTTACGCACCCAAGAGGAGGGTGTGTAGAATGAAGAATACTAACAGATGTCACAGACAGCTCTCCTTTTACGGAAAACGATTAATCAAAGTGGTAATGTAATTCTGATAGATGTCTTGGATTATAAAGAGATAAATTGGGGGAACGGAAAATATGCGGTAATGAAAAGTCCTGGGGTTGATGACCCTGGTCAACAAAGGATTTGTTTCAAGGAAAACAGTAGCTTTTTCATGCAGAATCCATAAATAATGTCAATTTTTTCATCACCTACAGTTTTTTGTGTTCTACTGTATGTTACGTTACGTGGGATAAATTTCAATCAAGTAGTTGGCAACACAGAGTTTGGCAACACTGCATGAGATTATTATGCACTTTCAGCCAAACTGTTCATCAAGTGAACCACATTTATTGAGTAAGGAAGAGCTGAATGATCTTGTGTTGGATTTAAATTGGTCAAAAAAGCAATCTGAACTTCTTGCTTTCAGGTTAAAGGGCTGGAATCTTCCCTCAGAAAGAGTCCAAAGTTAGTTTTCATCGTAAGCGACATTGTGATTTTGAACATTTTTTCTCACTTTAGGATGGTGTGGTGTTTTGCAATGATGTATATTCTGTCATGAAGGAACTTAACCATAAATATGACAGAAATAAGTGGCGCTTGTTTACTGACTCTTCGAAAGTGATCCTGAAAGCTGTTTTGCTCCACAGTGGAAATAAGTTTCCTTCTGTTCCTTTGGCCCATGGAGCTAACATGAAGGAAACATATGAGAGTATGAATGAAGCTTCTATGTCAAAAAAATTAAGTATGAAGAGCATAAATGGAATATCTGTGGTGACCTAAATGTTGTGGCAATTTTACTTGGAATGCAGATGGGTTACACAAAGTTTTGTTGCTTTCTCTGTGAGCGGGATAGTCGGGGTAAGAAAAATCATTATGAAAAGAATGTGTGGCCGAAGCGATCTCTGGTCCCAGGAGAGAAGAATTTTCTCAATCCTCCTCTTGTTGATTCAGAGAAAATTTATCTGCCTCCTTTGCATATTAAGTTAGAGTTGACAAAATATTTGTTAAAGGTATAAATATAACTGGCAAGGTATTCATATATTTGAAAAAAATAGGTTTCCTAGAGTAAGTGACGCAAAAATCAAAGGTATTTTTGTTGAACCACAGGTTAGGGAGCTGATGAGAGACCAGAAATTTGATGAAGAGATTAAATGATCTTGAAAAAGCTTCATGGCTGTCATTTAATAAAGCTTGCGCAGAGTTTTTGGGAAATCACAAAGGAAATGACTATTCTGAAATCATAAAAGAGATGCTGACATCCTACAAAGCCTTGTGATGCAATATGAGCTTAAAAATTCACTTCCTAGACTCTCACTTGGACTTTTTCCCTGCAAATCTTGGCGCCGTCAGTGACGAGCATGGTGAGAGGTTTCACCAGGACATTCTGAACATGGAAACAGGTATCAAGGGAAGTGGAGCTTTTCAGTGTTGGCTGATTACTGTTGGACACTAAAAAGGGATCCCCCAGAAGCAAAATGCACTCGAAAATCATACATTTCTACATTTTAAAGGTAAGTTTCATTAAAGTATCAGCCTCATTTATTAGTTATAATTGTTTATAATCTAATATGCTATCACAGAGAAAGCATGCCTGATAGAAAAATCCTGAAAACATTTGAAATCAGCAGAAAAAAATTCTATCAAGTTCATCTCCTTTTGCTTGTGTGACAGGTATTTTAATAAATTTTGTTGACCAGTGTAATTAATTAATTAATTATTACAATGGGACACCCAGCGATCTAATGGACAAAAGATCGCTACTCAAGAGGCGAAGATACTTAAAAAAAAACAGGACCTGAATTGAGGGACCTGATATTATTGAATTTTTGAAATATATATTCTCCATTGGATAATGTG
>NC_134783.1:30018936-30031436 GCF_046742065.1 Oratosquilla oratoria | reverse complement strand
ACACATAAAATGATCCAACTTATATAAACCGTGATGAAGATTTATATTATGATTTCGGGTGGTGTGGATCAAACTAAATTCTATTATGTTTCTTACCACCATACTATCTGTAAAAAAATGGATTGGGCATTGGTCCAGTCAACAGGATGATTATATATTTCAATATGATAATTTTTATGACAGTCGCATGTAGGATTCGAACCCACTGCTTTCGGCCACCCGTAAGATTACCTTCACATCAGATTGATGCCGCTGTTATTAGCGAATTTCTCTCATATTTCAATATGATAATTTTTATGACAGTCGCATGTAGGATTCGAACCCACTGCTTTCGGCAACCCGTAAGATTACCTTCACAGCAGATTGATGTCGCTGTTTTTAGCGAATTTCTCTCATATTTCAATATGTTTGAATATACCATTAGGATTGTTTCCATCTCTTGCATTTTTCTTATGCTGTTCCATTCTTATGTTTAAGGGTTTATCAGTTTGACCTATATATACTTTGTTGCACATTTTGCAAAAAAAAAATGGTAAATACATCCTTTGTGACATTTGATACTATTATCAATCAGCATTTGTTTAACTGTATTGGTATTCTTGAAAACTGCATTTACATATATCTATCTATCTATCTATCTATCTATCTATCTATATATATATATATATATATATATATATATATATATATATATATATATATTCGTAAAGGTAGTAGCAGATCTTCCTTAATACATACAGAATTAAATTTGACCGCTGCTTGTGCAAGAATAAGCTTCTTGTTGAAGGATTCAACCTTTCTAATAGTGCTTCTTTGTTCTTCATGAAGTCGGAATAAAAGATTGCCGAAGTTCATATTGTGTATTATACGACGTTTCGCCCTTCTTAGAGCATTTTCAAGTACATCTAAATGGTAATAGAAACAATTTATATATATGACAATAGGTGAATTGGGAAAGCTTATACAAAATAGTGAAGAAAGATCAAAGATCTTATGTGGGAATTACGTCCGTGGCACTCCGTGGGGTGCTGGGAGGGTCAGTTGTCCACCCAGTGAAACTAGAGCCACGGAGGTTGTACCTCCCTGTACATTTATGGATGGAGCCTTCTCTCGAATATGGAGGTCCTCCAGGATCTCCAGACGATGAAAGTTATGTGCGGAGTCGATGATCTTTGTATTTTCCACCAGGATCTTTCTAGTCAGGGAGGAGTTATGTTTTTCCGAAAAATGTTTCTTCGGGGCACCAGCTTGTAGATGGCACGTTAATCTTCTGGAAAGAGAAGTGGTCGTCATTCCTATGTTTCTCCTACGTATTCCGTGGCACAGTCCGTGCAGACTATGGGGTAAACTACACCGGCCATTTGTGTATATTCCTCAGTGGCTTTGACTTTGGTGGCGCACAAACCCATCAATACCTTGCACCTATTCTCACCAAAGTCAAAGACACTGAAGAACATATATTTTTGTTATATATTTCTTTGTTATTTAGATATGTCCGATTGTAATTTAGTCGTTTGTTCTTGAGACCTTTTCCTCCTTTTGTTCTTCCATCCTCCATCGCGGACATTTGATCCACCTCCATTTGCGTCTTTGGACTATGTTAAGTGTTTTAACGTTTGTGTTACGTATTGATGTTTTTTGCTACATTTGTTTTAGATTCACAGCAATATAAACTTGTTTTTTTATTTTCACTTTATTTTATTTGGTGCCAATATTTCATGTTAATAGTATTTTATCTATCATTGTAAAGAGGTTTGCTTTGTATATGTGATTGAGAGTATGAACCTTTCCCAGGTTTACCACTTTGACGATCTGTATTTGCGTTCACAATGTTGTACCCATTATACCCCCTGAAGACGATTCCTGGACGGTAATCGAAACGTCGGTCAAATAAACCCTTGGATTGAGCCTGGCGTTTACAGTTTTCCGATATATATATGTGTGTGAGACCTTGTTCCCCTTATAAAGGAGAGGCCGAACATTATACACTCATTTCATTCACTAAAAAAAAAAAAAAAAAAAAAAAAAAAAAAAAAAAAAAAAAAAAAAAAAATCTCATTCCACCATGTCGTGGGTGAATGCTCATTCCCGTGTCCCACCACACAATTCGGGACGAGGGCAATGCAGCGAAGAACAACACTTCCACAGCAATAGCTGAAAGCCAAAGTGAGTTTACGCCCACCGTTTTATCATACTCTGATCCCTCCTTCCTCATCAATCAAAATAATTTACGAATCAGATGATAACATTCCTTTAAGACTGCGTCATCCTTTTCTCTCTTCACAATCTCTCTTCACTGAGTCCTATCTTTTGCACTCTCTTTTCCTTGTTCAGTAAAAACTCCACGTGCATCTAAAGTTCTCTCCAATCTATCTATCCACTTCTTGGTCTTCCTCTCAAAATTGCTCCTCACTCGTTTATTCTTCCCATATGTCCAAACCACCTCATCACTATTTGAGCTACCACATCCATATTTTTTTCACCTCCCAGCTCTGCTAAGCTTTCATATTTCTCACTCTATCCAGTCTTATAACACCTATCATATCTTCAAACATTCTATATAATGAACGTACATATTCTTTCCTTCTGCCTTTCCTATTTTCAAGTATGCACCCCATACAGTGGCATGGTTACAATCATTACTTCATGCAATCTTTACTTTGCATTCATGTTTAAATGAGTATTTCTTGCAGCACTTTTCATCCCAAACATAGGTATTTGCTCCTTTTTACTCTATAGTTCACCACTACATCCATTCACCTGTCAGTTGCTATGTGCGACCTCAAATAGATAAGACTCCCCACTTCCTCAGACCTCTCACTCTTCAGCCACATTCCAACTGACGCCGACACAATTATTTGTATATTTTATTAACTTATTTTTTGACACATTTACTCTTATCCATATACATGTACAACTGCTCTGGCAACATAACACAACCCTTACGTAATCTTATATTCACCTCAAACCATACACCCTCTCCATTCTCACTCTTCAGCCATATTCCAACTGACGCCGACATAATTGTTTGTATATTTTATTAACTTATTTTTTGACACATTTACTCTTATCCGTAGACATGTACAACTTCTATGGCAACATTACACAACCCTTACGTAGTCTTATATTCACCTCAAACCATTCACCCTCTCCACTCTGGATCTTTTACTACCTTCAACAGACTTCCTCCTATTCCACACATCGACAACATACTCTACACTATATCTATCTTATCATAGGCCTTCTCTAAGTCAACTAAACTCCCTAAAAACCATTTACCATCATGCATTATTAGGGAAAAAGATTCAAATAGACCACAGCAGCACGACTAGCGTGTTAACAGAGAATATTGGAGGCCAGTAGGCTTGAACGGGAATTAAGGTGTGTGTGTATGTGCAGGACAATAAATTGACCAAATAATAAACCGGGTTATTATAGATACCTACAGGAGAGAGAAACCAAAGTGTTTACAATGGCGACGAGAATGGTGATGTAGTGGCAGTAACGTGCAATCAAGTGAGGCCTTGCTAAATAGGGCAAAGGAGGAGGAAAAAGACGTCAAGATTCCCAAGATAAATGTCTCGAGAGAAGGCGTAGACCCCTTCAGAGGAGGAGAAGTAGTGAACATTTGTTCAGCTGGACTGCGTCTCATACTTTTGATGATTACAGCTTCCCTTAGCTAAATAAAATCACCTGGTGGCTGCAAGAATAACCATACGAGTCGGATATAGAGAATAACGAAGGAAATGGTGGTTCACTCCATCGTGATTTCAATCATACCTCCCTCATCTGTGTTACAGTACCGAGAACTTGTTTGTTGATTTGATTTGATACCGTGTCAAACTTGCAAACACGTAGTAGTGACTTCAATTCTTGGTGCCCGCTGTGAGCTTCGAAGAGTTGGTTACCGACAGCCCTGGCTAGGCGGGGAGGCGACCCATACATCGGCCTATAAAACCCATTGGCTAACCGCAATTGACAGGGCTTGCCCTTCCAGGGGTTTTTCACTTCCCTCTTCGTGGGAGTACCTCCTGGATGACGGGAGGTGCTCAGATGAGAGGGAGGGTGGGAGGGGTGTGGAGTGTATTTAGGGATGTAATGGGTGGGAGTGTTTTTATGCCTTTCCCTTTTTGGCTACCTCCCTTGAAAGGGGGAAAAAGCCTAGGTATATGTATGTATGTCTTCGTGGGAGTGGGGTGGTGATTTTTTTTTTCTGATAGGATATCTATTCAACCCCCCAAAAAACGCATCACTACCATCGTAATTGATGAAGTAGCACCTGAACCTTCCTCATTTTCAGTAACAGTTGTGACTGAACTTTGATTCAGGAACAGATTACGGAACGATTTTGGCGCTCTTTTATCTGATAAAAGAGGTCCAATATCTTGATGCCATCCTTGAGGTTACTAACCCATGGTACACGTACCTTACAGTGTAATACTCTTTGATAAAGAAATATGATACCAAGTTTAAAAAAAAAAAAATACTATCATATCTTTTGTTTTGGATCAACATTTATTCCAGAAAAAGTTGATACTTATATAATAAAAAAAAGAAAAAAAAAATAAGGACTACCGATAAATGACAATATCAGTAAAGGTCAAGATGTCTGGGTGAAGTGAAGTGATTAGCGGAGTCCCGCAGGATTCAGTACTGCCACCCGTAATCTTCTTGATTTACGTAAATGATACAAAAGAAGGATCTACCAGCTACAGAGCAAAAGTTATAAGAAAAAACAATAAGGAAGACTGAAAATTATGAGAAAAACATTGAAGAAGACTCATAAATATAAAAAAAGGACAAGAATATTGATAAACAAACACACAAATAGGAAACAAATAAAACCAATAAATAAACACATGAATACATAAACAAATAAACGAATAAATAAAGAAACGAATAAACAAATAAATGGATAAATAGTGAACAGTGTAAAGATGCAAACAATTGCAGAAACGAAGAATCGAAAAATAAATACGTAAACAAGCAAACTGATAATTACGTAAATGAATAAGAAAGTGAATGCATATGCAAGTGAATAAAAGAATAATTAAATAAGCAAATAAAGGTACAAATGAGAAAAGGATTGAGGTAATAAGCATGAATGAATAAAGGCAACACTAAAAGCAAGTAAGTGCATAAACGCATTAATAAACAAGTAAGCAGGCAAAAAAACAAAGAAACAAATAGACAAGCAATCTAACAAAGAGAGAAAGAAAGAAAGAAACAAAAAAACAAAAACAAAAAACGAACAAACAAATAAACGAACACACGAACAAACGGACAAACGAACAAACAAACAAACGAACGAACGAACGAACGAATGAACCAACCAACCAACCAACCAACCAACCAACCAACCAACCAACCAACAAACAAACAAACAAACAAACAAACAAATTAAGAAAAAATAAACAAACAATAAAAAGGAAACGAAGAAACAAGAAAACAAGCAAATAAACCAATAAATGAATATACAAAGAGACAAGAAGACAAACAGACCAATAGAGAAACAGGGACATAGAGAAAGAGACAAAGAGGCAAATGAATAAAGAGACAAATAGAAAAATAGACAAACAGGCAAGTATAGAACAGGTGAATTGATAAACAGACTCATTCAAATTTACAACTAAACAAACAAATAACTAAGCAAGTAAATAAACAAGCAAACAGAGAAACAAGCTAACAAAATCATGCAAACAAATAAGACAATTAGTAAAGAAACAGAAGATCTGAATAATTAGACAAAAAAGAAAATAAACAAATTAATAATTAACTAGATAAAATAGTAAATTTATAAAAAGTTAGTGATAAACAAATAATTAATAATTAGATAAATAAGTAAATAAATTAATATACAAATTGATAAGCGAATAAAATAAGTGAGGGAATAGGTAAATAAGTAGATTGATAAATAGGTTGATAGATCAATAGATAGATAAATTAGTAACTGGATGGCAAAATAAATAAAAGATAGATAAGAAATTATTGAATGCATACATAAATAAAGAAGCATATAAAACAAGTAAGTAAATTCAGTTAGACAAATAGATAACGAAGTGAGTAAAGAAATAATTGAATAAAGACATACATAAAGCTATAATGATCAGAGAGAACTGAAGTTTATGACAATGTGCAAGAATGCTATTGCCACTAGAACTAACAGATGGTGTCTTTAGACCAAACAAGGGAAGTAACAACTACTTGCTATAATTGGAAACAGACGATGGAATGGCAACGAGGCGTGGAAGTTGTGTTGGGGCGTGGGACGGTGAGAGAAGAGGGAAGGAAGGAAGAGAGGAGGGAAGGAAGGAAGAGAGGAAGAGAAGGAAGGAAGGGAGGAAGAAAGAGTACAAGGAGGAAAAAGGGAAAGGAAGAAAGGAAGGGTAGAAACGAGATAATGAGAGAGAAGGGGGAAGGAAAGAGAAAGGGAAAGAAAGAAAGAAGGAAAGAAAGAAAGAAAGAAAGAAAAAGAAAGAAAAAGAAAGACAGAAAGAAAGAAAGAAAGAAAAAAAAAAGAAAAAAAAATGGAAAAATGTAAGGAAGATGAAGAAAAGAAAGGAAGGAGGAAGAGAAGGAGGGATGGAGGATGGAAGGTAGGAAAGAAGGAAGGGAAAATGAATGCAGAAGGAAGGAAGGAATGAAGGGGGAAGGGAGGAAAAAAGAAGGAGGTAAGGAAGGAAGGAGGGAGAGGAGGGAGGAAGGAAAAATGAGAGGATAGAATAAAGGAAACCATAAAGAAAGTAGAAGGTATGAAAAAGGAATTAAAGAAAAGAGAAATTAATAAAAAGACAAAGAGAAAGGAAGGAAGTTAGGGAGTGAGGGTTAAGAAGGAAAAGGAGAGAGGAAGAGAGGAAGAGAGGAAGAGAGGAAATGAAATAGAAAAGGAGAGGGGAAGTAAGTAGGGGAGTGAGGATGAAGAAAGAAAAGGAGAGAGGAAGAGAGGAAGTAAAATAAAAGAGGAGAAGGGAAGTAAGATGGGAAAGGAGGGAGACATGAAGGAAAGGAACGAGGAGAGGTTTAAAGAGAGGAAAAGAAGGAAGGAAGGAAGGAAGGAAGGGAGAGACGAAGAAAAAAAAGCAATGAGGAAGGAAGGAAGGAGGGAAGGAGGGGAGGAAAGAAGGAATGAAAGAACAAAGATAAGAAGAAAAGAAGGAAGGAAGGAAGGAGGGAAGGAAGGGAGGGAGGGACAGAAGAAAAAAGGAATTAGGAAGGAAAGAAGGAGGGGAGGAAAGAAGGAATGAAAGAACGAAGATAAGAAGAAAGGAAGGAAGGAAGGAGGGAAGGAAGGAAGGAAGGAAGGAAGGAAGGAAAGAAGGAATGAAAAAACGAAGATAAGAAGAAAGGAAGGAAGGAAGAAGGGAAGGAAGGAAGGAAAGAAGGAAGGAAGGACGGAAGGAAAGAAGAAATGAAAAAAACGAAGATAAGAAGAAAGGAAGGAAGGAAGGAGGGAAGGTAGGAAGGAAGGAAGGAGGGAAGGAAGGAAGGAAGGAAGGAAGGAATGAAAGAACGAAGATAAGAAGAAAGGAAGGAAGGAAAGAAGGAAGGAAGGAGGTGGACGGGTACGAGGCGACAGGAGGAGAGTTGCTTGGGGAGAAAGGAGCTAGGTGGTGGAC
This sequence comes from Oratosquilla oratoria, assembly GCF_046742065.1. Classification (NCBI taxonomy): domain Eukaryota; kingdom Metazoa; phylum Arthropoda; class Malacostraca; order Stomatopoda; family Squillidae; genus Oratosquilla; species Oratosquilla oratoria. Next base: position 30,023,820 of record NC_134783.1, on the reverse strand, counting down.
TGCCTACTTACACCGTCTCCCCGCCTGCCTGTGTGCCTGCCTGGCTGTGTGGGTCCCCGACGTTAGTGGGTCAACTGCGGCAGTGCCGCCGAGGGATCAGAGAGCACCAGCACTCTCTCCTCCACCCGCGCCCTCGCCAAGAGACAGGCGCCCCTTGTGTCGAACTCGATTTGTGCTGTACACTACCGTGGAGGGGACGTTCCAATTTGAGAACGAAATCGAAAGTGGTTGATGTGGCTTAAGCCCGGTCAACGAAATCCGATTCCAGAGTTGATCTTTGTTTTTCCAGGACGGTCTTTTGAAAGTTGTTGTTCTTTCCTTGTCGGACCAATTACTTCCTGGAATGTTTTCAGTGTAGATACTATTTTTTTAATTCACCTTGGTGCAGTGGTACATCCTTCTAAGTTTGGAACAAAGATAACGTGATCATGTGACTAAGTTAGATTGATGACTGATTCCTGCTGGAATCCTAGTGCTACCTACCTTCGGAGCGATCATTGTCATTCTTTTCTCGATCGTTGATAAAGTGAAAATGGAACAGGACAGAACTATAGAGAGAGGAGGGAGCCAAGCGGACAGGGAGGCCAGTGTGGAAAGTAAATACAGAGTGTTTAACCTTCAAGAAATACAAGGACTAAATCTTGTTTCAGCGACAGAGTGGAGCCAAGAGAATGTCAACCCAGCGTCAACCCAAGAGGGCAACGTCAGAGGATATTTAGAAAAAATCAGACGGAACAGAAACGTCATAGGCGTCAAAATGCACTTCCTCTGGCGCACGATGGGTAAGTCGTCATAGCCCAGGTGTTGTATATTAACGGGAGGAGTGTCTGGTAAGACGTTTATGACTCATAACTAATCAAATAAAGGCATGCATGCCTACTTGACTTGCGTGATGGATTCTGAGGCTGCCCACAATGAAATAACTCAAGTTTAAACGCAGAGTTATGATAGTGAATCAGTTGGATAGATTTGAAAAAAGATATTCCTTCTTATGGTGGTTGAAAGAAGAAAGATTTCGAATTCGAATTGAACGATCTATACGAAAATACTGTGGTTCCACATCTCAGTTATTCTTTATAAAAAAACAAACACATTTAGTGTGACCTTAGCACAACCTTATTTACAAATATGATAATAAGAACAAGGGAATAGCTTGAAGTGTATGTATATATTTTTTTTAGTTCTATTTTTCCACCTGCCCTGGGTATGATGACTATATTAGGGCCAAGAACAAGAGAGACAACATTATTTAATGTCAAGACTTGAAAAAAACAAACAAAAAAACGCGACAATAAATGTAGGATACGTTGTCGCCAATGAAGGTTGTATGAGTCAGTTACTATCTCCACCACCTCCTTCACCACAACCACCACAGCGGTCACCATTATCACCACCACTGACAACACCACTACTCCCACCACCACCGTCACCACCACCACCACTGTCACCACCTCCACATACACTGCCACCACCATCACCTCGTTCAGCACCACTACGACGATGACGACCACATACCACTATCACTACTACCAGTACCACCAATTCCACCACTGCCACCACTACTAATACCACCATCGACGCTATTATCACCACTGCCAACACCACTACTACCATCATCATCACTACAACCATCGCTATTTCGCCACTACCAACACCGCCACCAGCCACCACCACCACCACCTAACAACAACAACAACAACAACAACAACAACAACAACAACAACAACAACAACAACAACAACAACAACAACAACACTACACCACCACCACACCACCACCATCGCCATCGCCACCACCACCACCACCACCACCACCACCACCACCACCACCCCCACCACCACCACCACCACCACCCCCACCACCACCACCACCACCACCACCACCGTTTCACCCGTGACCTTGCGACCCCGTCCACTCCTCCCCGTCTCGTCGGTAGCGCGAGGGGCGGCGTAAGTTGATTCAAGAGTCGTGTCCATCTGAGCTTTTTCCTTCCTTATTATCGGCATCTGGTTGTATTCCCAAGTACATCTGTGAGGTTAAACACGAACTTAGTCTCCCAGGTTAGTTATGCCTTGCTCTGTAGTGTGGCTATAGGTAGAGAATGGGCGTATTTGTTACAGAAGAGATCCGTATGTGTCTCTGTCTACAGGTATTGTTTCCATGACTTTTGACCAGGCAAATACTTTGAGAAGTTTCATGAATACCTTGTGGCCTAGAGTCACACAGATGTTTTGTTAGAAAATGGAAACTAATATCCACTTCTAAAGGCGTGTTGGTCCTATGCTTCAATTATACAATATTCTTTCTAAGAGTGAGGACTCATTGTTGGTTAGTTTTTAGTTTCTAGTATCTGTCCTTTTCCGCTATCTCTATCTTTCACACAGCTCCTGCACCAAAGTAAACACGTTGTAGACGTATTTGGTCTTCTGGCTCACAAATGGTTAGTATAGATTATATAACCTTGATAGTTTTTAAACCTTTACTGGGAGAGGCACCTTTATACTGGGAGAGGGACCTTTGTACTTAGTCAAGACAAAATATTTTATGTGACCTTATTTGACCTACAAAGGGCTTAGTACCTTCAGCACGAAGCCCTATTCTCGGTTGGATAAAATCATCTGGCGCAGTACAGAAAAAAATTATGTGACCTTATTTGACCTACAAAGGGCTTAGTACCTTCAGCACGAAGACCTATTCTCGGTTGGATAAAATCATCTGTCGCAGTACAGAATTTTTTTTATGTGACCTTATTTGACCTACAAAGGGCTCAGTACCTTCAGCACGAAGCCCTATTCTCGGTTGGATAAAATCATCTGGCGCAGTACAGAAAAATATGTAGTCTAGCGAAGAAAGTGAAAGGATTCTGAAGAATTAATATGTGTTTATTTACGGACTGAACTTTTACCTTCGATCATTGTGTTCAGGGAAGTGACCGTCATCGAAAGCCACTGCGGAATCGATTCTGAACCTTTATATTTATGAGGCGGGTTCCAAACCTGATTCACCACAGTGTTGGACGGCTTGTATGCAGCAACAATGTGCATGAATAGATAACGATAGACGACGAAGAATAACACAATCCCTTTGAGATATGAATTCAAGAATCTCCATCGTCTCAAAGAGAAAACACATTGGAAGGGTGTACTACATCTAACTGCATTGTATAAGAACTGATTATGATTTAGTATAATTAAAAAACGATGACATAATTCAATGAAATACGAAATCGATAGTGACCATAGTGTCAGCTTCACTCTTTTAAGAGCACCCTGATCACTATACCCGTGTATGCTATGTATTATAGCACTATAGGATTGATATGGCTTAACGTCACAAACTCCTCCCATCGGAAGGCTAGGACGATGCCCCTTACAGAGGACTTTGTAGCATGGAATTTAACGAACCATGCCCTTGGTTCGACTTCGCCGGTGGCAGGACTCGAACCGCCATCCCCTCGACCTTCGCCGCAAGTAACGACGCCTTAACCCGCTCAACCAGCGAGCTTCCTATAGCACTATATACCTACAAATATTAAGAGAATGGACACTGGTACGTGTTTAACAGTTTGAATACCTAACTCGATTTGTACATTAAATCTGTCTGTCGTCAAGCGATTTTATTCTGATGAGATGGGTCCCAAGATGCCATAGGGCTCACATGATCTACTTCATAGACGGAAAAAAAAAAAAAAAAAAAAAAAAAAAAAAAAAAATTAATAATAATAATAATAATAATAATAATAATAATAGCTAAATAATTAAATAAATGGATAAATAAATAAATAAACAAACAAACAAGTAAATGAATAAATAAATAAATAAACAAACAAATAAACAAATAAATAAATAAATAAATAAATAAATAAATAAATAGATAGATAAATAAATAAATGAATAAATAAATAAATAAAAAAAGAGCCACTTCCTCAAATGCTTTACTTAGTTCCCCTAAAAAAAATTAATTTGCTCTTCAAAGAGGTTAGTTTGCTTCTTTGTGCCTCCTCACACACAAAAAAGGGACAACTTTGTTGTTCTTACCTGATGCAAGACAATATATCGTCTTACATTCGTAATTATTCTAACCACCAATCATTCCGATGTTAAGAAATCTGTCTTCATATTTGAGAGTTTACGGAATTTCAGGCCAAGATTTCTTATGTGGAAATTAAAACAATCTACAGGAGAAAAGGTAAAAAGATTCCTTAATTTTATAAAATGGTGTCAGTTTTTTTTTTACAGAGTAGAAAACAAGGAGCCCATATCTCAAAAATAGCTTAAAGACAATTTTTTTTTTCTATATGAGAATCCTCATGGAATTGAAAAGTTTTGATGGAATTGGATAAAAGAGTAGTTTCTTAACATGACATCATCAAGAGGATTCTCATCCACAATTGTAGAGATAGTTATGAATTTTATGAATGATCAACTGGTAAAAATATATAAACTAGAATTTCTCAGCATAAGTATTGTGAAAGGACTATTTTTCCAACGTCTATCACTAAATGATCTCCAGGAGCTAGATTTTAATCAAATCATAATGTTTGCATGAGAGGAATGTGATTGAATTATGTTTGATCCCAGGAACATATACAATGTAAATATGAGTTATGGACACCTTAACTCTGACAAACTGCCGACCAAACTAATCATAGATATATTTCGTTCAGATTAATTGAGATGAGGTCAGGTAAAGCAAGGGGGGGGGGAGGGTTTGGTCAGAACGTCCATCAGCATTTGAACAAAGCCATTTTTCCCCAGGAACTTTTCTTGCAAGACTTGGATCTGTTACTCTGAACATGCAATGCACGAATGTATACTTACTATATTCAAGTTTCTGTTCTACTGTGGTAAATTTGCGCACACACACACACACACACACACACAC
>NC_134783.1:29996436-30008936 GCF_046742065.1 Oratosquilla oratoria | reverse complement strand
AGATAGATAAGATAGCAAAAAGTGAGAAGATAAAGGTTGAGTGTGAAGGAAAAGTTAATTTTTCTTGATGAGCTGGTCTGGCCACGTCGGGAGAATGTGGGGAAACAGGCTGACAATGTATAAAAGAGCGTTGTACGAAAAAAAAAAAACATCATGAAGAAGACGGAAGAAATGTGTAAAGGCATGCATGACGTGGAAGGTAATAACGTAGCAAAAAGAAAAGAATATATATATATATATATATATATATATATATATATATATATATATATATATACACATATATATATATATATTGGAAACTAGTATGCTATAACACATTTGTAAATGTTCACTTTAAACTCACTATCGGAGAAATAATAACGGGAGTAAAGGGAAACTGTATATTTCGACTACTATCTGTAGTCCTCTTCTTGTAAGCATTCTGCTGAAGAGGACTACAGATAGTAGTCGAAATATACAGTTTCCCTGTACTTCCGTTATTATTTCTCCGATAGTGGGTTTATAGTGAACACACACACACACACACACACACACACACACACACACACACACACACACACACACACACACACACACACACACACAGACCCACACACACACACACACATATATATATATATGTATATATATATATATATATATATATATATATATGCTAAAGAGATTGTAGTGTCTCGCTGGCGAGAACAAAGTTTCTAACCTCGAGGACAAAATATGGACGAATGGCCTCCCCCACTCCTGGTCATCTCTCCTTTGTTTCCCAAGCCCCTTAGGACCTGAACTACTTTTTTTTTTTTCTTTCGGGCGCTAGGAGCCATGACCAAGTGCTCGCCCGGTCCCTCGGTTTTTCCCTCTGAAAACCCCGATCGGATAAAGAGAGTCACGGGCCAGGAAACCAGAAGCAAAAAACTCTGAACCAGAAATGGCTTTTCTCGAAAAAGGTTATTACAGATTGCGTATTGAAAGTCATATTGGGAATAACAAGATGTGTCGTTACTGGTTTTAAGAATAACAGGTAAACAGTGAATCACCATTATTGAGATTTCAGATAATATTGTAAAATATATCATAAACTAAAGACCTTAATGCAAATATGTATATATTTCAATCTGTTGCTTGCGGACGACACTGCGCTTGTAGCAGGATCAGAGGAGGGATTGAGGAAGTTGGTGACGGAGTTTGGGAGAGTGTGTGAAAGAAGAAAATTGAAGATAAATGTGGGTAAAAGTAAGGTGATGAGATGTACAAGGGTAAAAGTGGCAGTAGACTGGAAGTGAGCATTAAGGGAGAGCGACTGGAAGAAGTGGATAGTTTTAGATACTTGGGTTGCAAATGTGGCAGGAAAGGGTGGAGTGGAGGTGGAGGTAGAATGTAGATTGAGAGAAGCGAGTAAATGCCTTGGTGGATTAAAAAGTGAAATGAGGAATAGACATTTGGGAATGGGTGCTAAGAGGAGACTGTATGAAGGAGTGATTGTGCCAACAGCACTGTATGGGGCAGAAACATGGAACATAAGAGAGGAAGAGAGAAGGAGTTTGAGATGAGGTGTCTGAGAAGTATGATGGGGGTTACTAGGCTGGATAGAGTGAGAAATGAGGTGGTAAGAAGGAGAACAAGGGTGGTAAGGGAGTTGGGAGATAGGATTGATGAAAGAGTATTAGGATGGTTTGGACACATGGAAAGAATGAGTGAAGAAAGACTAGTAAAAGAGGTATGGAAGGCAGATGTGGAGGGAGTGAACATGAGGGGGCGTCCTAGGATGAGATGGATGGATGGGGTGAAGGGGGCTTTGGGGAAGAGGGTAATGTCTGTTGAGGAAGGACGGGAGAGGACAGAAGACAGGGGTGAATGGAGAATGGTTGTATATGGATGATGCTGTGATGCATTAGGTGGAATGGGTGGGGGGATGGGGGGGTGAGGTAGTATGTGTGAGCAAAATTTGACGCAGCCCGAAGGGATTTCTCTCCGCGTCCTCCTTTTTTGCATGGGGGGACGGAGAAAGGGGGTCGCCGATTTAATGAAGCGTCCTTGCTGTGGATGTGCTGTGTCTTGCGACACTGCCTCTGACCCAGGGCAGTGGACAAGTTGCAGGGATGACCCGTCATCCAGGAGGTGCTAAGATAAGAGGGAGGGTGGAGGGAGGTGGAGTGTATTTAGGGATGGAATGGGTGGGAATGGTTTTATGCCTTTTTCTTTTTGGCTACCTCCCTTGTAAGAGGGAAAAAGCCTTTGGTATATATATGTATGTATGTATTTATTTATCAATTATTTCATTCATTCATATTTTTGTCTTTTCATTTATTAATTTATTTGTTTGTTTATCTATTTATTCCTTGATTTATTTATTTTTTCTACTTATATACTTCATTTACTTATTATTCATTCATGTATTAATTCACTCATGTACTCATTTATTCATTAATTTACTTATTCATTTATCTATTTTATTCATCTATTTTCTTTTTTTGGGCGACAGTTAGGAACTTGGGTTTGAAATCCGTCATTCCGAAAGATCACTTGGAAGTATTTGTCCGACTGTGAAAGAATTAATAATGATTAGTACGTGGAAACCCGCAGCCCCTCAGCTGCTGGCAACGATCTTTGGGTCCCCCTTTAGGTTTCTCTGTGAAGAAATGTTCACGTAAAGTCTGTGTTAAATTAGTGTGAGATTGTCTCCATGTCACCCACATATAGTAGTAGGAGGGTGTCAACTCTCCTTAGCCTAAGCATAGACTGAGACGCAGGCGACACAGACGACACAGACGACACAGACGACACAGACGACACAGCACATATTTCCTGTTGCTGAATTGAAGTACAGGATGAACCACTCTCTTATCTTAAAATGTTTCTAGGTGCGCTACCTCAGTTTGCGCTAAGGCATATGTCGAAAGATGAGGAAAACATAGTCAAAGTTGTTACACTGGTGGAATGATCTTGGCCCCGGTCCGATGATGATGATGATCGAATGTCAGCCTCTTGGGGCAGCATTTCATGGTGGAGGTCAATCCCCCCCCCCCACACACACAGAAACCAAATGTTACACAAACGGTTATTGAAAGGTTGTCAAATGCCTTCCCTATCTTACCACCGTGGACAATTTTGATATGTTGCAAACTTTGAGTAAACGTTTGAACGGTGGTTTTGGTATGCTACAAACCTTTCATCAAACGTTTTTTTTCAAATGTGTATTCACATACCTCCTCCACCTTACCACCGTGGATAATTTTGATGTGTCACAAACATTGAGCAAACATTTGGACAAATGTTTTGGTATGCTAAAAACCTTTCATCAAACGTTTTATTTTTCAAATATACATTCACATACCTCCCCTACCTTACCATTGTGGACAATTTTGATATGTCACAAACGTTGAGCAAACGTTTGGACAATGGGTCTGGTATGCTACAAACCTTTCATCAAACGTTTTTTTTCAAATGTATATTCACATACCTCCTCCACCTTACCACCGTGGACAACTTTGATATGTCACAAACGTTGAGCAAACGTTTGGAAAATGGGTTTGGTATGCTACAAACCTTTCATAATTTTTTTTTCTTTTTTTTATGTATATTCACATACCTCCTTCACCTTACCACCGTGGACAATTTTGATATGTAACAAACGTTAAGCAAACGTTTGGACAATGGGTTTGGTAAAGCTCAGTTCATAGCTCAGTTCATAGAACCACGTCAGGAGCTTCAGCTTACAGATTGGGAGGCAAAATTAAACGAAAGGCCTGTAGATCAGATGTGGGAAATATTTCAAAATACGCTCACTAAGATGATTCAAACTTACATTCCTTTTAAGGACAGACGTCCCCCAAATCAGGCTCGCCCAAAGTGGCTCGACAAAGAAACTGAAAAAAGTATTGCTAAAAAGAGACAGGCTTATAAGAAATATAAGTGCTCGGGTGCATCTAATGACTATGAAAGTTATGTATCAATACAGAGAGATTTAAAAAAGACAATAAGAAAAAGAAAACGACAATACGAAATGAACATCGCTGATAAATCCAAGGAGAATCCCAAAGAATTCTATAGTTACATTAGAGATAAAAAGGTTGTTAGGAATCACATTGGTCCACTATTATCTGCTGACGGTCAACTTGAATATTCAAATGAAGGAATGTGTAATATCTTAAACAATTATTTTAGCTCGGTATTCGTAAACGAAACACCTCAAAGTGAATTCCAAACTGAAACCTGTGAAAAGTCTGGGGTAAACTTACTCACTACGGTAAATATAACAAAAGAAACAATTAAAAGGTGTATAGACAAACTCAAAGTTAATAAAACACCAGGGCCTGACGGTTGGCATCCAAGAATCTTAAAGGAAATGAAAAATGAGATTGTTGTTCCATTAGAAATTATTTTCAAGAAATCCATCATATCCGGAGATGTCCCAAGAGAATGGAAGCTAGCTAACGTTACTCCCATATTCAAAAAAGGTGACAAAAAGAAACCAAATAACTATAGGCCTATAAGTTTGACTTCGATCGTAGGAAAAATAATGGAAACTATCATCAGAGATGATATCGAATATCATTTAGAAAGTAAACGTTTGATAAATGATAGCCAGCATGGTTTCAGACGGAAACGTTCTTGCGTGACTAACTTACTCGAATTCTACAACACAGTTATCTCGAAGTATGACAAAAGAAACAATATAGATTTAATATATCTAGACTTTGCAAAAGCTTTTGATACCGTCCCACACGAAAGACTACTTACTAAATTAGCTTTGCATGGAATAAGTGGTAGCCTATTAGGTTGGACTAGTAATTGGTTGAAAGGTCGAAAACAGAGAGTTGTTTTAAATGGAAAAACTTCTGGATGGAAAAATGTAGCAAGTGGAGTTCCTCAGGGTTCCGTTCTTGGGCCACTTCTATTCATAGTATATATAAATGATATAGACAATGGACTAAAATCTACTGTTTCCAAATTTGCTGATGATACAAAACTGTGCGGAGTGGCAAATGATCACTCAAACCAATTAGATATTCAAGAAGATTTAGATAAATTACAGCAATGGTCTGAAAAGTGGCTAATGAAATTTAACACAAGTAAATGCAAGGTAATGCACATAGGTAAAAATAACAGTAAGTACGATTACAAGTTATTTGGAAATTCGTTAACAAAAGTGGATAGTGAAAAAGATCTCGGCGTAATTATCAGTAACGACCTCAAATCATCCAAGCAATGTATTTCAGCCTCTGAGAAAGCAAATAAGATTCTGGGATTGATTGCGCGATCTTTTGATTTCAAAAGTCCATCACTCATTAACAAGCTATATAAATCGTTAGTTCGTCCACATTTGGAATATGCTGTTTCCGTATGGTCACCGAATCTCATTAAAGACATTGACAGACTGGAAAAAGTACAACGGCGAGCCACAAAACTGATTCCAAATATCAAAAATAAATCATACGAAAATCGACTTAAGCACATGGATCTGTTTTCCCTAAAAAAGCGTAGACTCAGAGGTGACTTGATACAGGTCTTTAAGATTTTAAAGGGAATTGACAACATCAAAAGTGACCAAATTTTCACATTGAATGAGAATCAGACAAGAAACAATGGTCTCAAACTGTCCGGAAATAGATTCAATTTGGAAGTAGGTAGAAACAACTTTGCCAACCGTGTAGTTAATGAATGGAATAAACTTCCTGCACAGGTAGTGCAATGTAGTTCAGTTCGAAGCTTTAAGAATCATTTAGATAAATACCTAAGTAAGATGCTGTAATGATTATAATTTATGTTATATTATTTGTTTTTGTTTTGTTATAATTTGTCTGTCTGATTTTCATTTATTATTAGTTATATGTCAATTTATAATCATTTACTATTTACCTTTTTGTTTGTTATTCAACTATATCTATGCATTTATTTATGTATTTTATTTGTTATTTTTACATTACTATAGTTTTTTTTGTTTTTTTTTGTTTTTTTTTTGCATCCGACCTAGATATGGATCAAAAGGTCTCCTGTCGGCATGCTCCGCCTTTGTAATCCTTTGTAATGCTACAAACCTTTCATCAAACTTTTTTTTTTTTCAAATATATATTCACATATCTTCTCTACCTTACCACCGTGGACAATTTTGGTAAGTCACAAACTCTGAGCAAACGTTTGGACAACGGTTTTGGTAAGCTACAAACCTTTCATCAAACGTTATTTTTTTTTTCAAATATATATTCACATAGACCATACATAAAGAACGCTGTCTATATAGTTTTAGTCATTTTATTCACATTTGAGACAAAATAATACTTTTTCTTTCAAAGTTTGTTAAAAGTTGGTTTAAAGTTCGTATTGCATACTTTTCTTAGCATCGCATGGCAGGAGAAATTTTTAATCAAAATTAATTTATTTTGTTATTGTATTCGACTTTACATTGATAGATTTCCAGTATTGTAGTTATTATACATACTTTTCACATACCTTCAACTAACGTTTGCTAAAAGTACATAACCATTGATTTCTGGGGGGGGGGGTTGAGAGTGTTGATAGGTTTTGAAAACGGGTGTAGGGAGATGATTCTTCTTGACGTCCATCTTGTAGATTTGTCACTTACAGGTACCCAGCGCTTGTTCTAGTAACAGGGATCAAGCAGTATAACAAGTAAAGAAAAGTGGTCCCTCTGTTTAGATCCACCTCATGTCAAAAAGCGAGCCCTTGGCTATGTAATCGAGAGAGCAGGCGAGGATAGAAGACTGAGAGGAATATTATGGGGATGGAATGGGTGGGAGTGGTTTTTATGCCTTTGTTTTTTGGCTACCTCCCTTGTAAAGTGGAAAAACCATTTGGTATATGTATGTATGTATGTATGTATGTATGTATGTATGTATGTATGTATGTATGTATGTATGTATGTATGTATGTATGTATGTATGTATGTATTTATGTATGTATGTATGTATGTATGTATGTATGTATGTATGTATGTATGTATGTATGTATGTATGTATGTATGTATGTATGTATGTATGTATTTATGTATGTATGTATGTATGTATGTATGTATGTATGTATGTATGTATGTATGTACGTACGTACGTACGTATGTATGTATGTATGTATGTATGTATGTATGTATGTATGTACGTACGTACGTACGTATGTATGTATGTATGTATGTATGTATGTATGTATGTATGTATGTATGTATGTATGTATGTATGTATTTATGTATGTATGTATGTATGTATGTATGTATGTATGTATGTATGTATGTATGTATGTATGTATGTATGTATGTATGTATGTATGTACGTACGTACGTACGTATGTATGTATGTATGTATGTATGTATGTATGTATGTATGTATGTACGTACGTACGTACGTATGTATGTATGTATGTATGTATGTATGTATGTATGTATGTATGTATGTATGTATGTATGTATGTATGTATGTATTTATGTATGTATGTATGTATGTATGTATTTATGTATGTATGTATGTATGTATGTATGTATATATGTATGTATGTATGTATGTATGTATGTATGTACGTACGTACGTAGGTACGTATGTATGTATGTATGTATGTGTGTATGTATGTATGTACGTAGGTATATATGTGTGTATGTATATATGTGTATGTATTTATGTATGTATGTTTGTATGTATGTATGTATGTATGTATGCATACATGTATGTATGTATGCATACATGTATGTATGTATGTATGTATGTATGTATGTATGTATGTATGTATGTACGTATGTATGTATGCATGCATGTATTATTACTTTTATTTTTAGAAGAAAATTCTGATTTGAAACTCTTAATTGTATTTAGCCCGAAATTCACCTAAGAAGAGTCGCTCCCCCCTTAAAAAAAAAAAAAAAAAAAAGAATCAATAAATATGCTGGCCAGTTCTGTGTTGTCATGACCTTCCAGGACGGAGACCTCGCAGAAACTGATTCCAAGTACTAAGCTTACTTTCGTCTGATCACTTGGTAATCACCAAAAAAAACAGAGTGCGCCCACGTCTCTAAGTTTTCTTTCAATTTCCTTCTTTACTCTTTTCATTTCATTATCGTGTCTATGACTTACAATCCCACGCTGTGCCACCAGAAATGAGCATTTCTCGTTTTGCAATAGTGACTGTTGGGCTCAATTTTCTTTGACATATAAATTAACACCTTAACCCTTTGTGCTGAGGTTTCCCTTCGGTTGTGTGTGTGTGTGTGTGTGTGTGTGTGTGTGTGTGTGTGTGTGTGTGTGTGTGTGTGTGTGTGTGTGTGTGTGTGTGTGTGTGTGTGCGTGTGTGTGTGATTCACCTTGGTCTTTGGATCACGTGTTGGACTCGTGATCGACAGCTATTTCCCTCCCGGAAGAGAGCTCAGAGCTCGTATGACCGATCTATGGGTAATGCTATGACCTTACACGCACACACACACACAACTCCCAGCCCACGAGAGTTGGAGTAACGACTCGAACCGCAGCGATACTGAAATAATTTCAGGCCTGGGCAGGATTCGAACCCAGTATCCCCGGTACCGCCGTACTGACAGTCTGGGACTCTACCAACCACGCCACCGAGTCGTGTGTGTGTGTGTATATTTACCTAGTTGTATCTACCTAGTTGTATCTTACGGGAAGGGTGAGCTACGCTCGTGGTGTTTCGCCATCTTTGTGTACATGTGTGTGTCTATATTTTAGAAATAACCAATGCCTCTGTCCTTTTGAAATATAGTACACTGGCAAGATGGTGTCAGAGATATTAAAAGAAAGATTTCAAAGAGTAACAACAAGAAGAAAAAGGTGATTAAAATTGATCAGCATTTTTTCTTTTTGACAGTATTCAATGATGCATCACTGGCCTTTTTGATTAATAGTAAAATTCATAGAGTATTGCCTCCATAAAACTTATGTCATCAATACCCTATACATATATCTAGGTAAACATGTGCAAAAAGTGTTAACCAAAATGTAATGTGTGTGTGTGTGTGTGAGCATTCACGTTTATGGTCTGTCGTAAACAGATGTCTCGTTTCCTTAGAACAGTGGACATTGAAAAAAAAAAAAAAAAAAAAAAAAAAAAAAACACTATATATATATATATATATATATTATTATTAAATAAATGCGATGTATTTTGATTTTGCTTTACTTCTGTTTCAGGAAATGCCCCTCTCACGATATTCTTGGCTCTGATTCTTCGGCAACGTGGAATATCACCTCTGGGCATTGGTATCATCTTTACTGTAATTCGACTCTCGTCCACCATTATTGGCGGCCTTTTGATCACTCTGATCGATGTTCTGAAGGCGCATTGCTTCTTGTTCTTGCTCTGCAACTTAGCGACGCCTCTGGCTCTGTCTGGGATATACTGGACACCGTACGTAGTCACTGAGGTGTGTCTCGTGTCCGAAGAAAACTCAACGCTTTCTTGCGAAAACGTTGCGAGTTATTCCTTATACCGATACTCCGAAGAAGACTTCGATGCCTTTGAGTACCTGAACAGAACATTTACTAAAACCAACGAGAAAGAGGACCTATCCAATGATACTGGTACAGTATTCCAAAACCGATCTCAGATCGGGATCCAAAGGACGTTCCAGGACACAGGAACACTGGAAGAAAGAGAAACTGGAAAGACGAAGGTCAGTGGCGATTTTCTGGAAGATAAAGGCAGAACCCAGCGGGAGGATGCACAGCTGACAGTGCCTCGCCTCCTGAGGTCACCTGGGTTCTGGTTCATTGCTGTCTGCACCTTCGTTGCTAACACAAGTTCCTTCATCTCCAGTAGCCTCACAGAGTCAATATGTTTTCGCTTACTGGGTAAGTAATCCATGATTATGTTCTAAAACGAACCGCAAAGCCAATAAATATTCTAATTGAGAGGTTCCCGACCTATTTGCTCATAGATCACCTCATCGCTAGAGACCTCTCACTTATGTTATACTATTTATTAATCTCTCAAAGATCCCTATCGTATCCCTCACTCATACGTTATTATTTCTTTTGCTTTTGAAGGACCATCACATTTCATTATCATTATGGGGACATTCATTCAGGAATGAAATCGTCTATCATCTGCCATTTGTTGCTGGTTTTTGGTCTGCAGACCCCCTTCGAATCCACCGGGGTCCCTCAGGGATCCTAGAACTAGAGTTGGGGTCCATTAAATTAGACCTCTCATTTATGATACTGTTGTTGTTGACTATCATTTACAACAACCGCTTCTGTTCTTATTGACAATCTCGCGCTATCGTCGTGCGTTTTCTGGTTTCCGGTATCCAGACTTTCTTGAAAACCTGATGTGGACCCTGAAGGCCTCCAAGACTGGGTTTGTAGCCGCTTTTCAAAGGTACGAAAATGGACACATTAGCATATTCATGAACGGAATTCGTATAATTTCGTCTCTGCTGATATGTGAATATGACTTTATGATATAGCCATTCTTGTGTATGAAGGTGCATGATACAATAATGGTCACACACACACACACACACACACACACACACACACACACACACACACACACACACACACACACACACACACACACACACACACACACACACACACACACACACACACACACACACACACACACACACACACACACACACACACACACACACACACACACGCACACACACACACACGCACACACACACACACACACACACACACACACACACACACACACACACACACACACACACACACACACACACACACACACACACACACACACACACACACTATGATGTGGCTTACTGAACCTGATCTGACCAGTATAACGAGTCTAAGATAACTCAAGATTATAAAACTTAATCCATACCTAGCCTGTGGCAGCGTGCCCACAGTGAGAGATACCATGTCTTGTCATTCACTTACAACATTAATAGTAAGAAGCAAACAAAACTACTGGCGATAATTGTGCATCCATATTGAATATATATATACATATATATATACATACATATACATATATATATTTATATATATATATATACATATATGTATATACGTATGTATATATACATATATATATATATATATATATATATATATATATATATACAAACAAAAGTACTTTGTTCCAACTTTTCGTTTGGGCGCGGTCCCAAGGATGTACCTTCTCTAAGGAAATGTGTACCGGTATGGAGATCATCCAGATTTGTCTAGGTGAAAGTGGCCGACGGGTCAACTAAGGGCTGAATACTATAGTCCCGGACAGGGAGGAGGAGAAGGCGAAATTTCTTAATCTTCTTACTACGTCAACCTTCTCTAAACTGATTAAAATAACCTGACAACAACTAAAATGAAATCTTCAGCGAACGTAGCCGTAGCGATAGACGTGATAGAGGGACATATTTGTTTTTATAGTTTATAGATACACGGAAACGCTAACTAAACTGCACATACAGTCACCATATTGCTGAATAACATTTAATTGTTTAGTTATTGATAAGGACAGACGTCCCCCAAATCAGGCTCGCCCAAAGTGGCTCGACAAAGAAACTGAAAAAAGTATTGCTAAAAAGAGACAGGCTTATAAGAAATATAAGTGCTCGGGTGCATCTAATGACTATGAAAGTTATGTATCAATACAGAGAGATTTAAAAAAGACAATAAGAAAAAGAAAACGACAATACGAAATGAACATCGCTGATAAATCCAAGGAGAATCCCAAAGAATTCTATAGTTACATTAGAGATAAAAAGGTTGTTAGGAATCACATTGGTCCACTATTATCTGCTGACGGTCAACTTGAATATTCAAATGAAGGAATGTGTAATATCTTAAACAATTATTTTAGCTCGGTATTCGTAAACGAAACACCTCAAAGTGAATTCCAAACTGAAACCTGTGAAAAGTCTGGGGTAAACTTACTCACTACGGTAAATATAACAAAAGAAACAATTAAAAGGTGTATAGACAAACTCAAAGTTAATAAAACACCAGGGCCTGACGGTTGGCATCCAAGAATCTTAAAGGAAATGAAAAATGAGATTGTTGTTCCATTAGAAATTATTTTCAAGAAATCCATCATATCCGGAGATGTCCCAAGAGAATGGAAGCTAGCTAACGTTACTCCCATATTCAAAAAAGGTGACAAAAAGAAACCAAATAACTATAGGCCTATAAGTTTGACTTCGATCGTAGGAAAAATAATGGAAACTATCATCAGAGATGATATCGAATATCATTTAGAAAGTAACCGTTTGATAAATGATAGCCAGCATGGATTCAGACGGAAACGTTCTTGCGTGACTAACTTACTCGAATTCTACAACACAGTTATCTCGAATTATGACAAAAGAAACAATATAGATTTAATATATCTAGACTTTGCAAAAGCTTTTGATACCGTCCCACACGAAAGACTACTTACTAAATTAGCTTTGCATGGAATAAGTGGTAGCCTATTAGGTTGGACTAGTAATTGGTTGAAAGGTCGAAAACAGAGAGTTGTTTTAAATGGAAAAACTTCTGGATGGAAAAATGTTGCAAGTGAAGTTCCTCAGG
>NC_134783.1:29978936-29988936 GCF_046742065.1 Oratosquilla oratoria | reverse complement strand
ACGGCGACTATGTTGGCCGTCCTAAAGGCCGTCCAGTATGGAGGTAAGAAGAAGACTCGAGGAACAAATATACAGAAACCCAAAGATTTTTGTTCATTGCAGCCCGACCTCATGATCCATCGTGTCTCTTCTGCCACAAAAGACTCCAGTGTAAGGCAAGAGTGTCTTCGTTGTAGGAAGGTGTTGGACTGGTCTTGTTTGAGTATGTGTTGTCTGTGTAAGGCACCAGGAGAACCCGATAGAGTGCCGTACACCATAGTCTAAATGGTCATTCCGTACCGTAGTAGAATTAACGCTATCGAGGAGACAATAAACAAAGTATGCTAATGAAGATATTGAATTTAACATTAGGAAGTACTGGAAAAGGCTTCTATTGTGTGAAATGTAATATTTAAGGTATCACGAGAGCAGTGGGCAGACTACGTCCGGTAAGGTCAAATCATATACTCACGTTATTACAGAATATATATATACACACATATATATACACACACACACACACACACACACACACACACACACACACACACACACACACACACACACACACACACACACACACACACACACACACACACACACACACACACACACACACACACACACACACACACACACACACACACATATATATATATATATATATATATATATATTTAAACTAAATTTATTTGTTTTTCAAACATACGTGTTTCATGTGAAGTTCTATTTTAGAAAATTAGTTAAGATTTTTCATTATAGTATTTTGGCTATTTCAAATACTAACTTACTTAATATACTATGCGGCCCTTTAAAATTGTGAATTTCAGAATGTGGCCCTTGCAACAAAAAGTCTGCCCATCCCTGTGTTAGATTGTTTGTGAGGCGCTACAAATTAGGCGTAGCGATATTTGTACTCTCGGTGGTGATGTCATACGAAAGTATAAACAAATAGATACTCGTGATAAGAAAACAACCGATCTTCAATTAACAACAGACGTGAGAAAAACGTATAAAGAAATTATTTCCTGACAGCATATGAATGTACTTTATAGAGTACTTCTTTTGGTAACCAACACGACTTTGCATCACAGCATATGAAGTTTAAACCTCAGATTTGATTACACACACACACACACACACACACACACACACACACACACACACACACACACACACACACACACACACACACACACACACACACACACACACACACACACACACACACACACACGCATATATATATATATATATATATATATATATGTATATATATATATGTATATATATGAATACATACATACATGTATATATATATATATATATATGTATATATATACATACATACATACATACATACATACATACATACATACATACATACATACATACATACATACATACATACATACATACATACATGCATACATACATACATACATACATATATATGAAAGTACACTCGATACGTTGGATGTCTGACTTGAACTAAGATGCTTTCACCGCGTAAGGACGCTGCCACCCTTCGTCGTGAGTCCTCGGGTTCTTTGTCGGCAAGAGGCAGGACCGGAAGGACGGGCAGAGGTAGGACCGGAAAGATAGACACAGCACCAATATCAATAGAATCATCCCCGGCCGAGGACTCCGAGGGCGAGAGGAGCCCGCCGCCTCGCCACATCTCTTGGAAGAGCATCATGGCCGCGGGCCAGGGCGGGGCCCACTACGTCGTCTACCATCATCGTTGTGTCATCAGCCGTCCCTCCTCCCAAAAAAAAAATGTTTTTTCTCTTCGGGTCGAGTTCGTTCTCCTCGCGACTTTTGCCGTCCGGGGATGGGATGCGGCGATGGCCCTCCGAGGGCTCTTCGAGGGCTCTCCGAGGGCTCTCCAGCTGCGAAGAGCCATTTGCGGCGGCACAGGGCACCTGCTCCCATCGCTACTCTGTGCCGGGGTCCCTGTCGCCAGCTCCCCTTCCAGCTGGACAGCGGAGTCCTCTCAGCTGAATAAGGTATTCTATGGTGGCAACCAGGAAGGACAAAAAAACAGGAACAGCCTGAGGGTGACCTCTCCTCATTCTACTTCACGAAGAAGAGTCTCGGTGGCTCCTCCTCAGAATGTTTTCGTCTCTGTAACTTCGCGTATTAAGGTTCTTCTTCTGGAGCTGGTGTCGTAAGTTCAGGATAGGGATTTCCTGGAAAACATGGTTTCTGCTGTAGGAATACTGTATATAAATGTGTATTTTCATGTTATTTTTCATAAAACACGTCCGGTGAGGTCTTCAATACCCATAAACACTTTTCTTTTTAAGAATCATGGTCTCTAAGCATCTTTATTTTTTATTTTTTAAACCAATTTTCTTATTTTTAAAATTCTTCGAAGTTCATGATGGGCTTTTATCTTAAAGTACTGTTTAAGTTAACTCTTCTCAAACTGAAGTGTTGGACCAGCATTATATATTTTTTTCAAAGGCGCTTGGGACCGGTATCATATAGTGTATATGCCGCTTTATGGCGCCTTAAAACTCTTTCAGAAATAATATAATGAGAAAGATTAGAAAATTTTCATTAATGCAATAGGTAAATATATTATTCAATTTTACAATACCAGGAGGTGCCAAGATAAGAGGGAGGGAGGAGGGTGGAGGGGAGTGGAATATATAGGAAATGGAATGGGTGGGAGTGGTTTCTATACCTTTTTCTTTTTGGTTACCCCCCCGTGCAGGGGGAAAAAGCCTTTGGTATATGTACTGTATATATGTATGTATGTATGTATGTATGTATGTATGTACGATACTGATAGCATAAACCGATTTTAATCAGGCGATGGAACCGTCATTCTCTTTTCGTGGTTTGCGTGGTTGATAATACCCGTTCGGACCTCAAACTTGTCCGTGGTCTGGAACAGTCCATACATGAACGTAGTAACGATACCTGGAGGGAGCTCATGCATCACACAGTGATGTCCAAGTCTCCTCAGTTCCGGGGTAAGCGACGGTAGGCGGGGTTCTTCTTTACGGCACAAGAACTCCACTAACCTGTTTCGTTCTCGTTCCAGGGAACTCCACTAATCTGTTTCGTTCTCGTTCCAGGGAGCGCCGTTGCTGGAATCGTCGGAGGCCTCCTGTGGTCGAAGGTCGGAGGCCATGGCACCTTTCTCGTCACGGGTCTGTTCCTGGTGCTCTACGGCGTATTCTTCGTCACGACAAGAACACTGATGAAGCAATATTGCTACAGATGATTGGGATCTATATATCAACAGACGAGTAAACTATTGATAAAAAAAATGTGCAAAAACTGCCGAACAGATCTCTATGAAAACTGACTATGCATTTATGACACTTAACCTAGAAACTAATTAGAATCTCAGAACAATCCACCATCAAGATAGGTTATTTATTTTCTATTTATTTTTGGGACATTTCATATTAATTTTATATTAATCTTGAACACAATTAAATGTAATACACGCTGCCAGATATAAAGTATCACTCAATTTGTCGTGCTTGTGGAATTCTCACTTGCAGGTTGACCATTATATATATATATATATATATATATATATATATATATATATGTGTGTGTGTGTGTGTGTGTGTGTGTGTGTGTGTGTGTCTTCCTCACACAAATTTTCCAACCTGTCACAATGTCTCAAAACACACACACACACACACACACACACACACACACACACACACACACACACACACACACACACACACACACACACACACACACACACACACACACACACACACACACACACACACACACACACACACACACACACACACAGACACACACACACACACACACACACACACCCACACACACACACACACACACACACACACACACACACAGATAAATGTTAATTTCATATAACTGTGCTAGCTGGGGCATGACACAGCAGTCAATAAAAAGTTTTGTAACATTCAGTGCAAGCAGGGTAAGTGTCCAGATTTGTAGTATTACCCAAGACTATATTCACTGTACATACAATGTATCCATAAACAAAGCATTAGAGTGGACAGTTAAAGACACAATTATAAATCTACTTAATGTAATAATTTGGAAGGGAGAAATCACGTTGTCCAGCAAAAGACACAATGCACTTTCGTAACTTGGCAAAGTAAATCAGAGAGAAGAGCCAGGGAACCATTTTGCCGAACATACAAGAAGCCAACATCGACAGTCATAGCTGTCAGTTCTTGTTCAGTTATTCTAGAGAGAATTAATATAACTCTAAATATATTTTTGAGGAAAGGGAAAGCTCAATAAATCTAAGGATGAGAAAGCCTTGGATGAAACATAAATGTTTAACTTCTTTACAAAGTTTCGAGAACCGTCTTCTTTAGGAAAATATTGAGACAAGGTAGTGTAACACGTTTTAAACTTTGTTCTTCGAGGCGCATTCCCTGCTTCATCAAGTGTTATAAATATATCAAAAACTAAATTTGATAAGGAACTTGGGCACATGACCAGCTACAGCTCATTTATGATGATCAACTCTACAAATACAAAGGGAATATTCGTCTTGTATTAGTTTTGATGACATTACACGCCCTAAGCTCCACTCGGTCACTTGCCACAACAGTAGTTCTTTGCTGTGGATTTAGGAGTTCCTTGGTGTTTCTTGGATTTTCTTGGAGCCTCTAGAACAGTGGTTCCCAAACTTTTTTCTGTCATTTCCCCATTGCACCCAGTTCAACCACCCAGATTTCCCCCTTTCATGTGTATGAGGGAAAGAGTAGTTAAAACACACTGTGACTATTTACTCATTTATTTTTCAAATGTACATATATACTGATAAACAGGCAGTCTCTCTCTCTCTCTCTCTCTCTCTCTCTCTCTCTCTCTCTCTCTCTCTCTCTCTCTCTCTCTCAGACATGAGAAAATTCATCTGAGATTTTTTTAGTTAGTAGGTAGTGTAATTATTTCCCCCCTGGTAGGTTCAAATTTCCCCCCAGGGGGAAATTTCCCCCAGTTTGGAAACCACTGCTCTAGAAGATCCTTGAGGTCCTCAGTTTCTCCCAAGAAGGTCACCAGACCAGAAACCAGAAGCAGGTAGAGGATGCCATACGATTTTATTTGGTGTCGAAATGATCTTCAGGAAGCTAGAAAACAACTCTATTCATAGTCCTGGCCATTTCCAGTGATCTAATATTCACATCGAGGGGGTAGAAAGACGGTGAAGTATGTTTTGATATAAACTAATACATTTGTAAATATTTTGTTTGATTTAACACATGATAAGGTAGTAAGTTTCCCTGCAATTGAACAAAAACTCTTTGGAGGTACAAATACAAGAGCTATATCATTGGGGGAACAATTTTGGTTAAACCAGGAAAATGATTACAAAGAAAATATTCGCAAATAACTGAAATCTGGAGAATTAATAATAGACTGTTCAGTAAAATTAGCAAAGAAAAACTATTCCAGTATGCAATGAACAGAGAATAGCAATCCAGTTGTGTAGGCACGTTCGGTGTACATAGGGTAAGCTTGATACCATAAGAAATAATGGTTCTGAAATAGATCCATTTTTTTCTTTACTTTGAAACCATTTGACGTCTTATTCCAAGAAAATATCAATCTCATAAAAAAACGGGGATTCCCCTTGGATGAATAAAATCGCGTGACGTCAGGAAAATTATATATCAAGTCACCGGGATGAACTGGTTGTTCAGGAATCCAATTAGATCATAATATTTGGAGGTCACTCTGCAGAAAAAAAAAATACACACACACACACACACACACACACACACACACACACACACACACACACACACACACACACACACACACACACACACACACACACACACACACACACACACACACACACACACACACACACACACACACACACACACACACACACACACACACACACACACACACACACACACACACACACACACACACACACACACATA
Organism: Oratosquilla oratoria; assembly: GCF_046742065.1. Lineage (NCBI taxonomy): Eukaryota > Metazoa > Arthropoda > Malacostraca > Stomatopoda > Squillidae > Oratosquilla > Oratosquilla oratoria. Next base: position 29,983,018 of record NC_134783.1, on the reverse strand, counting down.
TATATATATATATATATATATATATATATATATACTGTATATATGAATATCTGTCTGTCTATCTATCCATCTATCTATCTATATCTATATCTATATCTATATATGTGTGTGTGTGTATGTACAATGAATGGATAAACAAATCATGTGTATAAATAATGAACAAATAAATGAATAGACAACTAAACAAATATCAATTGATGAATAGATATATATTCAAATGATTAAATGAAAAAATAGATAGATAAATGAATACATAAGTGAATAAATAAAAACAGAAAAAATAAATAAACGAATGAATAAATAAATAAATGAATAAAAATTTAATAGATAAATAAACAAATAAAAATAAAGAGATGGGGATAAATCCTTTCGGGTTGCGTCAAATTATTTTTCGCATATACTCCTTCATCCCCCATCCCCCACCCGCTCCCTTTCATGCATCACAGCATCATCCATACACAACCTTTCTCCATTCACCCCTATCTTCTATCTTCTCCCGTCCTTCCTCAACAGACATTCCTCTCTCCCATTGCCCCTTTTACCCAATCCACCTATCTCATCACTGGTCGTCCCCTTATGTTCACTTCTTCCACCTATGTCTTCCACACCTCTTTTACTAATTTTTCTTCACTCATTCTTTCCGTATGTCCAAACCACCCCAATACTCTTTCATCAACCCTATCTCCCAACTCCCTTTCCACCCCCGTTCTCCTCCTTACCTCCTCGTTTCTCACTCTATCCAACCTGGTAACCCCTATCATACTTCTCAGGCACCTCATCTTAAACACATTCAAACTCTGTCTCTCTTCCTCTCTAATGTTCCATGTTTCTGCTCCATACAGTGCTGTCGGCACAATCACTCCTTCATACAATCTCCCCTTACCATCCATTCCCAAATGTCTATTTCTCATTACGTTTTTTAATCCCCCATGGCATTTACTTGCTTCTCTCAATCTACATTCTACCTCCACCTCCACTCCCTTTCCCGCCATATTCGCACCCAAGTATCTAAAACTATTCTCTTCCTCCAGTCTCTCTCCCTTAATACTCACTTCCAGTCTGCTGCCACTTTATCCCCTTGTACATCCCATCACCTTACTTTTACCTACATTTATCTTCAACTTTTTTTTTGCACACCTCCCCAAACTCTGCCACTAATTTCCGCAATCCCTCCTCTGATCCTGCTACAAGCGCAGTGTCGTCAGCAAACAACAACTGGCTTATCTCCCACTTTTCTCCTTTTCCTTTAACCATCTCCAGCCCCTCGCCTTTACCTCACGCACCACCCCATCCATGTATAAATTGAACAGCTAAGGTGACATAACATACCCTTGGCGAAGTCCCATCTTAACCTCAAACCACTCACCCTCTCCATTTCTAATTCTAACATAAGCTCTACTACTCTCGTAAAAATTATTTACTGCTCTCAACAGCTTTTCTTCTATCCCATATATCTGCAATACCTCCCACAGTGCCTCCCTGTTTATCCTGTCATAATCCTTTTCCAAATCCTTAAAGGCCCAAAAAACGTCTTTACTTTTTCCTAAAGCTTTCTCATACGTCTGTCTTACCACAAAAATCTGATCCACACAACCCCTACCTGTCCCAAACCCACACTGTTCCTCACCAATTACTCCCTCTGTTCCTCTCTTAATCCTCTCAATCAAAACCCTCCCATAAGTCCTTCTCAACTACACTCAACAAACTGAGCCCTCTGAAACTACTACGCTCAGACTTGTCCTCTCTTTCCTTATAAAGTGAAACTATACAGGCACTCCTCCAGACTTCCGGTACTCTACCCTCTCTTAAACAAACATTAAATAACCTCACCAGCCAGTCCACCATCACTGTACTTCCTTTTTTTTATACATTCTACATGACACCAATCCAACCCAGGTGCCTTACCTGCTCTCATCATCTTAACAACTGCCTTCATCTCATCTTTCCTTATTTCTCCTCCATTTTCCTCACTCATCACTGTCATTTTCTTATCTCTACCTTTCCCTCCCTATCCTCCTTCACATTAGAGACTTCCTAAAATACTCTGCCCATCTTTCTCTTACTGCCGTCTTTTTCACTATCGTCTCTCTGCACGTTTTACCTTTTCTTCTCTATTTGATTCACCTCCTCTTCCTCTCTTAATTTCTTTCCAAAACATCTTTATATTGTTTTAAAAAATTTCTGTCATACTCTTACCCCATTTCACATCTGCTATCCTCTTTGCCTCCCTTATCTTATGCATTACTTCTCTATTCTTTGTACTTGGCATATGATTCTCTCGCCCTATTTTGTAACCAATCTGTGAATGCTCGCTTCTTCTCTTCTACAACCTTCTTTGTTTCCTCATCTCACCACTCACTACCTTTCCTTCTGTGGAAATCAAGGGTGGAGAGGGTGAACTTGAGGGGACGACCGAAGATGAGATGGATGGATGGTGTGAAGGGGGCGCTGAGCAAAAGGGGAATGTCTGTTGAGCAGGAAAGGGAGAGGGCAGGAGATAGAGATGAGTGGAGAATGACTGTGTATGGAGGATACTATTATGCAAGGAAGGGAGGGATGGGGGATGGGGGATGGGGGTAGTAGGTGCTTATGTGTGAAAGATATTTTGACGCAGCCCTAAGGGATTTCTCCCCGTCTTCTTCTTTTTTTTTCTGCATGATGGGACGGATAAAGGAGGGTCGACGATTAAGTGAAACAGCCTTGCTATGGATGTACTGTGTCTTGCTGCATTGCGTTTGACCCAGGGCAGTTGACGGATACAGGGATGACCCGTCATCCACGAGGAGCTGAGAGGGGATGGGTGGAGGGGTGGTGGAAGGGAGTGAAATGGGTGGGAATAGATATATGCCTCTGACTTGGCTACCTCCCTTATAAGGGGGAAAAAGCTCTCGGTGTATATATATATATATATATATATATATATATATATATATGTATATATATATGTATATATATATATATACATATATATATACATATATATATGTATATATATATATATGTATATATACATATATACATATATATATATATACATACATATATATATATATATATATATATATATATATATATATGTGTGTGTGTGTGTGTGTGTGTGTGTGTGTGTGTGTGTGTGTGTGTGTGTGTGTGTGTGTGTGTGTATAGTAGTAAAATAGAATAGATGAATAATTAAAAGCGATTACTTCTTTCAACTTCATCAATTCAACCTATCTCTTATGCATCCCATATCATCTTGACATGCCTGCAGGAGCACTGCTATCTTTATTTACTTATCATTTTTTACTATACCTTTCGATCAACCGTGATCTATGGGCAACTTTTTTCCATCTCCATTGGATGAACGCTCCGGTAGTCATATTTCACCAGAGGGCAGTCTAATTTGTCTTGGTCCAGAGAAGACTAACCTCTTCTTATAGATGGTTGTCCGGGTGACCCTCGTATTTAAGGGGAGATCTGGGGGCTAGACTCCAATGAATTTAGTCTTTGTTAAGATTACCCTTGTATTACGCTCTGTGATGTTCTTGTCCTTGCTATCTTCATCCTGAAAGTGTACATAACTGTGATTAAGCTCATCAACGTGGGTTCGCAGAATACCCCAGCCAAGATGGTCGAATTCATTTACATGATTTCGTGGAAACTTATAAAAGAAACAAAGGAAGTCTATCGTGCCAATTGTTACGCACTATGCGCAGCGGGAATATAAATTCCTCAACATCTTCTATTTTCATAACATTATTATCTCAACACAAGACATATACTTCTACCGTGGATAAAAAAAAAGAGTTGTTCTTCTGCATTTGTAACTATATAACTTATAAAGAAACGAAGGAAGTCTATCGTGCCAATTGTTACGTACTATGCGCAGCGGGAATATGAATTCTTCAGCATCTTCTATTTTCATAATATTATCATCTCAACAGAAGACATATACTTCTACCGTGGATAAAAAAAGAGTTGTTCTTCTACATTTGTAACTATATGGTCATTTATATGAGCTCTTTCAATTCTATACTTGTGACTTAAAATCTATACAACACGCTCCACACTTCGCATAGACGTATCACCATCCAAGATGGTGA
>NC_134783.1:29958936-29971436 GCF_046742065.1 Oratosquilla oratoria | reverse complement strand
ACTCCTTTCGCTCCACACATGTAAGGTAAAAACTATTGTTCATATCCAGTTCTGATTCACCATGATAAGATGACGTTATCAACCATACATGTACTGTCTATGTGTGTATGGACTGCAACATATCTTGGACCCTATCTTGAACGAGGACACTGTGGAATCCACATGGATTCCACTTTGGACGAAGTCAGTATGGATAGCGATCTCCCCTCCCTGCGGACCACTTCTTGAACGAGATCATTATGGACCGAGACCCCTGAGGGCCTCAACTGAAAGGGATTGGGTCGCAATTATCCCCCCGCGGATTTGATTTCGGTTGGGACGGGGTTACTTTGGACAGCAACTCTACGCGCGGATCCTTCCTTAAGTGGAGACGCTAAAGGTGCTATCACACTGGGTTATTTTTCCCTCGACTCTTGGAGCAGATTTCCAGCCTGCAGCTTCTGGGAAGGAATCTGATACGACCTAGATATGGACCAAAAGGTCTCCTGTCGGCATGCTCCGCCTTTGTAATCCTTTGTAATCATTTTTTAATTTTCTTCTCGCATATCGAATGGCATTCTATGTACAGTAAATTGATGAGAAAACTAAATAATTTGCCATTGTGATTTTACGGGGAGAAATGTTGGAGGATGGCGTTATTGTCGATTGGAGGAGAAATAGCCCAATATGATAACACGAGGAAAGCATCTGGGGAGATAGTCTTTGTAAAATATGGCCTCGTAGACCATTGAGACTCCTTATTCCCAGTTTGACCCTTAGCTGAATAAAATCATCTGTAGTTAGCCAAGCCACATGCATAATCCCAAGGCGCTGGGGACTTAAGAAAAACAGGATTTTTTTTTAATTGACTGCTTCTGATGAACTGTAAAACTTTAAAGCTCTTGATAAAGAGCAAGAGTTCGGTAGAACAGCGAGGTCCTGAACAGATCACCTGGTGAGCCTAAGAGCAGACTGAGACGGTTGTAGGACACCTAGTCTTTGGACATTTAGTCTTACATTGCATTGAAAATAATGTATATTATATATGTCTATAAAAAATAAAGAATTATCTATACATAAATTTCAATCTTTTTTTCTTAATGCTGATGTTTTAAGGTACATACATACATACATATACCAAGGCTTTTTCCCCCTTCCAAGGGAGGTAGCCAAAAAGGTAAAGGCATAAAAACACTCCCACCCATTTCATCCCTAAATACACTCCACACCCCTCCCACCCTTCCTCTTATCTGAGCACCTCCTGGATGACGGGTCATCCCTGCACCCCGCCCACCGCCCTGGGTCAGAAGCAGTGTCGCAAGACACAGTACATCCACAGCAAGGCCGCTTCATTTAATCGGCGACCCCCCCTCTCCGCCCCCCTTTGCATATAAGGCGAGGACGGGGAGAAATCCCTTTGGGCTGCGTCAAATTTACTCACACATACTACCCCACCCCCCGCCTATTTCTCCTCATGCAGTCACAACATCATCCATATACAACCATTCTCCACTCACCTCTGTCTTCCGTCCTCTCCCTTCCTTCCTCAACAGACATTCCCCTCTTCCCCAAAGCCCCCTTCACCCCATCCATCCACCTCATCCTAGGACGTCCCCTCATGTTCACTCCCTCCACATCTGCCTTCCATACCTCTTTTACTAGTCTTTCTTCACTCATTCTTTCCATGTGTCCAAACCATCCTAATACTCTTTTTAAGGTGATTACCCTATTATAACTTGAAGATGAGGACTAATTGTCCAGACGACTAAATGTCCGAAGACTAAATGTCCAGAAGACTAAATGTCCGGAGACTAAATGTCCAGGAGACTAAATGCCCGAAGACATAAGTTTTCAAACACTTTGTATTCATCAAATATATGTTCTTATACAACCGTAACCACACCGAAACACCAACGTAAGTTAGTTCGTATGTCCTAGGTTCAACATCCTCTCTCTGACTGACTGACTGACTCATTCTCTCTTCTGTTTCTCTTTTTCCCGACTGACCTACGATTAAATAGAGGCATTGGCTTACCCATCTCTATACGTTCTTCTGTGGCGAGTTGGTTGTGGTGAGTTTGGGCACCTTTTTTCCCTGGCCGCCACTGTCCATGGGACTGCCATTGTCCGGGTTACCATGCCTTCTCGGGCCTTTTATTCGCGTCCTCAAAGGTTAACTCCGCCCCAGACTAAGCCACGTGATTGTGGCCCTGTGAGGTCATTGGACAGTGCTCGCAGGCACAGAACCTGCTGGCACCTATAGGGGCACTTAGGTCTATGCAGGTAACGAGGTCGGTCATGGGGGGCTTTGCTCCACAAAGAGTAAGGCTTTGCTCCACAAAGAGTAAGTGGTACTCCACAAAGAGTTAGTACCACTTGCCACCTCTCTTCGCCGTCTGACTCCGAAACATAATCGCAGTTTGCACAATAAAGTGAGCTAACACAACCAGTGTTTTTGTCAGCCTCACACCCGCTCGTGCTACTCTACAATAGTGGTGGCGACACGCTCTCTTACACACACCCAACCTTAACTTAGTGAACATATTTACAAATAACAATTTATACTGTCAGGATTACCCAGTGAACGCAAAAAGAGTGCGATTTCGTAATTCAATATTTCGAAACGAAACCTTAAACCCCAGGAGACTGGACCCGTGAGTCAGCAGTCCAGAACGCATCCGGCGACGGCGGACATTCCATTCTTACTCTCGTCCGGTATAAATCATCACCCGGCGAGTGACCTTCCTTCATGCACAGATTTACAATCGTGGCTCAGCCTCTTGGAGGAACCTGTGGTCCCCAGAGGTCGTCGACTCAGAGAAGATTGCTGTCACCCAGTAGAAAATTGGTGGCGATGCCGCTGTGGCCTCTCGTCTGTCCAGGGGTAGGCATCCTAACGACTGGGAGGCTTTTAAATTCGCGTTCCGCAACTTTTTATTCGTCCGCCAACCGACTAGCTGAAGCCCCGATTAAATCCTCGGAGACGCTCAAGTCCTTTGCGTTGAGGTTGGCTGACATGGTCGCGTCCTATGGCGTTTACCACCCTGAACAGGAGGAACATGCCGTTTTTTCGGCTGTGACTAGGCTGAAACGGGCAATGGCGACGCAGTTTGCAAGTATCCTTACTCACAAACAGGAATCTTCCATCATAGGTGTCCTCCATGCGGCCATTGATTATGTACACCAATACAGTTTGAATATAAAGACCATGTATGCGGGCGACGAGGACTCTCCCATGGGTTTATACCTGGCCACAGGCCCCGCTTCACAGCGACACCTGCCATCTTATCCTATCTCTACATTACACATGCATACAGACTCTTCCTCGCCTCGCCATTCGCGGGAGACAGAGGCGCATCCTCACCATTCGCGGGGGACAGAGGAACACGTGGAAGCGCAACAGCGGGCGTGGTACTCAAAACAGGTGGCGCCCCTACTGCGCCCATTGCAGGAAAGTGTGCAACTCAATTGAGTCATGCTATTTTCGCCCACGTGGTCAGGCAAGCACGCTTTGCCAGGCCTACGGAGGCGCAGGTCGGGTAAGGAAGGCTGAGACCAGTGTCGGTCATAAGGGCCAGTCGGGGTTCGCTGAGAATATCCTGTCAAAAAACTTCTCGCGCAGAGTGAAGTCTGCCTCAAGGTAATTGTCGAGCATGAGATTACTCCCTGCTCGGCCAGGGAGTAGTGGAGCTGCTCAGGACGGAAGATAGTAAGGCTTGGTGCAAAGTCCCGTTTCTGAAATTAGACCCTGATGCCCTTGAGATCCAGAAAGACCACGTGGTTAGGGAACTCGCCCTCTTAGGGGAGATAGCACTGGTAGATAGCGGAACAAATGTATCAGTGGGAACGGTGCAGGCGACCAGGGAAGTGGGTAACTCACGCGATGTTAAGCTACGACAGGAAGTAGGGATTTTTTTTCCAAACACGAATAGCAGGGAGAGTCTAGCTCTGACCGCTTTGGTGGTTAAATATGGCAGTGTTTCTGCCTTACCAGGGGATCCAATCACCGTGACGCCTCACTTCTTTTATGAAATTAGGACCATTGGACCGCCGGTATACCGCAAATCTTACCCCATTCCTGAAAAATTCAGGGAAGAGATACGGGAAATGATTGGAGATATGCTTCGTAAGGGGATCATCCGCCCATCCCGATCCCCTTACAATGCTCCTGTCGATCCTGTTATGAAGAAGTATAAGACCATTCGCCTACGTCTCGATTTTCGAGCGCTCAATTAACACATGGTCCATGATATGTTCCCTCTTCCTCATATCGACTCGATGTTACGGTTTCTCGGCGCCAGTGTTATATTTTCACTGTTAGATCTTAAACCAAGGTTATCTTCAAAGCCCGCTGGTGGAGAGCAGCTGCAAGAAAACGGCGTTCTCGACGCCCAAGGGTCACTATGAGTTTACATCTCTTCTCTGTTTTCAAAGGGTGATGAACCAGGTGCTGACGGGGCTGTTAGGGGTTAGTGCGATGGTGTACATGGAGGATATCATTGTTCTGGGAACCACTTGGGACGACCACCTCAAGAACCTTGAGTATGTCCTTCAGAGGTTGGAAGAGGCGGGCCTCTCCTTGAGGCTGGAAAAATGTCACTTTCAGAAAGAAGTTGCCTACCTAGGGCATGTAATATCCCAGAGAAGGTCCAAGCCATCAAATCTTTCCCACAGCCAGTGCGTATGAGAGTTGCTTTCCTTCTTGGGATTAGCGGGACATTACAGGAAATTTATCCCCAAACTTTGTCGAGATTTCACTGTCTCTAGTAGATATGACGAAGGGTGGCTTAGTTAGGACACGCAAGGATCGTGAGCTTGATTCATGGAAATCTGCTCAGGTGCATGCATTTGAGTCCCTCAAATCCCATTTGTCCTCCACGGTGGTCCTCCCTTACCCCAAATTTGCGAACCCTTTCTTGTTCACCACTGACTCCAGCGCTTCGGCGATTGGGGGTATGCTTCAGCAAGAGGATGAGGAAGGTAGGAGACGTCCGCTTTCCTATTTCAGTCGTTCTCTTAATGAGCACGAGAGACGGTATAGTACCGTTGAGAGAGAAGCGTTAGCGGCGGTCTACGGTCTCACGATAAATCGCCCTCTAATCATGGGATATCCGGTTAGGCTGTTGAGCGATCACAGGCCTTTGGTCTGGCTCTTCACTGCTAAGGGCATGAACACTCGGATCCTCCGGTGGCAAATGGTGATCGGCGACTTCGATCTTGAAGTCAATTGTATCCTAGGGCGATCAAATATCGTCGCTGACGCATTCTCTAAGATACGAGGAGCGAACGCCGCGCGCGGGGCAGAAGTCCCTGTGTTTTACATGTTGGCATGTGTTTCCACGGAAGTTTTTTTCATCGATGTGATTGTTGTCCTTAGGGGGCTCATCTTGGTGTGTCACCGTCCGACGCGTGCGCATCGATTTTTCCCTTGCGCCGTAGTGTTCCTTTCGGGCAGTCGCTGACTATTTGTTGGCGGGGGGAGGGGTTGTGGTGAGTGGGTTGTGATGAGTTTTGGCATCTATTCCCGTGCCCACCACTGTCCATGGAACTGCCATTGCCTAGGCACTATGCCTTCGCGGGCCTTCCTTTTCGCGGGTTTTCCCGGAATCCTCAAGGGTTAACTCCGCCCCAGACGAAGTCACGTGATTGTGGCCCTGGGAGGTGATTGGACAGTGTCCGCAGTCAGAGAGCCCGCTGGCACCCCGAGGTAGCGTGGCCCGGGAGAGGGGCATTTAGGTCAATGCAGGTAACGAGGCTGGTCACGGCGTGCTTTGCTCCACAAAGAGTAAGTCATTGCTCCACAAAGAGTAAGTACCACTTACCACATGTCCTCCCTTAGTCTGCCTCCAAAACATAATCGCAGTTTGCACAATAAAGTGAGCCAACATAACCAGTATCTTTGCCAGCCTCACACCCGCTCGTGCTACTCTACCATACTTCTATTATCTCTACTTTTTAACTGACTTTATACATTTTATTTTGTCACCAATGTCTTTATAATAACATGAAGTATGATATTTTATTTCTGATTATTTTATCTGACCTTTGGTATATTTTAATCTTAATTCTTTTCTAACTTCTTATTTTGGTATCCTGAATTCTGCGTATCCTGTATTTTCTTTTATCAATGCTTATCCTAACCTGTCATCAATCCTGATATGACTCGTTTCTTTACACGTTTGTTATCATCTGGGACTCGCATTTCTAAGTGCGTGGCTAATCTATTTTTCCTACACTTGCATACAATGCAGTACAATACACTACAGTGCAATATAATAAGAGCTGACAACTGGCGGTTCTCACTCTCCTGCTACCTTCAGCTAGTGACATAGAAACAATCCCACATTAATATAACACAGACAAATCTAAAGTTTCTTCCAGGAGAGGTCTGTAGAAGGACCCAAAGACTTTTGCCAGCTGCGGTTCTCCAGTCAGGGAAACTTAGAGCATAAGAACATAAGAATGAAGGAGACTGCAAGAGACCATTAGGCCTGGACTAAGCACTTCCATGTCCATTACCACTTGTCAAAAAGTTGTCTAATCTTTTCTTAAGACTACCGATAGTTTCAGCGTTGACTAGATGGTTACCACTCTGTTGATAAACCAATTCTTGTCTATTTCCTTCTTAGATATAAATTTGTCCATTTTTTTTATTTCTGTGAGTTCTATCTTGTCGTATTAATATGGTGACCTTGTTTGCGTCACCCTTGTTAAAACCTTTGATCCACTTGAACATCTCTATTAGATCACCCCGCACTCTGCGTCTTTCCAAAGAGTGTAAGTTAAGGAGCCTATGCCTATCCTCGTAAAGTAAATTTCTGAGCCCATGTATCATTTCGGTCATTCTCCTCTGTACTGAATTTAGTGAATTTATATCCGTTCTATATGAAGGAGACCAAAACTGTACCGCATAGTCAAGAATGAGTCTAACTTACGACAAATATAGTTTGATGATTACCTCTGCATTTTTATTCGTAACAGCCCTAGCAATGAAACCTAAAACTCTGTTAGCATTCTTGGCGCTAATGGACTGTTTTCTGAATTTAAGGTCAGGACTCACTAGAGCTCCCAAGTCTCTCTCGCACTCAGTTTTATGTAAAAAAGTGATATTCAAGCTATACCTGCTTTCTGGGTTGTTTAAACCTACGTTTAACACGCTGCACCTTGAGATATTGAAATCCTTTAGCCATTTCACCGACCATGTGAACATTCTGTTTAGATCCTCTTGCAAAACCTCGGCGTTTTCTCCTAACATAATTAGGTGTCCTATTTTTAACCCAAAACCGAACCCTGGGGAACTCCACTAGAAGCACTCTCCCTTTTGGATTTTACACCACTTATGGTGACTTGCTATTTTCTATCACTGATCCTAGCTCGAATCCCTTCAAACACTTTTTTCTCTTATGTCATGGGCTTTGACTTCATGTAGTAGTTTCTGGTTGAGCATCTTGTCAAACGCTTTGCTAAAGCAAGGTAAATGACATCGTAATTATCATTATCATCTGACGCCTTGAAGACATTTGTGTAAAACGATAAAAGATTAGTTACATATGACTTACCCTTGGATAACCAATGCTGTGAGTCACGAATCAAATTATGTCTCTCGATGTGATCTTTGATTCTATTATCTATTACACTGGATAACACTAGTTTTGTTTCTTTAAATGTCTTTAGTGTTTCTAAGGTTGTTTTCACTCCTGATTTTAAAAATACCATTGAAAATTGCACAGAATTGAAATTTCAAAAGATAATTGAGGTTTTATTTACAAAATAAACTGTACTAAACTACAATAGTACAGTGCACTATATTTAGTATACTAAAACTGTCTACAAATAGTAGCTGATATTTTGTTCTTGTATTTCCTTTTTAAAATAATGAGAAAATGTATGTATAAAAGAAGCATGTGATACGGTTAAAAGAGTTTGCTAGAAATGCACTGATGAGCGTGATTTCCTTGATCTTTACGCACCAGTGACCATAAGTAGTCTCCCATCATAGCAGTGTCCCATCTTCCTTGATATCTTTTCTCCATTGGAGCAATGCCATAATGGAACCTCTCACTATGTTCTTCACTCAATTCTCCCAAGATTAAAAAAAAGAAAAAAAGAAAGAAAAAAAAATCCAAATGTGAATGCAAAAGTGCACCTTTAATAATATTCTACTTCCTAAGTTTTTTATAACTTTCCAAATTTTTTGCTACGACCTGCTTGAAGTTTGGGTCTTCATTATCACTATAGAATCCATTAACTATACCTCGAAATGCACACCACGCCTCTCTTTCGACATCACTCATTGTATACTCAAGTTGTGACTTTAACATTTTCCTTACTTGCGGACCAGTAAACACGCCACCCTTAACTTGGTCTCTGATGGTTTTGGAAAGGGTAGACGAATCTCTTGAAATGCTTTTCCACCATGATGCTTTCACAAACTGACCAAACAAAGTTTTATATGACGTAGAAGTAGCAACACTTTGGCAGGCTCTACAATAGTCTGTTTAATAACATTGAGTTTTTCTGGCTGCACGTCATCTCAAGGGGGCCATTCCACTTTTTAGCAGTGTTCATTATCAGCCAGACCAACCCATAGGCAAAGAAAACATGAGTGCTTGGTGAACCCACCCAGTAATCTAAGTAAGAAGGCATTTCAAAATCATCACAAATATTCCATTTAAACTCATCATATTTTGCCTTCTCAAGAAGCCTTTTTACATTGTCATATTCTTCCTTCATCTGTACCGAGTATGCTATAAGCAGGGATGGATATGAATTCCATTATGTAGTAAAACAGCTTTGAGGCTTTTTGTAGAACTATCTATGAACAGTCGCCATTGATCAGGGTTATAGTAAATTTCAATAGCTGTAAATAAACCATTAATATCTTCCCAGAAGCAGAGATCTCTCCCAACCACGTCGAGACTGTACACATTCACACCAGGCTTAATGACCTCCTTATAGGTAGATAGCCTAAAAAAAAAAAAAAAAAAAAAAAAAAAAAAAAAAAAAAAAAAAAAAAAGAGCGAGAGAGAGAGAGAGAGAGAGAGAGAGAGAGAGAGAGAGAGAGAGAGAGAGAGAGAGAGAGAGAGAGAGAGAGAGAGAGAGAGAGAGAGAGAGAGAGAGAGAGAGAGAGAGAGAGAGATCCTCACCTATATCAAAGCATATCTCAAATTCCTCATGGCGCTTCCTGTATACAGTTGATTTACAGTCCTCTCCCAGCAGACTCCATTCACTCAGTCTGGATGCTGAGCTCCTGACTTAGTGAGGCCCGAGTCCCTAATGAGTTCATCCAGTTTACGTTGACTTGGAAAGTGTGGGCGGGTATTCAGTCTTGGCCCAAAAATTTCGCCCAATTCTTCGTTGTCACAACCTTCCCACTCTCCTGATGAGATCTCCATCATATCCTTTACCTAAAAACACACAAAAAACATAAATATGAATTATATGTGTAATCGCATTACAAGAAAACATAGCTTGATGTTTTGATATTGATTGTTACAAAAAGATAGAGTTCACAGAGAATAAAGTGCTGTGGTATGGAAAGAATTTTCTTCCCTTAGCTTCTCTGTACTTTGTCAATCATGCAAAACTAGCAATCATCGTGATGATTTTTTTTTTATCTATCGCCAAACTCTCGACACAGCAAATGGCACTGATTTTCTCACGCCTCTCAGCCATGCATCTAAATTTGATCGACACCTTCCACACATCACATGAGGAGCCCATAGTTTTTCTTGGTCACTCATAGTCATTCCAAAGTACAGTCTATAAGCAATCCAGTACTTCGCAACTTTCACATTTTTATGTGATACATGCATAGGTCCAACATAGAAACTACACACATAACAGAATGAATCTGATGAATTCCTGCATCCTCTTGTAGCCATGGTCAAAAACGTCAATATTTATAGTATAAGCCTGAAAAAAGGAAAATTGTAAGCGACAATTGTGTGTTTTCCTTATCCCATACATTTCTTCATATTACTAAAGTTTTCTATATCACTAAAATGGTCGATGGTAGAAAAAAATCAAGTACATATTTGACCTAGTGTTATTGATTCAAGCTTTTTGCCTCTAAATGATGTCAAACTAATTGGTCTGTAGTTGCATGTATACAACTTATCTCCTTTTTTGAAAACAGGGTTAGCCTGCTCCCAAGCAATAGGCACAAAACTAGTGTCTACCGACATTAAGTATTTCCGTTCACTGGTCGCAGATTTCAAATTTATACTTTTTAAGTATTCTCGGAAAACCTTCGTTTGGACCCGGGGATTTTGTAGCTGTTTATCAATTTGTTTGGCTACTTCTACCTTACTAATACTGATGTTAGTTTACTTTCTTCATCCCAACTTAAAATTGGGTCGCAGTCAGGTACCATATCTAACCTCTCCTTTGTAAACACCATAAGGAAATATTTGTTAAACGCTTCGTTCATTTTTTCCTCTGATTCCATTATGAAATCTTTGTCGTTTTTAATTGGGTCTATCCTTTCCTTATCTTTTGATTTGGAGACTTGAAAGACACCCTTTGGGTTGGATTTCGCTTGTCTGGCAACAATTTCGTAGTTACGTTTCACTGTGCACGCTTTTTTTTTTTTTTTTTTTTTAACCAGTCCAGCCATTTACATTTGGATCTAAGGTGTGTTCCCCAGTTTTTGATTCTGGTGTAAAACCCTCTTTTTATTCGATCTCATTTTTCATCTTATCCGTCATCCATTTAGGGGTACTAGTATTCTTTCGTATTGCCTTCAGGGGAATAAATTTATGTTGTGTATTCAAAATAAAAACTGTTAGGTTACTATGCATTTCATCTAGATCACTGACCGTGCTGTTAGCCTCACGTTTGTGAGTGATCTGACCTAAGATACGCATATTACCCTCCGTGATCCGCCTCTGACTGCGCTATTGGGGTCCGGGCTGACCGAGTATCTTACCCCCGTGTCATAGTCCTCTGGGTTTGTCTTATAAGTGACCAATTGTCCTAAATATTGTCTCGTCAAAACTGATTCTCCTGAAGCCAGGGATTAGAACATTACTTGTAATATTTAATTCTTCCCATATAATACTAAATCTTATTTCTAGAGCCTAGACTATCTCCCACTTTTACGCTTCTTGTTAGATCCTCATTTTTAGTTAATAGTAAATCCAGAGTATTCTCTCCTCCACGTAGGATCGATGATCATTTGTTTAGGAAATTATCTTGTACCGCATCTAAACAGCTTGAAGCAATATCCATTATCATATGTGATTGATTGATGACACAAATCTGGTGGTAATCTTCAGTAAATTTGGCCTTTGGTAAGAGGAAAGAATCATTATCTATTTGCTGAAAAAATAAAAAAATGCGAGAAGCTAACACCAGAATCGAGTAATTGCGGCAGAAGCCACCAGCTTGTGTGCTCAGACAAAAAGGACAAATCATAGTCGTCCGTGACTGTTGGGGATTGAACTGAGGCCTGCGTAGTTACAAGGTGTGTGTGTGTGTATGTGTGTGTGTGTGTGTGTGTGTGTAGTGACGAGGTGATATCGAAGCTAAGCATACTGCATTAGAAAGTCTTGGCTCGTGTGTAAATAGTAATAGTAATTACCACACACGCGCACACACACACACACACACACACACACACACACACACACACACACACACACACACACACACACACACACACACACACACACACACACACACACAACTCATGGCGCAGTTGGTAGAGTCCCCGGCTGTCACTACGGTGGTCCGGGTTGGAATCCCGCCCAGGGCTGAAATAATTTCAGTATCACTGCGCTGTGGGTTGTTATTCCAACTCTAGTGGGCGGGAAGTCGGGTGTGTGTGTGTGTGTGTGTGTGTAAGGTCACATCATTACCCATAGATCGGTCATGTACTGTATGAGCTCTGAATTCTCTTCCGAGAGGGAAATAGCTGTCGATCACGAGTC
This sequence comes from Oratosquilla oratoria, assembly GCF_046742065.1. NCBI lineage: Eukaryota > Metazoa > Arthropoda > Malacostraca > Stomatopoda > Squillidae > Oratosquilla > Oratosquilla oratoria. Next base: position 29,959,524 of record NC_134783.1, on the reverse strand, counting down.
CAACACATGATCCAAGACCATGGTGAGACAGACAGACAGACAGACAGACAGACAGACAGACAGACAGACAGACAGACAGACAGACAGACAGACAGACAGACAGACAGACAGACAGACAGACATCAAATAGAGTAATAGCTGTTGATCACGAGTCCAATACGTGATCCAAAACCGTGATGAATCATACACACACACACACACACACAAAATCATCTATGTATATGTGTACGCATGTATGTATGTACGTACGTATGTATGTATGTATGTATGTATGTATGTATGTATGTATGTATGTATGTATGTATGTATGTATGTATGTATGTATGTATGTATGTATGTATGTATGTATGTATGTATGTATGTATGTATGTATGTATGTATGTATGTATGTATGTATGTATGTATGTATGTATGTATGTATGTATGTATGTATGTATGTATGTATGTATGTATGTATGTATGTATGTATGTATGTATGTATGTATGTATGTATGTATGTATGTATGTATGTATGTATGTATGTATGTATGTATGTATGTATGTATGTATGTATGTATGTATGTATGTGAAGACTCCTTCGGGGGTCAT
>NC_134783.1:29941436-29953936 GCF_046742065.1 Oratosquilla oratoria | reverse complement strand
ATACATACATATATATATATATATATATATATACATATACACATATTTATATATACACATATTTATTTATTCATTTGTCTATTTATCTATCTATTGGTTGGTTTATTTATCCATTTATTTATTCATTTATGTATTTATATATCTAATTCATTCATTAATTTATCTATTTATTTACTTATTCATTCACCTATTCATTTTAATTTTTCAGTGTTAGGGTGGGTGATTATGTAGGTAAAATAACGAACTTCATCTGAAAGGGATCTTTATAGATCGAGAACCTTGAAGGCTGGGATATAACTCATAAGCTTCATAGACTTAGAAAACCTCTATGAAACGTACCACTGTACCGAAGGGCCCAGGGCGATGAAACGATTCCGAAACAAACTTATGAAAGCGAGAGGGAAGGCCGGAGGAGAGGAGTGGCTCCAGGGGACATGCAGGTCAAGGGAAAGTGGCTGCACGAGGCAATGCAGTACGATTTAAACAAGTGTGAAGGAGTCGTGGTGGGAGAGGTATCTGAGAGTCAGAGGTCATTTGAGACTCAACGCTTGTAGCGGGTGTTTGGTTGGGCTCAGTATCAGTGCCACAGAAGTGACAGTACGTTGGTGAAACGCAACAGGAATGCAATTGCACAGAAATGCTACAGAAATGAACGAGTATATACAGGATGTGTCAAAAATGTAAATGTCATGTAGCTGTTGTTTGCGAAGTGGAACTCTTCCGAGTTGTCAAGTCGGGATTTTTTTAGTGTTGGGTATTTATAGTTTTGCTGTTTTAAGTTACTTATGAAGGCTCTAGGAGGACTAGTTTCATGTTGTGTGATAACTCCTTGTGTCCCAGAATGAGTTGACTGCAGTGTATCAGTGATTTATGAAAAGCGACCGCCATGGAAAATTGGAAAAAAGTCTCATTGCACTTGTAAAGAAATGAGCCATGCCGTCACAATAGACCCAAGAAAACATAAAGACAGTTTCCATCACGTAGTTGATTGCCATATACGCTGATCCTTCCAAAGAAGGTTAGTACAAAATGTAATGGGAAAAAGACTCACCATTGTGCATATTTGTATAAACACGACAAAGGAAACATGGACTGGAAGTGAAGCGTTTGTACACATGGATTTTCATTGTGCATTGTTGAAATACAAAACTTTTTAAAGTCATAATTTGCATGATATAAAACATACCCCTGTTCAAAAAGTATCCGACCTTTGTTCATAAAAGATACTTCTACCCAGATACAGATACGGATACAACAAACTTACCTTCTCCAAACAAACTTCCCCTTTAAAGCAGGCCCCTTTAGCTGCCACATGCTTCTTCCTACGGTCCTGCCACTGTCAGAAGCAGAACTGGAAATTCGAGACTCAACGCTTGTAGCGGGTGTTTGGTTGGGCTCAGTATCAGTGCCACAGAAGTGACAGTACGTAGGTGAAACGCAACAGGAATGCAATTGCACAGAAATGCTACAGAAATGTACGAGTATATACAGGATGTGTCAAAAATGTAAATGTCATGTAGCTGTTGTTTGCGAAGTGGAACTCTTCCGAGTTGTCAAGTCGGGATTTTTTTAGTGTTGGGTATTTATAGTTTTGCTGTTTTAAGTTACTTATGAAGGCTCTAGGAGGACTAGTTTCATGTTGTGTGATAACTCCTTGTGTCCCAGAATGAGTTGACTGCAGTGTATCAGTGATTTATGAAAAGCGACCGCCATGGAAAATTGGAAAAAAGTCTCATTGCACTTGTAAAGAAATGAGCCATGCCGTCACAATAGACCCAAGAAAACATAAAGACAGTTTCCATCACGTAGTTGATTACCATATACGCCGATCCTTCCAAAGAAGGTTAGTACAAAATGTAATGGGAGAAAGACTCACCATAGTGCATATTTGCATAAACACGGCAAAGGAAACATGGACTGGAAGTGAAGCGCTTATTCCTGATCGAGACCCTTGAAGCGTTTATTCCTGACGTTTTGTCAGGAATAAACGCTTAACTTCCAGTCCATGTTTCTTTGCCGTGTTTATGCAATTTGTTCACATGGTTTTTCATAGTGCATAGTTAAAATACAAAACTTTTTTAAGTCATAATTTGCATGATATAAAACATACCCCTGTTCAAAAAGTATCCGACCTTTGTTCATAAAAAATACTTCTACCCAGATACAGATACAACAAACTTACCTTCTCCAAACAAACTTCCCCTTTAAAGCAGTCCCTTTTAGCTGCCACATGCTTCTTCCTACGGTCCTGCCACTGTCAGAAGCAGAACTAGAAAGCTTTTTTTGGGATGGTGTGCGACTAGTCCGTCGCATTCCGCCTCATTTCTTCTTTGGACTAAACTCTGGTCCCTTTTAGGGGTATTTTTAGCCTGGGAGAAAGCAAGAAGTCACACGAAGCCATGTCGGGAGAGTAGGGGGCCTGACAAAGCACAGGTGTGTTGTGTTTGGCCAGGAAAATCTGTATCAGATGTGAAGAACGGGCGTATGCGTTATCATGATGGAGTTACCATATGTACGCTTTCCGCAGGTTCGGCATTTTGCGTCGTACAGCGTCACGAAGGCGATGTAGAACCTCTTGGTAATGGTCCTTGGTGATGGTTTTGCCGTGTGGTACACGTACTCATGATGAACCAGGCGTCTGGAGTCGAAGAAAACAGTCAGCATGATTTTGACATTGCTGCCGATCTGCTTTTTTTTTGTTTTTTTAGATAGATAAATAGATAGATAGATAGATAGATAGATAGATAGATAGATAGATAGATAGATAGATAGATAGATAGATATATTGATAGATAGATAGATAAATGGATAGATAGATAGATAGATAGATAGCTAGAGAGAGAGAGAGAGAGAGAGAGAGAGAGAGAGAGAGAGAGAGAGAGAGAGAGAGAGAGAGAGAGAGAGAGAGAGAGAGAGAGAGAGAGAGAGAGAGAGAGAGAGAGAGGTGGAGTGAACAATGATAACTGTAAAGCAGAATAAAGGGACATAATGATAGAAATGCAGATGGCTGGAAACAGCCAGTATAGAACGCATTCTTATCCAAGCATATCCATCTTTATTGTCCTTACTCGTATGAACAGGAGGAAATTTTAATAAATCAGCTCTGAGGCTTGAATCTGATGAACCCAAAATATGATCTCAAACCTTATTTGGTGTATTCGTCGACAAGTAAGATGTTATGAATTCAAAATATATGCTTATATATGATTTGTAGTATTCTCAACAAAACACTTGAACACTGCTTGTGGTTGATTCCAAATACATCTCCAGTAAACAAGATAATTTTTGGTCCGACACTAATTCCTTTACTTTGAAAATTCCAGAAACGGAAGCACGCACGGCGGAGATCTCCAAATGCACAATGACTACAAAATCAAGACCAAAATCTCATCGAGTGAAAGAATTAGCCCTTCAAGACCATCGAAGTATTTCTCCAAATTCGAAAACGATGGAAACATTTTCAAAATCAGACGAAGACGCAGGTCTCGGGGTCAAGTCCAGCGGGGTCTTCGCGCGACTCAAAGTGAACAGGAAACTTCTGCCGATGAAAATGCACTTCCTTTGGCGAACTATGGGTACGTATCAGAACACTATCATGACCAGAGTTTGTCATTTCACAAAGCCATAGTGATAAGTAACAGAAGAATAAGTAACAATTCATTTCATACCTCATATATATTATATATCAACATAAATGCATTCATATATATACTAGTAATGTAAATACATATATGTATAGGTACAATTAGTTTTTGATATAAGGACTACAGTGAGTGGCTGCTGCTGCAAAATTATACCAAATATATTCCTTTATGCTGACCATTGACAATAGCGGAATCAGCTTGTGAGGTAAAAATTTTGCGTTTCTCCTAGTAAGCCAAAAATCAGGCCATGATGCGTAACGCTGTGGGGAACTTAGTTGGCATTTTGATCAAACTAGAGAGAGCTTCAAATAAGCAGGAAATTAAAATTTTGGACTCAGCGGTGTGAGTCAGTTAACCGGCTGTAGAGAATGTTTGGGGAATAACAACAGATGTGAAGATAGTAAGATACTGCATAGGACTAATGAAAAACCTATACCTATTTTCCTTCTTCCCTTTGCTGGTGGAGGTATTGATCGCAGATTATGTACAGAAATTTAATAGAGAAGTTCATAGCAATATGAATGTACACTAATTAATTGCCTTTGGCAATAAGTAAGATTGGTTATGTGATTAGTATGGATTGTTTACACAAATATGATATACATGATTGTTGAAAAGGAATATTATTTGCATAAAGTATATTTACGAGAAGGTGATTGGGATGGCTAATGAAGGAGTATTGGGATGGTATTTATGTATTAAACATATATATGGTACATATGTTTTTATTTTTACGGATATCTTTGGGCGCAAATATTCATGTGTGTGAACTATAAATCCCACTTTCGGAGAAAATAAAATTGTTGTAAGAAGATATGTATATTGCGATCACTGTCTGTGATCCTCCTCAGCGTGAGGATCACAAACAATGATCGTAATATATGTATCTTACAACGATCTTCTTTTTTACGAGAGTGGGATTTATAGTTCATCTTATAAATGTGCTAGAACATTTAACATGTATTCATACATGCTTAAAACTAATTGTATCATAATTTACTTTTGTATGTATTTTATTTGGTATTTCTTTTCGATTTTTCTTCATGAAAAGTGTTAATCTTTATGAACGGGGCATTTTTTTAATTCGTCATATTTACTAATCGGTTCTATCGGGATTTCTTTTTCATAACTTTATTAGGCAAAATATTATACGCAGACTGTAGTGACATTAATTTTCATCCTCAACTTTCACGTTCGCTACTCTTATTTTCTTGCAGAAATCTGCGACCTTAGTGCAATATAAAGGACATTCACTACATAAACATCTGAACATATTCTTTATTTTTCTGGGTTTGATTATCAGTCACTGTGACATAGTCTTCACTTAATGAATTATGCGATCTAGAAAGACTACTTGGTAAATCTGTGGATGTATTGTATTTTGCTGCATTGCTTCTGATTCGGGTAGTGGGCTGGGAACAGAGATAACCCTTCATCCACAAGAAGCTGAGATAAAAAGGGAAACAAATAGGTGTTGGATGGAAGTTGGATGGGTGGAGGAAGGTTGCATGCCTTGGCTGGCTACCTCCCTTATAAGCCCTGATATGGGAGAAGCCTTTTGTTATATAGATAGGATTTTATGATTATAATCCCTTTATATTAAGAACGTTTAAGATGGACAGAAATTCACTTTCAGGATGTGGTTCTTTGGGAATGTTCCTGAATCTCATCATGCGACAGCGAGGGTTGTCCCCTCTTGGGATCGGATTCATCCACACGATTGTTAGGGCCCTCTCGATCATCCTCGGCACCCTGCTCATCATCCTGACTGACTTCCTGAAAGCACATCGTACGTTCTTCTACGTCAGCACCCTCATCACACCCTTTGCTCTCTCCGGAGTCTACTGGGCACCCCACACTGGTATTCCTTCAGGCACCAACGCAACTGCCCAGGACGTTGTCCTTGCTAACTCGACGGGAGGTTTGTTGCTGATGAACGAGACGAAGATATCGGATGCGTCCAAGTTCCCTGGGGTTGCTATCGATGTCCCAAAAACCGATGGGGTATCGGAGGACGAATTTATAGAATACAATGTTTCTCACACCAACTCACTGCCTGCAAGTCCACCAATATTCAATGTAGAAAGAACAGGTGAACCAAACTCTCATTGGAAAAACAAAACCAACATAAAAGAAGTTGAGGAAAAAGAGGGAAAGAACGACCAAGAAGCCTCCGTATCTCAGCTCTTGCACACTTCAGTGTTCTGGTTCATCTTCTCTTGTGTCTTCTTCGCCAGTACAAGTTCCTTTATATCAAACAACTTGACAGACTCCATCTGCTATCACCTTCTAGGTATGTGTAGAGATCCTTATTTGTATACCATTGTGGACACGCGAACGTGGAGACTGATGTATTAAGACAAAGCAAATATATTTCTCATTATTGATGGATTGATAACATATTGTTTACAAATTAAAATTTATATGTAACCCCAAATTTCTCACATTCAGACAAGACTTTTCAATATCGAAAGAGCCTCATCGCACTAAGCATCATCTAACCAAGTGCTTAGTAAACATAGGTTGACGTAATACTGAGTGTCGTGGATACACCAGTGAAGTAAATAAGGACGAATAATATACGAAAGTCTTAGCATGTTGATACATTTACATCTATAATATCTTATTTACACATTCATATTTATTTCAAAAGTATTGAAATAAAGAAATGTGTGAGGAACCTACGTCAGGAGACACTGTAGCTGCGGGCGAAGTCGTCATTTTTATGCGCATGGACTTTTGGGGTAGGTCACTGCTGAGAATCAGAGAGGAGTGCGGGGATCGAACTCATAGCTAAGCGATTACAAGACCAGCACGTTTCCGAATACGTCACTGGAACACATTATGCAGCAGCACAGTCAAATTCAAGATGGGTAATCGAATCTTGTTTTTAATTGTACACTAGAGAGTTTGTCCGAGGGAATTCCATGAACATAATTAGAGTGACATCGTGCAGCGAATATGGCAGTATTTTTTCAAGTTGAAACCACTAAATGTAATTTTCATGATAAGTTGTTCAGAGATCTTAACCATTTCTTAGGTATGGTATCCTGAAAGGGGCTTGTACATCTTCACTGGAGATATATTAATGGTTCTCGTTATAAGTTGTTATAACTTGTTGATTAAGTCCACAAATTGTGTCATCGGTGACTCACTTTTCCCGGCTGTCGAAACACGGAGGGTAAAGGTGAAATTTTCGGCAGAAGCTAGAGCACTTGTTACACATACGCGACTCAAGTATGTTCGTTTGAATAGAAACGACTTAGGTTACAATATTTCATTTTTCGAATCTCCAAATGTCGAGTCACCTTTGCGTCATATATTAAGATGATTGATGTAGTAAGAGAAGTTAAAACAATATGAAAATTAGGCGCGTTGTTGAATTGTGTAACCGGTCAATATTGATAGGGAACATAATACTCTCTGCAAATCCCTGGGTTGTATTTGGTACTTATAAGTCAACCTTGTAGCAGGAAATGTAAACTTTCTTCGGGCTTTCTTGATTTATTGAAGCAAAGAGATATTTACAAGATGTGGATGTAATCCCCTACCGTAATGTTTGTTGGTTAGTTGTAGCTATTATGTGTCTAGTTCGTATTTGTGAATGTGTCTTGACAAAATGCATGGCTTGTAATTATGATTATGTAGTTTGGTAGGTATAAGGAAATGGTTTGTAAGTGTCTCGCGACATTATGTACTCATACTTCTTTCGGTAACTTTTCGTTGGGTGGTGGCATGATGTGTATTTCATATCTGAGTCAGGTGTTCATGATTTAGGAATGTGGAGGTCAACAAGATTGGAGGCATTGGAAGGCGCCAGTGTCTGTCGACACCTTGCATCTTGCATGCATGTGGATTACGTGTCAGGCATGTGATACATCGTATATATGGTTATAGGGTTAATATATGGATACAATTGTCCTTAGGGAAATCTAGAATATTACAAGCGATGTCGTCTTCCAGCTTTTCAAATGCACAGCATTTCAAGAGAATCTTGAATGTGTGAAGAGGTCTTTAGGGATAGATAGGAAATACCTCCGTCGTGACTCGCAAAGTTCCGGGCTATACCAACGAAAAAAAAAAAAAAAGACTGGGCAACTGATCTAGTCTTGCTATTGAAATACTGTGCCTACTGACAAACATTCTACTGTTCAATATAATCCAAATATGTCATCTTATTCCCAACACCTTCTCTCATCTGAACACAAACGTCTCCCTCTCTCTCTGTCAAAAAAGAAAAAAAAAGAGAAAAAAGAAAAAGAAAAAGAAAGTACACGATCATCACACTTGGTCTATGATATGCAATTCTTTCCTTCTACCAGCAAGAACGTACTTTAATCATGTTACCTTTTTGAGACACTATTGTGATATATTTTCTTTGATATGAAGGTGAGAACGGCCATCTGTACGGGCAACAGCGGCTCTTCGGCGCCGTCGCCTGGGGGTTCTGTGCCCTCGTCGTGGGAGGCCTCATCGACTTGTACTCCTTAAATCTTCCGGAGAGGGACTACCTCCCCGCCTTCATCTTGTTGGTCATCTTCTCGACTCTGGACCTCTTCGTCGTGTCCCGGCTCCAAATCGTTTCCGGAAAGGAAGAGGAAGCGAACTTCAGGGGCAAGGAGTTCTTTCGGGTTATGATTGCCAGGAAAAACTTCCCGTTCTTGGTGAGTATCGTCTCGGCCCGTATATACTATCAGTGGTTACATGTAGTTTTGGGGCATGGGAACAAAGAGTACCGGGGAATGATAATATAGACGCGAAGAAATGAAGCGCCATTACTAATCGAGGCACTTCATGGGCGAGCCATATATTCAAGCATGGCCTTCTGTGTGCTACGTCCCCAGCAGTGTTATCAGTGCACAAAAACGTCTTCGTGTATATATATATATATATATATATATATATATATGTATATATATATATATATATGTATATATATATATATATATATATGTGTGTGTGTGTGTGTGTGTATGTGTGTGTGTGTCCATATAGCATTACTAACCATTACCATATATCACATGCCATATGCATACAAGGTCCCCGATAGGCACTGGAGCTTTTGCAATACCTCCAATCTCGCTGACATCCATATTTTCAAATCGTAAATATGTGACTCAGATATACAATACATATCTCTCAACCGGCCAACGGAAAGTTACCTAAACAAGTGCACAGTGTCGCCAGACTGATCATTAACCATTTCTTTATATCTACCAAACTACATAATTATAACTCCAATCCAAACATCATGTCGAGGTATGTCCACTTATAATAACCAGACATTTAAAAGTGTTTCTAACACATAATTAGTATTGTATAAATCGCAATCCTATTAACTAACTGTAAACCCACATCACACATGCAAAGATAGGCATATCCACATATACAAGCGGTGACTGCGTCGCCATAGATGGTAGACAGGAAAGAGAGAAGGAGGAAAAATCTCTCCTTTTTAGGAATCACCTGGGAACTCTCCCGAAGCAGACTACACCCCCATGCTGTAAATATCTCGTCAATACAATGAACCAAGGAAGCTCCGAGGAGGCTTTACGTTTCCTGTCACAGGATAATGGCAATGTTAAAGATAATTCTGGTTATCCCTGTACAGCTGACGGTGGTCGTCCTGACCATGACCATGAACATCTTCGAGACCTACCGCCTCCTGCTGGTAGAGGACGTGGCCAACGCCTGGGACCCCGACTTTAAGGCTCTCAAGACTTTGCAAGGGCTGATCGTTGCAACCCAATGCTTCGTAGGCGAAATTCCAGTCTTCATCTTTGCAGGTATGCAAGCACTGGCTAAGTTCTGTTTGCTTCTCGGAAAAAGAATGTAGATTGAAATCATATACATATATAGAGTTTCTGTCTCCATGTTTGTTTATCTTCCTTATATAACATATGAAGGCATAATTCCGCATTTCCTTTCCCTATCTTTGTCCTTGCCCTCCTTCTCTCTCCCTCTCTTTCTTACTCCCTCTGCAATATCAATATTGGGCCGTGTATGTACCTGTTTGTACGTGTGCGTGTGCGAGTGCAAGTGATGGTGGCCCTTATATGAGCACCTGGTCCCCACTTCCTCTTCTCTCCCGCAGGAGACATCATCCTCAAATTGGGCATAATTTGGTCCCTGGTGCTGGTCATCGGGGCTCACGCCCTCCGTCTTCTTCTCTACTACCCGGTCACGAACCCGTGGTTCTTCCTTCCAATCGAGCTCTTGCATGGGCTCCAGTATGGACTCTTTAAGTCGGTTATCACATACCAGGCCGCCCAACTAGCTCCTGAGGGGACAACGTCTACTATGCTAGCCGTCATTAAAGCTGTGCAATATGGAGGTAAGTCCAAGTAGTAGCCTTAGGGCCATGACCATATTGTAGTCAGATGAGTAATGATGAGGTTACAGATGAGACAGGAGACATTCTTTGATCATAAGAGACTCTTGGTTGTTGTCTCATATGAAAGGTCTATCTAGCTTCGAAACTCACTATTTCTATTCGCAAACATAATTTCTCTCCGAATGAAAAGAATCTTTCACGATTTGATTTAATTTAATGTTGCTGTGCAGAATGAAGATGTGCAAGAGTTAAGGCGTATTATTGATATTCTTATGATAAAAAATGGGAGATCATCATTGTCAGAATGCCACAAAGACTACACTCTTGCATTTCTTCAGAATAAACAGTTTTTAAGCTATATCAAATAGATTTATATTTCAAAGATCCTATCGGTCATGGGGAGGATTTTGAGAAAGTTCATGAGAGTGAAGAGTTCTGGAAAGGATCTGAAGGTAGTACGGCCTCCAAGCAGAAGAACGAAAGAAAGGACGAGGGACATTATTCATACTGGATGTTTACACTTCAGGGAGCGCCCTTGCTGGCGTCACCGGCGGTTTCCTCTATGAGTGGCTCGGGGGAGCAGAAGCCTTCCTCGCCACGGGTTCCTTCCTCGTCCTCTACGGCCCCTTCTACATCGTCATCAGCTTCGTAGCGCCGTGCTGCTCTACAAAGAAAATGACATTTGAAGTAACTCCCTCTGCGTCGGCGATTTAAACTTTAAATAAAGGGATTACAAAGGGCTAAAAGGGAGAACATGCCGGTAGGGGATCTTTTGGTCCATAACTTAGACGAATGCAAATATATGCATACATATATATATATATATATATATATGTATATATATATATATATACATATATATATATATATATATATATATATATATATATATATGTTTATATATGTGTGTGTGTGTGTGTGTGTGTACATGTGTGCGTGGATAAATAAAACAAAATAAACATAAATAAGTAAGTAAATAAGCAAAATAAATAAATAGATAATGATGACTAATAAACAGATAAATAATGATATTTTTTGATGAATAATTAACAAATAAATTGTAACCTGTAAAAGGTTACACTATGGCAGGGAACGTAAAGTCTCTTCGGAGCTTGCTTGGTCTATTGTATTGAAGATATATTTACAGCATGGGGATGTAATCTCCTTCGGGAGAGTTCCCAGGTGATCCCTAAAAAGGATATCTTTTTCCTCCTTCTCCCTGTCTTGTCTCCCATCTTTATCGACGCAGTCGCCGCTTATATATGTGAATATGCCTATCTTTGCATGGCTGGTGTGGGTTTACATTTAGATAATAGGTTTGGGATTTATACAATACTGTTTTGTTTTGTTAGTTGCACTATTAATTGTCTTGTTATTACTGATGGATGTGCCCCTACATGATGTATGAATTGGAGTTATAATTATATAGTTTGGTAGGTATAAAGGAATGGTTAATGATCTGTCTGGCAACACTATGTACTTGTTTTAGTAACATTCTGTTGGGCGATGGTGTGATGTGTATTGTATGTCTGAGTCAGATCTTTATGATTTGAAAATGTGAATGTCAGCAAGATTGAAGGTATTGCAAAAGTTCCAATACCTATCGGGGACCTTGTTTGAATGTGAATCGCGTGTCAGGCCTGTGATATATTGTAATGGCTAGCAATATCATATGGATATATATATATATATATATATATATATATATATATATATATATATACATATATATATATATATATATATATATAATGATAATAGAATAAACATAAAAATAAGGCATTACAGCATAAATAAATAGCGGGTATTACAGCATAGATAAATGGCAGGCATCAGGTAAATTCATTTATATTTATATGTTAATTGTGATGTTTTGTAATAAACTATATATATATATTTCCATTTGTTTCCTTTATGTTTTATTGAAAAAACAAGCCTATAGATACAGATCATAGAAACTAAGGCGCTTAAATATCTTGTCATGTTTAAATTTTTATGTAAATATATATATATATATATATATGTATATATTTATATATATATATATATATATGTATATATATTATAACATAAATGGTAGAGGCACATATATAAAGCTTTCGAATAATCTGTAAAAAGTACATTCTAAGGAGATATCTAGGTTTTATTATAATTTTCAGTTTCCAAGAAGATTGCATTAACATAGCATGTATGCGTTTACATAGACGCACACACACACACACACATGCACACACACACACACACACACACACACACACACACACACACACACACACACACACACACACACACACACACACACACACACACGCGCACACACACACACACACACACACACACACGCACACACACACACACACACACACACACACACACACACACACACACACACACACACACACACACACACACACACACACACACACACACACACACACACACACACACACACACACACACACACACACACACACACACACACAACACGCTTCGGTCCTCACTTAGTCCCATGATATCCGAGA
>NC_134783.1:29933936-29936436 GCF_046742065.1 Oratosquilla oratoria | reverse complement strand
TGGGCGTGTGCCTGGATCCAGTTGTTAGGCGGGCCACGCCCACGCTCCGCGCCCTCACAAGTATGATCGGAATGTTGTCATGGGGCTTTTAGGAGTTGTGGAGAAGAGGAGCCAGAGAGAGCTTGGAGGACCCCTAAAGTATTCGCCTACGGCTCCGCGAAGACCTACGCGCAGAATCCTCTTCGGCATGAAAGAATTGGAGAAGTTCTGGAACGCGATGGAGGTCAGTGAAGGGCAAGGTTACCCGGGTAAAATCCCCGAATTCAGCGAGTCTTCTGGTCCTTGAATTATTATTTTGAGGATGTGCGGCCTGTGTGGGAGACGGCTATGTTCAAACGGAGCCGCTGTTGTAGAGTTGCGCTTCGGAGGAATGGTAGAGTTGTGCTTTGGAGTAGAGTTAAAGTGGATTATAACCCAAACTTGTCCACCAGAATGTAGAGCTGCTTGAAGGTTCACGCTCGCTTTATATGCATGCGTGCACGCGCGTGCACCCTGGAGATGATAACACACACACACACACACACACATACACACACCAACACACACACACACACACACACACACACACACACACACACACACACACACACACACACACACACACACACACACACACACACACACACACACACACACACACACACACACACACACACACACACACACACACACACACACACACACACACACACACACACACACACACACACACACACGCACGCACACACACACGCACGCACACACACACGCACAAAGAAAGAAAGAAATTTGACTCAAACGTGTTTCTTGTTTCAATAAACGTAAAGCGTATCCATCTAAATCCCATGCAGCCATGTGACGTCATGATGTCACGTGACCCAAATATGACGTCATGGATGTTACACATGACCCAATTATGACGTCACGGGGATTCACGTGATCCAAGTGTGTCGTCATGATGAACCTGATGAGACTCAGACCGAATCGCCAGCCATCGTGAGAAACTTGGCGAAGGTGGCGAGGGAACTGGTGGGCTTGGCCAAAGCGACAAGGAAAATGAGAAAAGATTTATGAAATTAAATCAAGAACATACATATACCAAAGGGAGGTAGCCAACTGACAAAGACATAAAAACCAACTCTCATTCATTCCATCCCCACATACTCCACACCTATCCACCCCACTCCCTCCCTCTTATCTTGGATCCACACGGACGACGGGTGATCCCTGCATCTCGCTCAGCACGCTGGGTCAGAGGCAATGCAGCAAGGCACAGCACATCCACAGCAAAGCCGCTTCATTTAACCAACCACCCTCTCCTTCCCTTCATGCAGAAACAAGAGAAGACGGGAAGAAAACCCTTATTTATTTATTTTCCTATTTATTTATATATCGGTTTGTTTGTTTATCTGTCATTCAACTATCCACTGTATTCACTCATGTATCTATTCATCTATTTGTTTATTTAATATTTAGTGTTCTGGTTTGACTTAATTACTTATCAATTGATCATTTCTCTATTCGTTCTTCTTAATTATGTTTTTATTTATTTATTTGCGTCTATGTTATTTTTCACCTATTCATTTACTTCATTATTTATTTAATTTATCTTATTATTTTATTTCTCAGCTTCCTTGTCATTTTGACCAAGTTCTCCAGTTCCCTCGTCTTCTCCTACCTCCCTCCCTCTCTCCCTCTCTCCCTCCCTACTTCCCTCCCTCCCTCCTTCCTTCAGATCGACCAAAACCTTCGCCAGGTTCCTCACGATTCGGCCCGTGTTCCATCAAGTTCTTCATGACGTCATACTTGGATAATGTGTAACCTCCTCTGACGTCATACTTAGGTCATGCGTAATATCCGAAACGTCACACTTGGGTCACGTGACATTATGACGTCACAAAGGCGCGTGAGACTTATGTAGAGGCGCGATATGTTTACTGAATGGAAGACGGTTTCTTTCCCATAAGTGAACATACACCTTACTTAGCTGTCACAATGTAATTATGTTATACAGCTTTTCTATGTGAAATATATATTTCATGAACTCGGAAGTACAGGAAAAACTGTATATTTCGACTACTATCTGTAGTCCTCTTCAGCAGAATGATAGTAGTCGAAATATACAGTTTTTCCTGTACTTCCGATATTATTTCTCCGATAGTGGGTTTAAAGTGAACATTTAAAAATGTGTTATAACATACCAGTTTCCAATATTTCATGAAGTTATGCAGTCAATAACCAAGAAGGGGTCTTTCTGTGGACTGTAGAGTATTACCTTTTATCCCATTAGCAAAGTTTATTATAATTTCCTTTCAGCGAACAAGAAACACGTTTGAGTTTATTTCCTTTCTGTGTGTGTGCGTGCGTGCGTGTGTGTGTGTGTGTGTGTGTGTGTGTGTATGTGTGTGATTCACCATAGTCTTGGGTCACGTGTTGGACTCGTGATCGACAGTTATTATCCTCCCGGAAGTAAGTATTCACCTCGGATCTGCTGCAGCCTCTTTTCGAGACAGCCAGACAC
>NC_134783.1:29923936-29928936 GCF_046742065.1 Oratosquilla oratoria | reverse complement strand
GGAAACGCAGTCTCCAGAATTTACTACCACCACCGCCGATGGTCCGAAAGAGCGCTGGAATCTTCCTCTTTATCTTGCTGCCGAACACGATCGCCCCTGAAATCGTCATGAATAAGTGAGGTACCATCATAATGACAGTGTGGACCATCAAATAGGTACTCTATAAATATATAAGGTGGTGATGAGAAGCATACGCCAGGAGGCGCGTAACTGCAGCCTAAGCCGTCACTTTTGCCATTTACGCTTATACTGTTGGGGTAGGTAACAGTCACTGCCGGGAATTGGAGAAAAGTTCGGGATTCGAACCCACAACTTAGCGAATACAACACACCTCACCATAAACTGTATGGCAAGGAGTCAGTATTATACTGCCACACTATCTGAATTAGCCATAAACAATACACTCAATACTCCCATGGATATATCTGTTCAATCATCGTGAACTAAAAGTCCAACTACATTGATTCTTGTGTTCACGAGTTGTGCATCACTGAATATGAATAAGCACTGTCCAAAGAGATTCAAGTCTTGAGAAGATAAGAATCTATACCTACAACTTAAGAACAGAAATCCACACAATGGAGAGTATGAAAGGAGAACTGGAGAACATCAGCTCGGATATCGCGGGACTGAGTGAGGACCAAAGCGTGCTGTGTGTATGTTTTTGTGCATTTACCTAATTGTATTTACCTAGTTATCACAACAAAGCTATGTCGTAGCACATTGGTAAAATAATACTAATGACCCACTTTCGGAGAAGAATAAGCGAAAGTAAAAAGATCCGTATATTTCGATCACTAACTGTGATCCTCTTCAGCAGTTAATGATAAAAATATACGAATCTTTTTACTTTCGCTTATTCTTCTCCAATGGTGGGTCATTCGTATTACCTAGTTGTGTTATACGGGAAGAGAGCTATGCTCGTAGTCACCTGTCTTTGTATCTTTCAGCATCTAGTTTGTTTTTGAATTCTTGTATAGGTTTTGCACAAACTGATGCCTCATCCAATTTGCTCCAGATATCTACCACTCTGTGTGGAAAATTATCTTTTTAAATCTCTTCTATAACTATCCTTTTTGAGTTTCTTTTCATGTCCTCTTGTTTTTCTTTTATTCCATTTTAACAAATCTTTTCTGCTGAGGATTTCCATCTCTTTCATAATTCTGTAAATGGCCAGTTGATCCCCTCTTTCTTTTCTTTCTTGTAGGGTTGGTAGTTCAAGTTTGGACAATCTTTGTGTGTGCGTGTATGTGTGTGTGTGTGTGTGTGTGTGTGTGTGCGTGCGTGTGTGTGTGTGCGTCTATGTATACACATATATGCTACGAGTATGTTGTTGCAATCTTCTTGGAAACTGAAAACCATAACAAAATCTAGATATCTGCAAAGATTCTAGGTAGAACAGAGCTCAACCATTCATGTTATAAACATTTTTCTTTGTTACATACGAAAGTGAAACAACTTGGACAAGATGTTTAAGCGCCTTGGTTTCCACGATCCGCATCTATAGACTCGTTTTTTCAATAAATCATAAAGAAAACAAATAGAAATATATCTATCTTTATTATAAAAAATCACCACTAACATATAAATAAATCTACCTAATGCCTGTCATTTATTTATGCTGTGATACCTGTCATTTATTTATGCTGTAATACCCGCCATTTATTTATGCTGTAATGCCATTTATTTGATTCTATTTACTCATAAATTATTTCTTATTTATTTATTCATTTATTTATTTATCATTTATCTGTTTATTTCTATTATTTATCTATTAATCATTTATTATAAACTAGTATTATTTACCAATTTGTTTATTATTCATAATGGTTTATTGATTAATTCAATTTATATATACATATACATATATATATATATATATATATATATATATATATATATATATATATATATATATATATATATATATATTCTATTTATTTTTATTTTTACATCCGTCCCAGTTATGGACCAAAAGGTCTCCTACCGGCATGGTCTTCATTTGTAGTCCTTTATAATCCCTTTGTTTAAAGTTTAAACCGCTGATGGAGGGGGAGTTACACCAAATGTCATTTTCTTTGTAGAGCAGCACGGCGCTACGAAGCTGATGACGATGTAGAAGGCGCCATAGAGGACGAGGAAGGAACCCGTGGCGAGGAAGGTTTCTGCTCCCCCGAGCCACTGGTAGAGGAAGCCGCCGGTGACGCCAGCAAGGGCGCTCCCTGAAGTGTAAACATCCAGTATGAATAATATCACTCGTCCCGTCTTTCGTTCTTCTACCTGGAGACCGCACTACCTTCAGATCGTTCCCAGAACTCTCCTCTTTCATGAACTTTCGCAAAATCCTCCCCATGACCAATAGGTTCTTTGAAATATAAATCTATTTGGTGTAGCCTGAAAACTGTTTATTCTAAAGAATTCGAAGGTGTAGTCTCTTTGTGGCATTCTGACATTGTTGGGTTCCTCTCTTAAGAATAATGCGCTCTGACTCATGCAGATCTTCATTCTGCACAGCAACATTAAAAGAAATAAGATCGTGAGACATTCTTTTCATTTGGAGAGAAATTATGTTTGAGAATAGAAAAAATTAGTTTCGAAGCTAGATAGACCTTTCATATGAGACTATATCCAAGAGTCTCTTATGATCAAAGAAAGTCTCCTGTCTCATCTGCAACCTCATGATTACCCATCTGACTACAATGAGGTCACGACCCTGAGGCTACTGCTTGGACTTACCTCCATATTGCACAGCTTTAATGACGGCTAGCATAGTAGTCATTGTCCCCTCAGGAGCCAGTTGGGCGGCCTGGTATGTGAGAGCCGACTTGTAGAGTCCGAACTGGAGGCCATGCAGGAGCTCGATTGGAAGGAAGAACCACGGGTTCGTGACCGGGTAGTAGAGAAGAAGCCGGAGGGCGTGAGCCCCGGTGACCAGCACCAGGGACCAAGTGATGCCCATTTTGAGGATGATGTCTCCTGCGGGAGAGAAGAGGGCGTGGAGATCAGGTGCTCATAAGAACATAATAATGAAGGGGACTGAAAGAGACCATAAGGCCTACACTAGGCAGTTTCATGTTTATTACCACCTGTCATCCCCATCCATAGAGTTGTCTAACCTTTTCTTAAGACAACCGATAGCTTCAGCGCTCACTACATGGTTATTAAGTCTACTCCATTCGTTGACCACCCTATTAGTAAACCAATTCCTTCCTATTTCCTTCTTAAATCTAAATTTGTCCAATTTAAATCCATTACTGCGAATCCAGCCCTGTTGTCTTAAAACGATGACTTTCTTTGCGTCACCCTTGTTAAAGCCTTTGATCCACTTGAACACATCTATTAGATCATCCCGCACTCTGCATCCTTTCAGTGTGTAAGCTACGGTGCCTAAGCCTTTCTTCGTAAGGTAAATTTTTGAGCCCATGTACCATTTTGGTCATTCTCCTCTGTATTTATTCTAGTAAACTGATGTCCATTCTATAAGACAGAGACCAAAACTGTACCGCATAGTCAAGGATAGGTCTAACTAACGCTAGATAGAGTTTGATAATTACCTCTGCACTTCTATTCGTAACCGTCATAGCAATGAAACCTAGTGCTCTGTTTGCTTTATTCTTGGTACTAATGCACTGTTTCCTGGATTTGAGTTCAGAACTCACTCGAACCCTCAAGTCTTTCTCGTACTTAGTTTTCTCTAAAAAACGTTTTATCTAAGCTATATATGTTTTCGGGGTTGTGTAGCCGTTTAACACGCTGCACTTTCACAATAGCCCTGGAATGCCAGATGCCTCCAACTCTACGCCTCGGAAGGATTCTACATACAACAGAAACACCTCCTTTATTCCTGATCTTATCTAGCACATCCCGGAAGCGTGCAAACATTTTCTCACTCCTTAACTTACCTATGTCGTTCCCACTAGTACTCAAGCAAACTATAGGTTTCACACTTTCCTCGACAATACACTCTTCTATCATGTCTCTAACATCACCTACCCCCACCCCGGGGAAATACATCTGGGTCATATGCTTCTTATCTTTGTCACAGAAAGTCCTATCTAAATATCTCACCTAGCTACCCCCTACAACCAAAATCTTAGCTGTGGGCAGGGGTCTCCGTGTTTTGTGTCACTGTTTCCCACCCAGGTTCCAAACATGGTTTGTCATCCATGTTTTGGGCCTTTGAACAAAGAACTCGATTCTCCTCTTTAAGGCCCTCTACAGTCCTCTCTGAGGCTACAATTCTTCTACGTAGAAATTGTACCTCTTTGGCGCTGATTACAGAAACAAAACCACTCGCCATTTCACTGTTTGAAGCAGGCATGAGAGGGGGAAGAGGGAGAGAGAGAAAGAAGAGGAGAGGGAGAGATAGAGAGAAGGGGAGAGAGAGAGAAAGAAGGAGAGAGAGAGAGAGAGAGAGAGAGAGAGAGAGAGAGAGAGAGAGAGAGAGAGAGAGAGAGAGAGAGAGAGAGAGAGAGAGAGAGAGAGAGGGGGAATAGAAAAAGAAAGGGAGAGAGAGGTGGGGAGAGAGGGAGAGAAAGGAGGGGAGAAAGCGAGGGAGTTACATGGCCAAACGAATAGCATCAGATCAATTGGTCCTTACAAGGCTGTTCTGGCACGTTTGAGAGGAAAGAGGGGAGAAGGGGAAGGGCAACTGACTAAGGCAAGGAGGAAATGGGAAAAGTCCAAGTTGGGGGGGGGGGGGTACTGGGGTGAAGGGGCAGAGGGGTAGAGGGGTGGGTGAGTTTATGCCCGTCCCCGCGATGGGGGTGAAGGGAGAGGGGATTGATGGGTGTTTCAGCTCATGGGTACACTCCGTCAATTCCCCCCCTTTCTAATTTCCACCATTTAATCCTACTAGGAACTAATATTATTCCATTCAGCGACCATAAACTATGGATTAGATATATAGAAAGGAAGACTGAGAGAGATGAGCACAGCACAGTGCAAAATTGAAGGAAGGGCTTATTGAAAGGAGGTGTTGTATGTCGGCAGACAGAGAG
>NC_134783.1:29911436-29918936 GCF_046742065.1 Oratosquilla oratoria | reverse complement strand
TAGAATGTTTGTCAGGAGACACAGTATATTGATGCGAAGACTAGGTTAGTTGGTCAGTTGCTTTTTGCGACGCTAGTATAGCCAGGAGCTTTGCTGGTCACGACGGAGTTATTTCCTAACTATACCCTCTTCACACATTCAAAATTCTCTTGAAATGCTGTGCATTTGAAAAGGTGGAAAACGATATCGCTTGCAATAGATTTCTCTAAGGACAGTTCAACAATGTGTCTAATGTCTGTATAGATTTAACTTTTCTTACTTCTGTGGGTAGGAGGTAAAGGGAACACGGGCTGAGGGAAATACTTTTATTCCTGACTAGTTTCGTGTGAGTGGCTTCTTATTTGGAAACTGAAGAAGCCACTCAGGCAAAACTAGTCAGGATTAAAAGTATTTCCCTCAGTCCGTGTTCCCTTTACCTCCTATCCACATTCGTCATACTATTCACACACTTTTCTTACTTCATCAATCAGCTTCTCATTATATGACGCAAAGGTGATTTGACATTTGGATATTCTAGAAATAAAAGATTGTAACCTAAGTTCTTTCTATAGTGAACTTACTTGAGGTGCGTATGTGTGACAAGGGCTTTAACTTCTGTCTAAACTTTCACCTTTCTCCACTGTGTCTCGACAGTCGGGACAAACAGGTCACCGGCGACACAATTCGTGTATTAATAGCCGATTTAATTAACAAGCTTTATCGAGAATCATTAACTTATCTCCACTGAAAATGTACATACCCATTCTGGATACCAAACCAAAGAAATTATTAAGGTTTCTGAACAATTCGCCATAAAAATAACACTCAGAGGTTTTAAATGAAAAGAAGAAAAACCAAGATCATACGCGTTACACGATGTCCCTCTGACTGTGTTCGTGGAATTCCCTTGGACAGGTCGACTAGTGTACAAATGAAAACAAGATTACACTGCTGGTATACTCGTAATGGGCGCGCTGGTGGAGTGATGTACGAAAGCGTAGCCTACTGGTCTCGCAATCGCTTAGTCGTGGGTTCGAGTCCCGCACTCCTCTCTGATTCCCAGCAGTGACCTACCCCAACAGTCCAACAAGCACATATGGCAAAGTTGACGGCTTAGGCCGTAGCTACGTGCCTCCTGGCGCAGGTTCCTCACCCCTTTATTATATTAATAGTTTTAGAATTAATATGACTGTGTAAATAAGATTTTACAAAGGATTACAAAGGCGGAGCATGCCGACAGAAGACCTTTTGGTCCATAACTATATCGGATGAGAAAAAAATATAATAATGATAAAAAATAAAAATAAAATGAAATAAAACAAAATAAAATAAAATAAAATAAAATAAAATAAAATAAAATAAAATAAAATAAAATAAAACAAAATAAAGTAAAATGAAATGAATAAAATGAAATAGAATAAGATAAAAAAAATAAAATGAATAAAATAATAATATAAACAATAATAAATAAAATAAATGCATAGGTATAGTTGAATAATGAACAAACGTAAGTAGTAAATAATGATAAATTGACAGATAAATAATAATAAATGAAAATCAAGCAAATAATAAACAAACAGACAAATAATTACAAGCAAATAAACAAATAACATAAAATAAATGGCAGTGATTACAACAACTTGCTTAGATGTTCATCTAAACGAGTATTAAAGCTTCTTATCAATGCAAGTGTATTAACAAGCCAAGATTTTTGTCACAGAGTATATTACACACCCGTATTTACTTCAGTGGTGTATTTTTGGCCTTCAGTATTGCGTCAACATATCGAAAAATAGTCCTTAGTGCAGTGAGGCTCTTTTGATAATGAAATGTCCTATCTGAATGTGAGAAATTTGGGGTTAGGCAGTCATAAGTGTCATGATTTCAATAAATGTAAAATACAGGGATTCCGTGGTTTTATAATGAAAATGGCTTTTGTAAATAAAACATTATCAGTGCAAGTGTATGTAGAGGCTAGATTTTCTATTAAAGAAAGGTCACTTTATTTTTTGTATTTTTGGTGCTATTGTACCTTTAACTCATATGTCGAAAGTATAGAAAATATGTATTTTGTTTATGTGTCTAATGCCTTTGTATACACTTTTATTTCCTTATAAATAAAGCTGTTTTTATAAACAATATTGTATCAATGCATCAACAATGAAAAATCTATTTCTTTTATTTTAATGTATCAAGAGCCATATTCGCGTATCCACAAAGGTACACAAATGAGAATTTCTAGACTTACCCAGGAGGTGATAGCAGATGGAATCTGTTAAGTTGTTGGATACGAAGAAACTCGTACCGATGAAGAAAACACAAACGAAGATGAACCAGAAACCTGATGTTTGCAAGAGCTGGGATACTGTAGCCTCTTGGACGTCTTTCTCTTCTTTGTTCTCAACCCGAAGGACACCTTCTTGTTCCGCATTGGTTTCATTCTTCCAGTGAGAATTTGGTTCGCCTGTTTCATTTACACTGAACAGTGGTTGACTTGTAGGCAGTGAGTTGGCATGAGAAACATTGTATTCTATAAATTCGTCCTCCGATACCCCATCGATTTCTGGGATATTTATAACAACCTCAGGGAACTTGGCCACATCCGCAATCTTCGTCTCATTCATCAGCAACAAACCTCCCGTCGAGTTAGCAAGAACAACGTCCTGGGCAGTTGCGTTGGTGCCTGAAGGAATACCAACGTGGGGTGCCCAGTAGACTCCGGACAGGGCGAAGGGTGTGATGAGGGTGCTGACGTAGAAAAAGGTACGATGCGCCTTCAGGAAGTCAGTCAGGGTGATGAGAAAGGTGCCAAGGATGATCGAGAGGGTCCTGACAATCGTGTGGATGAGTCCGATTCCTACAGGGGACAATCCTCGCTGTCGCATGATGAGAGTCATGAACATTCCCAAAGGAGCACAACCTGAAATCGAACCTCTGTCCATCTTAAACGTTCTTGATAAGTACATACATACATATACCAAGGCTTTTCCCCCTTACAAGGGAGGGAGCCAAAAAGGAAAAGGCATAAAATCAATCTCACCCATTCCATCCCTGAATACACTCCACACCCCTCCACCCTCCCTCTTATCTTAGCATCTCCTGGATGACAGGTCATCCTTGCACCTTGTCCACTACCCTGCGTCAGAAGCAGTGTCGCAAGACACAGCACATCCACAGCAAGGCCGCTTCATCAAATCGGCGACCCCCCCTCTCTGTCCCCCCATGCATAAAAGGAGAAGACGGGGAGAAATCCCTTCGGGCTGCGTCAAATGATAATCATAAGGACTATCTATATACCAAAAGTCTTCTTCTTATTTGCAAGGGAAGTAGCCAGTCAAGACATACACCTACCCTCCACCAATCCCACACCTATCCAATACTCGTTTCTCTCCCATTTCATCTTAGCTCCTTGTGGATGAAGGTCTATCCCTGTTCCCCGTCCATTACCCGGGCCAGAAGCAATGCAGTAAGACAAAGCACATCCACAATAGGGCCCGACAATCAAAGCTGATTTACCAAGTAGGCTTTCTGGATCACATAATTCACTCAGGGAAGCTTATGTCACAGTGACAGAAACCTATAGCTTTTACCTTATTTGTTTGTATAGATTTGTATTGCTATCAACTTCTCTATTCAATTTCTGTAGCTACACTAATCAACATTTCGTCAGCATAGCGAGAAAAAATGAAAATAAGATTTTTGGTTAATCCTAGGAATCATCTTACTGATTTCGTTTGTGCTGTGATTCCCCTGGACACCATTTCAGTCGGTTATGCGACCCACACCACTCAACCTAAAATTGCAGCAGATTTTCAACTAAGAGAACCACAAATTTATGCCTGATGACTTAATTTTAGGCTTGCTAGGAGAATCACAACAGTTTTACCTCATAAGCTTATGCCGTTATCATCACTGGTCGACGTAAAGGAATAGATATATAGTATAATATATATAATATGTACATGTATGTATTTGCATTAAAATGTAGTATGTATGCATATATGTATATGTGCCTTTTCTTTTTGGCTACCTCTGGTGTAAGAGGGAAAAAGCCTTTGGTATATATATGCATGTATGTATGTATGTATGTATGTATGCATATGTATGTATGTATGTATATGTATGTATGTATGTATATAGTATACTTGCCGTATGAAAGGAATTGTTAGTTATTATTCTGTTGCGTATCATTAGGGCTATGTGGAATAGAAAACGGGTCATAATGATGTTCAGATACATACCCATAGTTCGCCAAAGAAAGTGCATTTTCATCGGCAGAAGTTTCCTGTTCATTTTGAACCGCTCGAAGAACCTGCTGGATTTGGCCCCGAGACCTGCATGTCCCTCCGGTCCTGAAGACTTTTCCATCGTTTCCGAATCTGGACTAATCCTTTCAGAGTCTTCGAGGGGTAGTTCATCTACTCGATGGGCTTTTGGTCTCAACTTCGTAGTCATTGTGGCTTTTGGAGATCTACGCTGTGCGTGTTCCCGTCACTGCAAAAATCAATGCAAATGAACTACTGTCGAACTTAAGATTATTTTGTTTTCTTGTGGATATATTTTGAATTAAGCAGTGTTCAAATACTTTATTGAGAATACAAATCATAACTATGCATATAATTTGAATTCATAATATTTTACTTGTCAACGAATACAACAAATAAGGTTTGAAAAAAATATTTTGAGTTCATCAGATTCATTCAGAAATGAATCATTAAAAGTCCTTTCGTCTCATAGGGTTAAGGATGATGGAGATGGATATGGGTAGATAACTTTGTATTTTCTACTGGCTCTTTCTATCTATCTACTTCTCTATCACTATGTCCTTTATTATTTTTTTACAGATATCGTTATTCCAGGAGCCAGGGGTCATTTGCATGCATAAGAGAGCCATTCAGTTTTCCTCTTGATCTGGTTAGAGAGTCACCTCAGACACCTGAAAAATCAAGGTGAACGCTCAGCTCACTGGCAGCAGGGTAGATATTTGAGGATTTATGATGGGCGTCGGCTTTCGGAATAATGACCAAAATCTGGGGTAGGGGAAAGTCAATTTGACCTGGAACGGTCAGTTTTCAGTGAAATTTAATGAATGACCACTTATTTGAATTCACTAAGTATCAACTTTATAATGATGGGCAGATCATTGCAATTGGTCAAGACCAGAGATCACCAGAGGTCAAACTATGACGTAAAACGTCACCTGCTTAAAATCTGGGCCTCCAAACACAAAATGATACCGTAGTATAGGAAAAAAGGATAGTTTATTCTTCAATTTTTCTTTATTTCTACCTCAGGTCATGGGTAAGTTTTTAAATTAACAGTGGAGAAAATATGGTAATAATTATCCTTTGTTGGCCAACTCAAAATTGACAAAATCTTGGAAAAATAAATATTTTGGCCAGAAAATGCCGCAAATGACAGATCAATTACAAACTTGCTTTATTCAACTTCTTTTTTCCAGATCATTAATCAAATAAACACAAATACAAATCAAATATATTGTTACATCATTTGACCTAGATTCAGTGAATCTCAGCTAGATTCAGTGAATCTCTCGATAGTACATGCCTATGCTGGGGGAGTGTTTTTCCGTTTTTTCACTTTTTTGGTGAATATCACCAGTTCGCTTTCTGAAATGTGAAGACTACATACAGTGGAACTTCGTGTATCATGTAACTGGCAATTTCAAGTGTTATAAACAGTACACTCATAAAAAGACAATAGATGGCCTGAAAAGACAATCAGAGGAACATGAAACTGGTCAAAAGACCAAGTAATCCCAAATGAACCTAAAAAAATGCATAGATCTCTGTCCCTCTCTCGTGACCAACCTTGCAAACCAGACAACGTTGATAAGTATTCTAAAAAGTGTGTGATATGTTCTGCAGCAAAACACAATGGAGAATACAATAAATTCAGAATATCAGAGGTGGCCAGAGCTCAATCATTCCTGAGGGCTACTTCAGTACTCCTGGACGACGTTTTCACTCGGACATGTGACCTGAACAATGCTGCTGAAATTTTTCCAGCAGATCTGTACTGCCATAATCAGTGTCTACGTAATTATATGAAAGACAGACCAGTAACATGGACTCAGTGCCTAGCTCAGCGAAGTGGAATGCCTTTCAATGTGTCCTTCAACATATTCTACCAGAGTTGAAACAGAGTAGATGCTTTAGCCTGTCTTACATGACTGAGTGTTGCAACAAGGCTTCTCCTGAGCAACAGATCAATTGTGGTTCATTTACGAATCAGAATGTGAAGGCATATCTAATCAAGACACTTAAACATGATGTTGCATTTTATATTCCGCCTGTATCTAAGTCCTCAACAATATTCTTCATGGGAAGTGCTGTTAACAAAGTTCCCTGTGATACTGATGGTGATGTTAGCTCTGAAGACTTGAAAAACTGTGGTGCCGCTGTTAGAAATATGTTATTGATGCAAGACTTCGACCTAAATGATACAACAAGTTATCTTCCTCTCCACATAATGGCGGAGAGGTTGGGGGAGAATTTCCGTGATGTTGTTATAGCCATGCACTTTTTAACTGGGTGTGATTCAACCAGTAAATTCGGCACAAAATCTGCTGGGGTAAAGGCAAATCCTGTGCAATACTTGAGTGATTTTGGCGCAAGGATTTGGAAGTAGATCTGGCGCTCACTGAACAGTATCTTGTGAAGGTATACATTAAGTCAGAGACTTATAAGTCAATGGATGAACTCCGATATCACTTGTACTATCACAATAAGACAATTTTGGACCTTCCTCCTACCAGCCGAGCATTACATAGTCATATCATGAGGGCATTGTATGGTTCCTATATTCAAATGCATTGTTTTAACCATTCCCAGGTGTCTATAAACCCAACCAAATTTGGTTACCTCAGAGAAGGTAACATGTTGGTGTCAGACAAGATGGTGGCTCTTCTGCCAAAGGATTTTCCGCACCCAGGTAAATGCCAATCATGCGCCACGAAGAGATGCCCTTGTAGAAAATTGGGGTTACAATGTTGTGAATACTGTAACTGTGTCATAAACAATGACTGTAAGAACCCATTGTAGATATGTTAGAGGATCTGTATCTAGGTATCTGAGCAAGACCTGTGGATGAAACGAAACAGTAAAAAAGACAAAAAACAACAACAACAACATACATATATTAGTTGACTATATTATGACAAATAAGACTGAAGGTGGAAGAAGCAGACGAGGAGTAATGGGAGAATTTCACGCTTTAACGTTTCGATCCGCAGGGTCTTGATCACAAAGACCCTGCGGGTCGAAACATTAAAGCGTGAAATTCTCCCATTACTCCTCGTCTGCTTCTCCCACCTTCAGACATATATTAGTGTTTTAGTCAAAATTGGCATTTCAAAGTTCTCTAAAATAGGATGCAAAGCATGGAAAACATAAAAGTTTATTTTAACACTTTAACTTTTGTTTGATTTGTCAACTTTGTCCCTTATTTGTTTCACTAGACCGACTTTATCATATTCAGCGTTTTTGGCCAAAATATTGA
>NC_134783.1:29898936-29908936 GCF_046742065.1 Oratosquilla oratoria | reverse complement strand
GATGACCCGTCATCCAGGAGGTGCTAAGATAAGCGGGAGGGTGGAGGGGTGTGGAGTGTATTCAGGGATGGAATGGGTGGGAATGATTTTATGCTTTTTTCTTTTTGGCTACCCCCCTTGTAAGGGGGAAAAAGCCTTGGTATATGTATGTATGTATGTATTTTTTTTAGAATAGCTTCTCGGCAGTAGGCCCTTCCGTACGGTAGAACGTTTCATAGAGGTTTTCTAAGTCTATAAAGCTGATGAGTTACATCCCAGCCTTCACGGGTCTCGATCTATAAAGACCCCTTTCAACTGAAGTTCCCTATCTCCCCTCCACAACAACATCACCAATCCTTACCCTGAAAAGTGAAAATAAATAGGTAAATGAATAATTAAATGAACAAATAAACGAATGGATGAATATATATGGAAATAAATAGATTAGTAAATAAATAAATAAGAAAATAAAAATAATGAATAAATAAATAAACGAGTAAGTGTATAAATAAAAAAAGATCTATGAATAGTTAAATAAATAAGCATATTAATAGATAAATAGGTTATTAAACAAATAAATAAAATTATTTAAATATAAACAAATGAATAAGAAATAAATGTATGCAGACACACATGGATCGTTTTATCAAGAAAGACGGAAAGAAATAAATAAAAAGAGAAAGAAAGAAATAAATAAAGATGAAAGAAAGAAAGAAAGAAAGAATATTAACATATTGTCTCTTCCGAGGTTGCACAAACGCAAGCACAATCACAATCATAATCATAATCATAATCATAATCATAATCATAATCATAATCATAATCATAATCATAATCATAATCATAATTATAATCATAAACATAATCACAATCACAATCACAATCACAATCACAATTATAATCACAATCATAATCACAAGTACAAACATAAGCACAAGCACAAGCACAAGCGCAAACGCAAACAGAAACATAAACATAAACATAAACATAAACATAAACATAAACATAAACATAAACATAAACATAAACATAAACATAAACATAAACATAAACATAAACATAAACATAAACATAAACATAAACATAAACATAAACATAAACATAAACATAAACATAAACATAAACATAAACATAAACATAAACATAAACATAAACAAACATAAACAGAAACAGAAACAGAAGCAGAAGCAGAAGCAGAAGCAAAAACAGAAACAAACAGAAACACAAACGCAAACGCAAACACAAATACAAACATACACAAACACAAACACAAACACAAACACAAACACAAACACAAGCACAAGCACAAGCACAAACTCAAACACAAACACAAACGCAAACGCAAACGGAAACACAAACACAAACACAAACACAAACACAAAAAACACGCAAACACAAACTCAAACACAAACACAAACGCAAACGCAAGCACAAACACAAACACAAACACAAACACAAACACAAACACAGTCGCAAAGACAAACACAAACACAAACGTAAACACAAACAAAAACATAAACACAAACACAAACACAAACACAAACACAAACACAAACACAAACACAAACACAAACACAAACACAAACGGAAACGCAAACACAAACATGAACACAAACACAAACATAAACAAAACAGAAAGACAAACACAAACACAAACACAAACACAAACGCAAACTCAAACGCAAACACAATACAAACACAAACACAAACACAAACGCAAACCCAAGCACAAACACAAAGACAAACAAAAACAAAAACAAAAACAAAAACAAAAAAGAAAAACAAAAACACAAACGCAAACACAAACATAAACACAAACACAAACACAAACACAAACACAAACACAAACAGAAACAGAAACAGAAACAGAAACACAAACACAAACACAAACACAAACACAAACACAAACACAAACACAAACACAAACACAAACACAAACACAAACACAAACACAAACACAAACACAAATGCAAACACAAACACAAACACAAACACAAACACAAACATAAATACAAACACAAAAACACAAACACAAAAACATACACAAACACAAACGCAAACGCAAACTCAAACACAAACAGAAACAGAAACACAAACACAAACGCAAACGCAAACACAAACACAAAAAACACACAAACAAACACAAACACAAACGCAAACGCAAACGCAAACAGAAACAGAAAAACAAACACAAACACAAAGGCAAACACAAACACAAGCACAAACACAAACACAAACATAAACACAAACACAAGCACAAACACAAACACAAACACAAACACAAACACAAACGCAAACGCAAACACAAACACAAACATAAACAGAACACAAACACAAACACAAACGGAAACACAAACACAAAAAGAAACACAAACACAAACGCACGGAAACAAAAACACAAACACAATCACAATAATAAAAATAAGCACAAATTTAACACAATCGTACGAGTATACGTCAACTGTCTGAATGAAACCTGATCCCAACGATCAGCTGGAGGTACTCGTAGGTGTGGGTCAAGTGAAAGTTGTTAATAGTTCCACCAGTCCCGGCAGGTCTTCGATTGTGGACGGTTCACGATGTGGGCCGGAGAAGTATCAAAGGCCCTTCAAGAGGACCCAGACTGATACAGATTGTTCTGTGGAACGTAGCGTAAGTGCCTACAAGGGTGCCACCTCACAAAAATATTCATCCCAGAGGTGGCACTACAAACAAGTGTTACGTAAATGTCGATACTCGATGCATTTATCATAGAAGGGCGTCATACAGTTGGCATAACAAGTTCTTTGAGGTTCTACTACCACGTGTGACTAACGAAGTGTTTCTTAGTGACAGGCTTGGTGTGGAGGGAAAACAATGGATTCTCTGTTCACTTACGAAGAATTCCAAAGACAATTTACTAAGCTTATGGCACCAGTTACCAAACCTGCGCATCAGAAAATGTTAAGAAACTCGTTTTTTTCAGGTGAATGGAAATTCCCTTACAATGACATTTTATGTTGTGTTACTAGTCTCATATCAACACGAATTGGCTTTCTTTTGTCCGGAACTTTCTTTTATGGCTTTGCAAAGTTAGAAATTACACTGAGTACGTCATCAAAGAGTCCCGATAAAGTAATTCACACTATAATACTATTCCTTTTGGTACGGACGAAATTGGCTATGTATCAGTTTTTTTGTGCAGTTGTGTTGACATGGAAGTACCAGTTACGAAATCCAATTTATTTCTTACTTCTCTTGCAAAAAATAAATAAATAGATAAATAAATAAATAAATAAATGAAAAAAAGGGTCCATGTGTATGTATGTATATATGTATATATATATATATATATATATGTATATATATATATATATATATATATATATATATGCAAAGTAGACCACTTGGAAAAAGAAACTAACGAAGCAGAGCGCTTTCGTATATTGCACTGAAGATGTAATATACGAAAGCGCTCTGCTTCGTGAGTTTCTTTTTCCAAGTGGTCTACTTTGCATAAGTGAACACACGTACCCGTGTTGTTATGAGAACATATATACATATATATATATATATATATATATATATATATATATATATATATATATATATATATATAAATATATATATACATATGTGTGTGTGTGTGTGTGTGTGTGTGTGTGTGTGTGTGTGTGTGTGTGTGTGCGCGCGCGTGTGTGTGTGTATGTACGTGTGTGTGTGTGGGAGACGGAGAGAGAGAGAGAGAGAGAGAGAGAGAGAGAGAGAGAGAGAGAGAGAGAGAGAGAGAGAGAGAGAGAGAGAAGGGGAGGAAACGACGATAGGTATAGCCCAGATATACAGAAAAAAGAAGCATTGCGACAGAAAATGAGGTGATTCGAATCATCCAATGTAGAACTCTTGTTATCAATGCATATTCATTTTCGTTGATTTTACTTGAATGTTCAGAAAGAGATTCAATAAATGAGCACAAACTAGTACATCAGGGATTTAAAGCTGATGAATTAGAAACACATTCTTTTGATATTATTTGTTATATGCAAAGTAGACAACTTGGAAAAAAACTAACGAAGCAGAGCGCTTTCGTATATTACATCCAGTGCAAAAAGTACTTTTTGCACTGGATGTAATATACGAAAGCGTTCTGCTTCGTTAGTTTCTTTTTCCAAGTGATCTACTTTGCATAAGTGAACACACGTACCCGTGTTCTTATTAGCATTATTTGTTGTATATATCATCAAGCAAAATCGCTTGAATTCAGTATAAATTTGATTAGATATCATTTGCTGTATCCATCAGCAAAGTATATGAACACAGCTGGTGGGTGTTTAAAGACATATGTCCAATAAGCAAGATCATCTCAGGACTGACAGTAAATCTTTCACGCCGATTTTTTGGAGTAACGGGATCTTGCACGACTTAGATCTCCAAGGCCACAATGACCACGGAACAGAGACCAAAAGCCCATCGAGGAGAATAGGAACCCCCTGGAGACCCTCGGAGTATCTCTCCGAACTCGAGAACGAGGGAAGAGTCTCAAAGACCAGAAGAAGACGCAGGTCTCGAGGTCAAGCCCGGTAGGGTCTTCGCGCGGCTCGAAGTAAAAAGGAAGCTTCTGCCGATGAAAATGGACTTCCTCTGGTGAAGCATGGGTTCGTATCAGAACACCATTATGACCAGAGTTTGTCATCCTACTAAGCCCCAACGATAAGTAACAGGAAAGTAGCTCACAATCCATTTCACACAACATTCATACTAACTATGATTTGTATATGACTTATGACTTCTATATGACTTCTTATATACGTGTTGTTTCAGTTATTGATGATTACGG
The DNA here is from genome assembly GCF_046742065.1 of Oratosquilla oratoria. Classification (NCBI taxonomy): domain Eukaryota; kingdom Metazoa; phylum Arthropoda; class Malacostraca; order Stomatopoda; family Squillidae; genus Oratosquilla; species Oratosquilla oratoria. The sequence goes on along the minus strand of NC_134783.1, from coordinate 29,904,144 downwards.
CGAAGAATTTCACCAAGACATTGTGGGCATGGGGAAATTGTTTCTAAGAAAGTGGAGCTCTACAATGCTTGTAGATTACTGCTGGACTGAAAGGAGGAATGTTCCAGAAGCCAAATATAAACGACAATCGCACGACCCTGTATTTCAAAGGTAAGTTTTAACTGCAATACTGGCCTTATTTATAAGTAACTAGCAGGACCCGTGGAAATTCCATTGTTACTTAAATTTGAAGTCTTAAGAATGAGTCCTTGAAGTCTCTCGAAGGAGTCGTCAAAGCCTCCTTAAGAAGCCTTTAAAGTCTCCCGAGGAGTCTGCAAAGTCTTCCGAAGGAGTCTTCAAAGTCCCCCGAAGGAGTCTTCAAAGTCCTTCGAAGGAGTTTTTACAGTCTCCCAAAATATTTTTCAAAGTCTCCCGAAGGAGTCTCGTGAAAGAGTCTCTAAAATAATCGTCAAGAATACCAGTTAACATGAAGAGTATGATGTATAGGACCGGTGGAACTTCCATAAATATTCAAATTTGAAAACTTACGAAGGAGTCTGTGGAGTCTCCCAAGGGAGTCGTCAAAGTCTTCCAAAGGATTCTTCAAAGTCTCCCAAAGGATTCTTTAAAGACTCCCAAAGGAGTCTTCAAAGTCTCCTAAAAGAGTCTTCAAAGTCTCCCGATGGAGTCTTCAAAGTCTTCCGAGGAAGTCTTCATTATCTCTGAAGGGGTCTTCAAAGTCTTCAGAGTCTCCCGAAGAAGTTATCAAAATCTCCCGAAAGAGTCTTCAGTCTTCTGAAAGAATATCCGAAGGAGTGTCCGAAGAAGTCTTCAATATCTGAAGAAGTCTTCAAAGTTTTCCGATGGAGTCTTCAAAGTCTTTCGAAGGAGTCTTCTGTATCTCCTGAAGGAGTCTACAAAGTGTTCCGAAAAAGTCTTCAAAGTCTATCAAAGGAGTCATCAAAGTTTCCCGAAGGAGTCTTCAAAGTCTACCGAAGGAGTCTTCAAAGTCTTCCGAAGGAGTCTTCAAACTCTCCCGATGGAGTCTTCAAAGTCCCCCGAAGAAGTCTTCAAAGTCTCCCGAAGGAGTTGTCAAAGTCTCCTGAAGGGGCCTTCAAAGTCTCCCAAAGTAGTCTTCAAAGTCTCCCGAAGGAGTTGTCAAAGTCTCCCGAAGGATTTGTCAAAGTCTCCTGAGGGGACCTTCAAGGTCTTCCGAAGGCGTCTTCAAAGTCCTCTGAAGGAATATCCGAAGGAGTGTCTGAAGTTGTCTTAAAGAGTTCCAATCAACATGGAGAGCGCGACATAAATCACAGGGAAATAGGTAGGTAAGTAGGTACTACCGTGTTAATATCATAATATACATTTACTGTAAAAGTGAATTGATTTGACACTTAAAAAACATGGCTGATAGAAATATTAGTCACAGTTTCTAAAATCGGAGTAAAGCTTGCTCTGTGATCCTAATTTAGCTCGGAAGGTAAAATAATTAAATAATGTTTCGTTGCCCAAGGTTTCACTACCTTTTAATCCAATTTATTAGATTTCCTCTTTCGCTGTTAGGATCTTAGTAGTGTCTCATTTAGTACAATATCAAAAGGTTTGTCAAAAACTACATATATAGAATAGTATTGCTTTTGTTCATCGAAAAGAATCTATAGAATACCTGTATTATCCAGTATCTTAGGATAGATTATAACTATCAACAGGAATTTTTTTTATCACACTACCTATAAATCAATATTAAGAAATATTTTCTTTAATCTGAAGGAAAGAACGGCCACCTGTACGGACAGCAGCGACCTCATCAACGAAGACTCCTTCGGTCTTTCGGAGAGGACTCCCCTTACTGGTCGTCTTCACGAAGACCCTGGACTTCTTCAACTCACTCCGGCTCCAAATCGGTTCTGATACGAGACAGACCAGCATCATCCCTAAGGAGCTCCCTCGGGTTATGGTTGCCGGGAAGAACTTTCCTTTCTTGGCGAGAATCTTCTTCTGAGGTGCTTTTCCGGAGGAACATGGAGTTAACTCTGAACTCTCAATGACATGGAATAAAATTTTGGCTTTTCCACAGTAACTACAAAAACGAAATCAAGAGGGTACAATTTTTCACTGGTATGGGTCATGCAACCCCACCTTCTTCCCCCTAAAGAATAATTATTACCACCCTTTGACTAATTTAGTATGTTAACAATATATATATATATATATATATATATATATATATATATATATATGTATATAGATATATATGTATATATATATGTATATATATATATATATGTATATACATATATGAAGACATCCTGACAGGTTGTAAGAGGAGTAGAGGAAAATACACAAGTAAAACAGGAGTTTATTCCTTGACTAGTTTTGCACAGTGATGCTTCTTCAGAAAGAATGTTTGCATTACAGAATAACTGATATCAAATACAAAAAATATTAGGAGAAAGAGGGTATAACGGAAGGTCACTTCCTATTCATGGTGGCACGAATAAACTCCTGTTTTACTTGTGTTTCCCTCTACTCCATATATACATATATATATATATATATATATATATATATATATATATATATATATATATATATATATATATATATATATATTTATATATATATATATATATATATATATATATATATATATGCATATACAAAGTAGACCAATTGGAAAAAAGAAACTAACAAATCAGAGCGCTTTCGTATTTTACATCCAGTGCAAGAAGTACTTTTTGCACTGGATGTAATATACGAAAGCGCTCTGCTTCGTTAGTTTCTTTTTCCAAGTGGTCCACTTTGCATAAGTGAACACACGTACCCGTGTTTTTATTAGCATATATGTATATGTATATGTATATGTATATGTATATGTATATGTATATGTATATGTATATGTATATGTATATGTATATGTATATGTATATATGTGTATGTGTATGTGTATGTTTATGTGTATGTATATGTGTGTGTGTGTGTATGTGTATGTGTATGTGTATGTGTATGTATATGTATATGTATATGTATATGTATATGTATATGTATATGTATATGTATATGTATTTGTATATGTATATGTATATGTATATGTATATGTATATCACGTTAAAACCACTGTTGGAGTAGAAAAGACTGGAGATGGGGAATCTATATATTTCGATTGCAAACTGCAATCCTCTTCATCTACTGAAGAGGATTGCAGTTTGCAATCGAAATATATAGATTCCCCATCTCCAGTCTCTTCTACTCCAACAGTGGTTTTAACGTGATTGACAAATGTGAGATTACATTTTTCACCTGTATATGTATATGTATATGTATATGTATATGTATATGTATACATATATGTATATGTATATGTATATGTATATGTATATGTATATTCATATATTCATATAGTGTTCCACATCCAGGAACTTCTTGATGAGACTGATATGGAATAGTAAAGTCTGAAGATTTGAGGCTTTAGTTCCCTAAATATATTACAAAGTTGGGTCTATGTACATAAACTCTCGACAGTATAAATCTTCTATATTACTATGAATTTACTTATAAAGCGAAAGTAAACCAAAAAACAACTTGAACACAATATCTAAGCCTTCTTATCTTTTATTATATATTGTATCTATAGATTTGTTCCTACAACAAATTAAAAGAATATTAGTTAATGATATTAGAATTGTATTCAATATAACTAAATTATTATAGTTCATAGATAAACAAACCACCCTAAAGGTTTAAATCGTCCATACAGAGAATGTTATTTATGATGTATTTTTTTTTTGTAAGGGCAGGATGGCTCCATGAACCTGACGACGATGTAGAGGTCGAAGAGGATGCCCGTGACGTAAGGGCTTCTTGTCCCCTAAAAGGTCACGCTGGTCTTCCACAGGCCGGCCACACACGTGCAGTTTAAATTGACAGTTACAAGTGTTCAGTTATATCTGTCAGTTGAAACTGCACGTGTGTGGGTATTTATTTTACATATTTATACCCACACACGTGCAGTTTAAACTGACAGTTACAACTGTTCAGTTATAACTGTCAGTTGAAACTGCACGTGTGTGGGTATTTGTTTTACATATTTATACCCACACACGTGCAGTTTCAATTGACAGTTATAACTGAACAGTTGTAACTGTCAGTTGAAACTGCACGTGTGTGGGTATTTATTTTACATATTTATACCCACACACGTGCAGTTTCAACTGACAGTTATAACTGAACAGTTATAACTGTCAGTTTAAACTGCATGTGTGTGGGTATCTATTTTACATATTTACACCCACAGATGTGCAGTTTCAACTGACAGTTATAACTGAACAGTTGTAACTGCCAGTTTAAACTGCACGTGTATTTCAGCCTACAGTCTTCACCAATGCCGACAGAGTTCATTTGAGTAAAAATTACCTCGGTTACAATATCTTATTTTTCAAGTCTTCATATATCAAATTATTTTCATGTCATATACAGTATACCAAAGTTGAATGGTGGACTAAGTGATTGTAAAACTATACGAATGTTAGACATACTGTTGAAATGCTCTTAGAGAAGTCTAGGTCTCTGTAAGCGAAGTCATATTCTAGTTACTCAAAATGGAGGTTGGAGGCAGGATGTGGAAGGAAAGGTAGCTCATTGTGATAACCCTTTGTGTTATACTTTATCCACAGGAAGCGGCCAGAGATGCCACCATGAGCGCTTTCTGAAACATAAACATCCGGTCTGAATCATCCCCTCTCTTCTCTTTTTACCGAAGTTAAAAAAAAAAAGTACAATTTCTTGTCCAACTTTCTCTAGAAATGTATTGTGGGTGAAGACAGTCAAGAAATATAGTAGACACAAAGGACTATGTCTGGTTGCTCTGAGGAAGGGTTGTTGTGGTCTATGTAGAGGCCCCAACAAACATACGTCTCTAAACTATTGTAACTACTTTTAGAACAGCATGCGACGTCCACTCACACGCATGTATTTATGTGTATGTATGTATGTATGTATGTATGTATGTATGTATGTATGTATGTATGTATGTATGTATGTATGTATGTATGTATGTATGTATGTATGTATGTATGTATGTATGTATGTATGTACGTATGTATGTATGCATGCATGTATGCATGTATGTATGTATACATACATGTGTATATGTATGTGTTTTTTTGTAATTCATTAGTCATCTATCTAATGAAATAATTTTTCAAAATTGTAACCCACTTGATATTAAACACC
>NC_134783.1:29886436-29888936 GCF_046742065.1 Oratosquilla oratoria | reverse complement strand
GATAAACAAATAAATGAAAACAAATAAATAAATCAATAAATAAACAATTCAACAAACAAATAAAAAGTTGCCCTACAGCTTTATACATGAGAACCAAAGCTAATGAGCCATTCTGTTTGCTAATCCCTATTTAGATAATTTCAAAAATCGGGAAGTTGACGAGAATTTTCTCAACACTTCAGCTAATACTTTTCCGCAAGGTAGGTAGGAAACAATGAATAATTAACGTGTAATTGGACCTTATTCCTGGGAGTATACACTGTCCGACCCCCAATCTGACAGAAACGTGATTGCAGATCCACTTGCAAGAATTTTTTTTACAATATTGTCTCCATCTTAAAGCGTGACTAAGGAAACAAGTAATGAAAATAATTGTAAAAATGATAATACTGAATATTATGGTAGAAATTATATTTTTATTAATCACAACGATGATAATAGTAATATAGATAAAACAGTAATGATTATAATGATGATAATGATAGTAATGATAATACTTATGATAATAGTAATAATAACAACAATAATGATAATGTATAGTTTGCATGTTTGTTTTGTCGTGAATACTCAATTTTGAACTTGTTATTACACCATTGCCTTGGTTACAGGAGAAGCACACTATTTATAAAAGAAAAAATAGATACATTTTATGGCAACTGTTCAATAAAATATTTTGCAATAAAGTGCGTCTAACTTTTCTTAATTATGTTGAAAAAGAATTTATTTCAAAAACTTATTGCGGACTCTGTTTCTTAAACATTCGGGTAGATCGTGGCTTATTCATTTCAGTATTGGATTATCTTATAAATGTTAGGTCAGATTCAGGCCCACTAAGAGGTTGTATATATATATATATATATATATATATATATATATATATATATATATATATATATATATACATATATATATACGTATATATATGTATATATATATATATATGTATATATATGTATATATGTATATATATACATATATGTATATACATGTATGTATATATATATATATATGAATGCTATGCAAAGTAGACCACTTGGGAAAAGAAACTAACGAAGCAGAGCGCTTTCGTATATTACATCTTCAGTACTTTTTGCACTGAAGATGTAATATACGAAAGCGCTCTGCTTCGTTAGTTTCTTTTTCCAAGTGGTCTACTTTGTATAAATGAACACACGTACCCGTGTTCTTATTAGCATATGAATGCTAAGATCAAACCAGTAATTTGAAGAAAGACCCTTTGCACTCAATTCTAACGTAATCTCAAAACAAGTTGTTTGGATGTTGATGCGTAGTATAATGTAATACATCCACGTGGTTGACAAACTGGACTTGGGCTAGATAAGAGTGGTTTCTATACCAGGAGAAGAGTTCCACTATTTCATTAGTGTGTGAATTACACATGTAAAGACGGTCTACATGCGGAAAGGGCAAGCTCAGTCGCAGTGTGAGAGGCGTTCCAGTTATGAAGACTCGCTTCTCCTTAACACCAGACCACGAATCTAGATCTCCACAGTGATCTAATAGAAGCGCAGTTAGATACAAACTGGTTCATTCGAATAGGATTTGTCAGAACTGAGTGTGGTTTGGGGGAGAAAAACAAAAAACAAAACCGGATATGGACTGGGAGGGAGATATGTTGGTCCTTCAAGGTGACCAAGAGAGTGTGGCCTCAGACACACGAGCCCAATGTCACGTGAGGTGGTGAGTCGACTTCGAAACATTTCCAGAGGACCCGGTTCTCTACTTGTATAAAAGATCCATCCTACGGAGAGGATGGAGAGCTGATTTCACGGTTTCAGAAGAAGGACTGAAACCAGGGATGAAACCAATTCAAATTTGTCAGTTCAACGCAATTCCAATTCTCGTTAAAATGTGAGTTATCCAATTATAATTCATTTCACATGTAGTAAAGAAATAGCAAACTTCCTATTAAATCAGCTTATACTTAATAAAAAGAAATGCTCAATTCTAATTCAACTTGTGATTTATGCAGGATATAGTTTTCTGTTAAATGAAAACTAATAAGAATTGAATGGATTACTTTACCTATAATTTCTTTTTCTTTTATAATATACTGAATATCATACTGCTTGAGTACTTCGTGAGTTAGTCGTTGTATGAAGAATAAAAATGCATATTACAGTATAAAGTATGAATTTATCAATTCACCCATCAATTCATATCAGTTTATTGATACAATGCCCAATTAAGTTAATCTTATCATTATATACTCATTTCCTATACTCGTACAAATTCAATTCATATTTTTTCTTTAATCGGCTCCAATTCAGTTCAAATTCAATCCACAATTAAACCCAACCCTGATTAAAACCACAGATCTTTTAGGCTCAAACTACTGGAATAATGATCTTTTTACAAACTGAAATTCTACAGATACTACAGCTGATACAGTCTTCAGGATATGACATGTTGCACATGTCTCAGATTACATTAACAATGAAGAGTTACTTTTTTGAGTTAGGTGCATTCATGAAACGGG
>NC_134783.1:29856436-29878936 GCF_046742065.1 Oratosquilla oratoria | reverse complement strand
GCTTTGGGAGGTCATCAACTTCCTTCCTTCTCCTGAGCGGGAGAGGAGAACTGATGACGATTCAGCCTGCTGGTGATGACAGTAATCTCGACGTAAGGACAACAGTGACGACGAGGATGATGATAAGGACAAGGACCTTGAGAGGAGAACTGATGACGATTCAGCCTGCTGGTGATGACAGTAATCTCGACGTAAGGACAACAGTGACTGCGAGGATGATGATAAGGACAAGGACCTTGAGAGGAAAACTGATGATGATGACAACGATGATAACAAAGACAAGGACGACGACAACGACAACGACAGTGACAACGACAACGACGACAACAACGACAGCGACAACGACAACGACGACGACAACGACAACGACAACGACAACGACAACGACAACGACAACGACAACGACAACGACAACGACAACGACAACGATAACGACAACGACAACAACAACGATAACAACAGCGACAACGACAACGACAACGACAACGATAACGACAACGACAACAATAACGACGAAGGTTATTGATATGTAGATTTAAAAAAGCCAACAATAGGAAAACTACTAATTACTGCGTATTCGTTTTTTCTTATTTTCTGTGATCAAATCGTTGTTACAAACCACAATTAGTTTCAAGACCTACACAATTTACAATAAATCAAAACAAAAACAAAATTTCTGGGTTCAGAATCCTGTTGAATAAAACATTCCATATGTAAAAATATGTAAAAAAAAAAATATACTTTGGTTACAATTGATACGGCTAAATGAAACGTATCATTCTGGCCCCAACTTTTGTCCATCAATGACCTCCACTTGCCCAGTCTTTCTTGGGGGAACAGGACAAAAATAAAAAAATTGTTCAGAAGCCAAGACACGGAATGATAATTTCTTCAGTCTCTGAATTCAGTCTAACCTTATCATGATTCTTGGAAGTTATATATAAAAAAAATCCAACACTCTATTCTTCTGCATTAGCATCAAAGAGGTCTTACTTTACAATATAAATAAAGAAGAACATGCCATTATTTATCTTGGTCATAGAAGTCAACTGGAGACTTCATGTACACATTCTTATCCACGTATTTGTTGCCTGATATCAAAACCGCACTTCAGACAGCATCAAGGAACTTCTTTGTTTAACTGTACAACAGTTTTGTCTTGGAGATGGAGAGACGCCCCTGGCTACGATCTGTCTCCTTTTTGCGGAGATACTTCTTGATGATGTTACATTCGCACACGGCTCTTTCCTTACTGCAGGAACAGTTTGACACTTTTATGTATATTTTGTTTGTATCTATGTCTATGTCTAAGTCTCTGTCTCTGTCTATGTCTATGTCTATGTCTATGTCTATGTCTATGTCTATGTCTATGTCTATGTCTATGTTTATGTTTATGTTTATGTCTATGTCTATGTCTATGTCTATGTCTATGTCTATGTCTATGTCTATGTCTATGTCTATGTCTATGTCTATGTCTATGTCTATGTCTATGTCTATGTCTATGTCTATGTCTATGTCTATGTCTATGTCTATGTCTATGTCTATGCAATTGCCTATGTCTATGTCTATGTCTGTGTCTATGGCTATGTCAGTGCCTGTTTATGTCTATGTCTACGTCTATGACTATGCCTATGCATTTGCCTATGTCAGTGCCTATGTCTATGTCTATATCTATGTCAGTGCCTCTATGCCTATGTCTATGCCTGTATCTATGTCTATGACTGTGTATGTGTATGTGTATATTTATATCTATGTCTATGTCTACGCCTGCGCCTACGCCTGCGCCTACGCCTGCGCGTACGCCTACGTCTACGTCTATGTCTATGTCTATGTCTATGTCTATGTCTATGTCTATGTCTATGTCTATGTCTATGTCTATGTCTATGTCTATGTCTATGTCTATGTCTATGTCTATGTCTATGTCTATGTCTATGTCTATGTCTATGTCTATGTCTATGTCTATGTCAACGGCTCCGTCTACGTGTACGTCTATGTCTACGTCTAGTCTACGTTTACGTCTATGTCTATGTCTACGTCTAGTCTACGTCTACGTCTATGTCTACGTCTACGTCTACGCGTTACGTCTACGCCTACGTCTACGCCTACGCCTACGCTTGCGCTTAGGCCTACGCTTATGCCTACGTCTACGTCTACGTCTATGTCTCTGTCTACGTCTACGCCTACGTCAATGTCTATGTCTACATCTACATCTACATCTACATTTACATCTGCATCTACATTTACATTTGCATCTACATCTACATCTACATCTACATCTGCATCTACATCTACATCTACATCCACATCCACACCCACACCCACATCTACATCCACATTCACATTCATACTCACATTCACATCCATCTCCACATCCAAATCCACATTCACACTCACATTCACATTCACATTCACATTGATATTGATAGTCATACTTATAATCAAATCTATATTCATATTTGTATGTATATACTGTATACATCTATATTTATATTCATATCAATATACTAGTATGTATGTTAGTACTTATGCTCTAACTGCAGATCCATATCAATTTTCATGTATATATTAAAGTTTACATTTGAATTTATATTATTACATATGTAGTGGGGATTCCTTCGGTCACTCCTCGTGTTTTTTTTTTTTTTTTTTGTAATAAGGTTGTAAATCCAACGGTATTGTCCTCTGTTTCTTCCTTTCCTTGGGAAGTGGTTGACATTCATATATATATTTTTTGTTGCCGTTTGCCGTGCCGTTAAAGGGCACAGAGTCAGTATCTATCGAAATTATTCATATATATTGCTTCATTTCCTGACAACAACCACCATTTAATATCAGCCAAGAGTTTTCTAGATCATTACCATTAACCTAGCATGGACGGTGTTGATGAAATTATCTCACTGCTGTCTATAAATGTTTGTTGTGCATGTTTCCCTATCCTACGAGCATGTAAAGGATAACTTATTGTATAAGAAATATATGGCCTTTGTAATCGTGGTGCACTAATTATGGGAGAATTCAATCATGCTTATATCAGTTGGAAGGCCATGGTAGTGTAGGTAATCGTGGTGCACTAATTATGGGAGAATTCAATCATGCTTATATCAATTGGAAGGCATTAGTACATGGTAGTGTAGGTCATTGCTAAAAGGACTTTCTCCGTGAGAAGAACTGCAACATGGAAAAGAAAACACAAGGTAAGAAAAGATACTCAACCTAATGATCACTAGCCGCGAATACATGATAACTGATGTAGAAATTGGTGAAAACATCGCATATAATGGCCACAGGCTAATTAGGCTCACATTAAAGAATAGTTTCAGAATACAAAGTTGCATTTCTTTAATCCTTGACTTCAAAAGCGCTTGTCTTACAGGTGTACGACTAGAGCTTCTGCTCACATGTGAAATATCAGTGAAAGAGACATAGAGATTATTTCAAAAAACGCATTCTAAAAATCTTTTCAATTGTATTTCGTTTGAGGTAGAGCAAACGTCCAATCAGATAAGAATTAATAAGAAAATATAAAAAAAAATGACTTACAAGAAATAAATTTTTTAATCTTCCAATGATAATCTAACACATGTAATAGCCCAGAGGAATTCACAAAAGACAGCTAGGTATATTAAAAATATTTATAAATCTAAAGAAATTTCAAAAGAGCTCAAGAGTTGAATTAGACATATAAAGATTATCAGAAATTATATCGTTCCACTTCTGTCTGGTAGAGGTCAACTTGAACATTCAAGTAAAGGTATGTGTGATTTCTTAGATAACTATTAAAACTCCGCATTAATAAACTGAAGATCTCAAAACTAAATATTTCCTAAGCCATGTGGTTCGTTGAGCTAAAATTGACAATTTTTTGCAAGTATGATCAAAGGAAACATTGGAAGATGAATAGAAAAGTACAAAGTCAGTAAAACAACAGGGCCTACCACAACTACAGAATTACAGATAGCAGAATTTAGCAAACATTGTTCCTATATTTAAGAGTATTAAACGCAAAAAGCCACAAAGTTACAAATCTATAAGCCTGACCTATTCCACAGGAAAAACAGAAGAAAGGGCAGAGAAAGTCACTTGCAAACTATCTAGTAAATGACAACCAGCATCTGATATATCTTGGCTTTGAAAAAAAATATATATATTGTCCCGCGCGAGAGTATTAAATGATCTTATTTTGTATGGAATAATAGATAACCTATTAAGCTGGATTAAAAATTGGAAAACAATTGTAAAAAAAAAGTTGTTCTGTAGTGTAAAACTTTCAATTAGAAAGATATTACGAGTGGAGTTCCTCAAGGCTTCAGTCTGGGCCCATTTCTGTTTGTAGTATTTACCAATAGTATTGACTGTGGCTTGTATCTAATGTCTTCAATTTCGCTGATGACTTTGTGCTGTGCGGAATAGCAAATGACAACTCATTATAACTATCATTTTGATATTGAAAAACTTACCAGATGGAAGGTATGTATCATCAATAGCAATAGTAGAGTTAATCGAGATGAGTATGACCTTCTCGCTGCGTGAGGAGATGGTAATGTTTTCCTTCAGCTGAATGAAATCGCCTGACGACAAAAAGAATTATTGTGTAAGAAACGAATAACAGTGAAAAAGCCAAAGAAGCCGAAGTCGTGCATAACGTGGTTGTTAAAAAAAAAAAAAATCACTCAATTTCAAGCCTCATAAACTCCTGATTTCACCACCATTAGTCAGCAAAACTACCTGTTGCATAAACAAACCAATCTGGAGTTTTCGTTCAGTAGGAAGACGTTATGTTCGTCTCTTTTATAGAATTTTCCCTAAATTTAATAAAATAATTTGTAGCCAATCAGAACAAAATCACTAAGTACTCCCAAGTATGATCTATTGCTTCCAAACGAATGAACTAAGAAAGACTGATCGAAACACTTCCTTAAGTCGGGTCCACACTTGTTGCATTTCCACGTATCGTATCATCTTTGCGTACCACCTAGTGACATGATACGGTGCAACAGGGTATTGTAACCACTTGTTGGGTATCCGTATACAGCAGATGGATACGCAACAAGTGGGTACAATACCCTGTTGCACCGTATTGTATCACTAGGTGGTGCGCAAAGATGATGCGATACGTGGAAATGCAACAAGTGTAGACCCGGCTTTAACTTCTTTCAGGATCAGATATTTTTGAGGTTGTATAAAGTCACTAAAACAAAAGCCTTAAACCCGCCAAAAAAGACTCATTGTCCCCCCAAAACAACAACAACAACAACGACGACGACAACAACAAGAACAACAAGAACAACAACAACAACAACCAACAACAACAACCAACAACAACAACCAACAACAACAACCAACAACAACAGCAAAAACAGCAACAAAACAACAACAACAACAACAACAAACAAAAACAACAACAACTACAAAAACAACAGCAACAACAACAATAACAACAACAACAAAAGCAAAAACAACTACATCAACAACAACAACAACCACCACCACCAACAACAACAACTACAAAAGCAACAACAGCAACAGCAGCAGCAGCAGCAACAACAACAACAACAACAACAACAACAACAACAACAACAACAACAACATCAAAACAAAATATCACCGCATATTGACAGTCCTTACGTAATAGGTGGCATCTTTTCCTTTTATTTTGTGTGGCGTAACACTATTTCATAAATTTCCGTGCCCCTCCCTCAGCAGTAAAAAATATTATAGTCTGTTTCGATTAGTTCCTATCAGGTGGATCTGTATACTTTATTTTTGCTGCTGTTGGGCTGTCCTATTGATCTTTGTGTTCCCCCTTTGGTAGCAGGGATAACTATAATAGCAAATAAATCTTAGGACATTTACAGGGATCACTTACATAGTTAAAGCTAAATAGAGTTAAAGACATTGACAGACTGGAAAAAGTACAACGGCGAGCCACAAAACTGATTCCAAATATCAAAAAATAAATCATACGAAAATCGACTAAAACATATGAATCTGTTTTCCCTAAAAAAGCGTAGACTCAGAGGTGACTTGATACAGGTCTTTAAAATTCTAAAGGGAATTGACAACATCAAAAGTGACCAAATTTTTACATTGAATGAGAATCAGACAAGAAACAATGGTCTCAAACTGTCCGGAAATAGATTCAATTTGGAAGTAGGTAGAAACAACTTTGCCAACCGTGTAGTTAATGAATGGAATAAACTTCCTGCACAGGTAGTGCAATGTAGTTCAGTTCGAAGCTTTAAGAATCATTTAGATAAATACCTAAGTAAGATGCTGTAATGATTATAATTTATCTTATATTATTTGTTTTTGTTTTGTCATCATTTGTCTGTCTGATTTTCATTTATTATTAGTTATATGTCAATTTATTATTATTTACTATTTACCTGTTTGTTTATTATTCTACACCTATGCATTTATTTATGTATTTTGTTTGTTATTTACATTATCATAGTTTTTATTTATTATTCTATTATTAATATGATTTTTTTTTCGCATCCGACCTAGATATGGATCAAAAGGTCTCCTGTCGGTATGCTCCGCCATTGTAATCCTTTGTAATCCTTTGTTTCATCATTTCGCTATTTCACCATTTCACCATTTGATAGTTTCACCATTTCGATAACTTCTATTGTAAGAATGAATATTGTATAGGAACTGAAGTTACTCATACGATGTCTCTCATGAAGTTCACCTTGGTCTTTGGATCACGTGTTGGACTCGTGGTCGACAGCTAATTCCCTCCCGGAAGAGAGCTTAGAGCTCGTATGACCGATCTATGGGTAATGCTATGACCTTACACGCACACACACACCCAACTCCCCACCCACGAGAGTTGGAGTAACGACTCGAAGCGCAGCGATACTGAAATAATTTCAGCCCTGTTCAGGATTTGAACCAGGTACCACCGGCACCGCCGTACTGACAGTCTGGGACTCTACCAACCGCGCCAAACTTATGTTCGTTACTATACCAGCATCTCTGTCGAGGTTGTTTTTGCCATTGCAACAGAAAACGTGTAGAACAACTTTTTTTTTTGTTCTTTTCTCAGCACCTATCACGCACTGCTAAAACTCGAATGGTCTCTCCCTTGAAGGACTTTACTCACAATCTCTATATCGATATCAATTATTCTTGTAGAAAAAGCTTTATGATAACGATTGATTGGTTCTGAAAAAAACAATAGAAAACCGTTTAGTTACCTTAATTCATTTAAGAACGTTTAACGATGACGTCTGTCATAGGTTGCCGTACATGCTGCTTGAATATGATCTCACTCAATATTCGTATTTGCACTCTTTTTTTAAAGCTGGAATCACGAAATACGCGTTGCTCCAAAATTTGCAATCACCACGAAACTTCCACGAAAAGGCTGGGTAGTCAAAAGGATTTTACTTTTGCAACCTTATTGCGTTCTTTGAGATTTTGATAACTTTAAGGATTGCAGTTAGTAGTATAAGGAAAAGCATTGACGTCTGTTCCATGCTATGCAAAATAGATGCTGCCCAGTTAAGATGGTTAGGACATTTAGAAAGAATGGATGAAGAAAGAATTGCAAGGGGATGCTGGGAGTGGACGGAAGAAGGGCAAGAGGAAGACCGAGAAGGAGGTGGAAAGAAAACGTTGAAGAAGCCCTCAGCAGACATGACTTGCCCAACATCGAGACTATGAGGGAGGAAGGGGCCTTCCATGATAGAGCCAGATGGAGGAACATGCTGGGACCACTGACAGGCATAACGCCTACTACTGGGAGCTGAAGTAAGAAGTAAGTTGGTAGTATCACTCCCATCATTATCGTTGGTGCTTATGAGTACAATTCCTTTGATGTGAGCGTGCCATCCTGACGTAACAAAAACAAATAATCACTTGTACTCATATTTCTTCTCGCTTTACCACCTGGCCCATGATAAACTGATTATCACCATTACCTCTATTTGCAAAATTTAACAGGAGCTAGCCAGGTATACCCCAACCATAGCTAACACTCAAAAATTGATAGATACAGTTAAAAAACAAGTTCTTTGACACTTTTTTGGTGCGGTGCGATTTTGGTACCTGGTAACAACATACTTGGAAAACTGTCGTATTGTAGTTAAAAAACAAATGGTTGTTACTAAGACTATTCCTGTTTTTTTTTATATAATCAAACATAACTTAAAACCCATTTAGCACCCATACACCCAAGCGAATTTTTAGAAAACTTGTTTTCCCTACTGCAGTCGATCATCTCCACAAAGAGCTCTAATCTCTGTCACCAGCTTTGAGTCCATCGTTGTCCTAACTACCCCGTGAATCACCATCGCCTCTGCAGTCACTGTTGCCGTTATCGGCCTAAAACTCCCGCTGCCACACCCAGAACTTGCTTGTGCCATTGTCTCATGCCCATCGATCACTCGTGACAAATTTCCCCAAAAATATTATCATTATTGCTTCAACCATTGCCTTCATGAATAGAACATGCGACCACAAAATGGATATACTTTATGAGGAACATAGATATAACTTGAGAACTTCATAACAGGAACTAGTCGTCAGAGGGTATTTCTACTTTTTGGTACAATTTACCGATGCGACAGTTATGATTTAGATCACAGTTATATCCGGTACATAGATGCCATTGCCACTTGCAAGCAACATCTGCAATATTCATACTATACCGTTGCTAGTTTTGACATTCTTTGTGACCACCACCACCACCACCACCACCACCACCACCACCACCACCACCACCACCACCACCACCACGGTCTCCACCACTACGGTCTCCACCACCACCACCACCACCACCACCACCACCACCACCACCACCACCACCACCACCACCACCACCACCACCACCACCACCACCACCACCACCACCACGGTCTCCACCACTACGGTCTCCACCACCACCACCACCACCACCACCACCACCACCACCACCACCACCACCACCACCACCACCACCACCACCACCACCACCACTACCACCACCACTACCCCCACCCCCACCCCACCCCCACCGCCACCACCCCCACCACCACCACCACCACCTCCATCTGCACCTCCATCTCCACCTCCACCTCCACCTCCACCTCTACCTTCACCTCTACATCAACCACCTCCACCACCACCTCCACCGTTGCCTCTCCCACCACCACCACAACCACCACTGTTACCAATTCCACCGTCTTGATCATCTTCACTTATCCTCTTAGACACAACCACCGATGTAACCTTCTTCGAGAACGACCACGAATAGGCACGGCACTGTCAACATCACTTTCATCATCTCTTGCATCGTCACCAACTCGTCACAATCTGTTACCATCACCACACTATTATCACATATCGTCCTTACCAAGCTTTACCAAGACCTCCGCCACCATTGGCTTCAAGGTCCCAACGCGTTGACCTTCCAAAAGGTGGTCCTGCCAAATTATCTTGACTCACCCTGCAACATCGAAGGGGAAGTAGAATTTTTTTCCACCCACAGTTTCCAAGCCCGTCTCCTCTGTCAAGAATTAAGTTAATTTTTTTATACATACATCTGGATATAAGACAGTCTTACTCATCATCCAGTATCAGTTGGCTTCAGTTCTAAGTACTACAAGGGTCTTTGTTCTTTGTAAGACTTTAAGAAGAATAAACACCGTGTGAGATCGAAACCTTTATTGGTACGACGTTTCGCTTGTTACAGCTTTTTCAAGTACAGACATGGCAAACACTCTGAGTATATATAGGCCAACGGGGAAGGAACTGGGAGAGGTTATCAGGGAGGGGTGGGTGGTAAAGCGAAACGTCGTACCAATAAATGTTTCGATCTCACACGGTGTTTATTCTTACAGTCTTGTCGGCGTTTGCCATTGTGTTTCAAGACTTTAAGAAGCCTGCTTTTTTTTTATTCTTAAAAATATTTACTGACATCATGAACCTAGGACTCAAAGCCATACCCTGATCATAATTTCTTGGAACACATCAACCAATGTGATTGTTAGAAGGAGAGGCAACTGTACATAGTGCTTGTTGCATTATATGTTATATAAATACATGTAATTCTATAAAGAAAGGGTAAATATAATATAATCTGGTTACTAACATTTAGATGGTGTGAATCTGACTATTCCGTCTCTAAGATGCTACCACTTCAAAACATCTTCATATGATGTCTATGACAAGATAGATTCAATGAATAAGACTTGAAGATAAAATACCATCCTTTTGATGAAGAAACATCGAATGCCTTTACATACGAAGAATCTCACTCGTCTACTTAAAGCTCTCCAAATAATTCTTTAGCCAAAGTTCGAGGTTCCTCAAGCTGGCCTTGAGATAGTCAAAGGACACCGTTACATGGCCAATGTCGAGGTTCCCAAAGAGAAGCTTATGGGGGGGGTTTGTCCCCGACCCCCCCTAAAGGGGATCTTCCCAGGCGTCCCTCAGGAGCCCATCGCCAAAAGCAGGTACACGAAGATCCAGATTAAAAGTCAAGGTTCACCGCTGACCCTGTACGGGTCGTTGTCTCCGGAGGGATGTGCGCAGGCAATAGTGCCCATGTCCAATGCAAGTTTGGGTCTCATTTGAGGATTTTCATCCTGAATAGCGGCAGGTGATTTCATATAGTGCAAAGGGAGGTTACACACACAAATACACACACACACACACACACACACACACACACACACACACACACACACACACACACACACACACACACACACACACACACACACACACACACACACACACACACACACACACACACACACACACACACACACACACACACACACACACACACACACACACACACACACACACACACACACACACACACACACAAGAAGCAGCAGTGAAAATAGGAGAACTGTCTGATTGGTAGAAGATTGGAAGAGGCGTGAGACAGGGATGTGTAATGTCGCCAGAACTGTTTAATTTTTACAGTGAGATAATCATGAGAAATATTTACCAAGGAGTAAGAATAGGAGGAAGAAACCTCAATAATTAGATACGCAGACAATATTGTGTTACTCGCAAAATCGGAAGCTCAGCTATAGGAATTAGTTACAGCACTAGTAGATGCAAGTAGAATAAGAGGTCTAAAAGTGAATAAAAAGAAAACAGAAATGATGGTAATGACGAAAAAAGAAGAATGTCCAAAGGTAAGAATTCAAGTAGAAGGAAGAATATTGACACAGGTGGACCGTTTCAATTACCTAGGAAGCATATTAACTTGGGATGGGAAAAACGACGAAGAGATATAGAGAAGGATAGCCATAACGAATAATAATTTCTACAAAATTAAACACTTAGTAACTAACAATAAGATAAACATGAGAACAAGAAAAATATTTGTAAAATGTTACACTTGGTCAGTATTATCATATGGATGTGAAACTTGGACAGTTAGTGAACAAATACAGGACAGGATGAAAGCAGTAGAAATGTGGATTTGGAAAAGGATGCTGAAAATTTCATGGACAGAATTTAAAACAAACGAAGAAATACTGCAGCAAATAGGAACACAGATGGAAATAATAACAACTATCTCGAAAAGATAGTTACACTTTGTAGGACACGTCATGAGAAAACAACAATTAGAACATACGTGCCTGACAGGAAAAAATAGAAGGAAGGCAAGGGGAAGACCGCAAAGAAGATGTAGACGGATTAAGGACGTCTGTAGGAGAAGAAATAACAAATGTCATCTTGTTGAGAAGAGCCATGTATATACATATATATATATATATATATGTATATATATATATATATATATATATATATGTATATATATGTATATATATATTATATATATATGTATATATGTATATATATATATATATATATATATATATATATATATATATACATATGCAAAGTAGACCACTTGGAAAAAGAAACTAACGAAGCAGAGCCCTTTCGTATATTACATCTTCAATGATGTAGATGTAATATACGAAAGCGCTCTGCTTCGTTAGCTTCTTTTTCCAAATGGTCTACTTTGCATGAGTGAACACACGTACCCGTGTTCTTATTATCATATATATGTATATATATACAGTATATATATATATATATATATATATATATATATATATATATATATGTATATATACAGTATATATATATATATATATATATATATATATATATATATATATATATATATTCGTTTTTATATTATTTGTATGTATGCATGTTTGTGTGTTTGTAGGTAACTCCTACATTACATGAAGTTTGTGTTCAAGGTGCCCTCCCTCACGATACGTTTCCAACCTTTTCATGCACCAGCCAACTGAATAGGAGGCCTGAGTTCATGCGCTTCATGGAGACCATCACTTCAGGGTGGCTGTTTCTTACGTCTTTAGCCTTGTTTGAGGATGAGCCTTTACGTATTGCCTTTCCACTCCTAATTGTTACATTGTATGTATACGCGCCGCTTATTTTCATCCGGCGCGCTGAATAGTCCCTCTCGTTTGTGTAAATCTTTTCTTTTTCAGTAATTGTACAAGGTGATATCCATTAACACTCTTCTTTACTTTAGTGTATGTGTAGTAACTCTAGAATGTTTAATATTCCTGTTTAGGTTAAATATTGTATATTTTGGTACCCACCTCCTTATGACTTTGAATGTTTTCATTTTTTTTTTCACATTTCTCCCATGGAATGTTCTGATTATCATGTTTTTGTGCCTTGTCCTTTGTGGCTACCCCCCTGGTAAGGGGGAAAAAAGCCTTGGTATATGTATGTATGTAAATAAATCCGTACTTTCACTGTTTCCTCGTGCATATGTTTGAGAGTAATTCTTACATTCATCCATGATACACTCCCTCTCCTTCCACCGCTGCTTATTCAAAGTACTTTGCGCTCACATCTATACATTTCTCTTAGTCTATAGTTCTTATCGGCTCTATACTCCTTTTATATTCACTTTGTTCCTTATTCAAAATTACCCTCATTTTTACAAAATTTCCCTTAATGGCATGGAATTCCATCTGCCATTTCTTGTCACACTCTTTGAGTTTGCGTCTAACTTTGAGTGTGAGTTTGAGTATAACGTTTCAATATTTTTTAAATCTTCTTGGCGTCATTCAAAAGCTTGTTCGTATGGTCATCTCTTCTTCAACCCTTTCGAGACTTCTTGGACCTTCAAGACTTTATACTGTACATCAACTTGGTGGTTCGTTTCGGTTTATAGGATTCTCAAGTACCTTTAGAGTTGAAGAAACTTTCATGAAGGACTCTTTTGCGTCCTAATGGGGTCCTTCAGGAACTGTAACGTTTACACAAGAACATAAGAATGGAGGAGACTACAAGAGGACATAAAGCTACAAGACAGTTAGGTGATTCGTTTATGTTTATGGGATTCTCTTGTACCTGTAGAGTTGAAGAAACTTTCATGAAGGACTCTTTTGCGTCCTAATGGGGTCCTTCAGGAACTGTAACGTTTACACAAGAACATAAGAATAGAGGATACTACAAGAGGATATAAAGCTACAAGACTTTTAGGTGATTCGTTTATGTTCATAGGATTCTCATGTACCTGTAGAGTTGAAGAATCTTTCATGAAGGACTCTTTTGCGTCCTGATGGGGTCCTTTAGGAACTGTAACGTTTACATAAGAACATAAGAATAGATGAGACTACAAGAGACCATAAGGCCTACACTAGGCAGTTCCACGTCCCTTACTACCTGCCTTCCCTACCCATAAAGTTATCTAGTCTTCTCTTAGAATAAACAATTATTTCAGCGTTCACTACGTGGTCACTAAGATTATTCCATTCGTTGCCCCACAACGTTGGTAAACCAGAGGCTACAGGTCTACTCTCATCATCTTCAAGTTTCTGTTCCTACCCTGGGTTGTCCGTGAGCATGGGGAGGTTTCTGGGTCTGACAAAAACTAAGTACCTCCCGGCGTGAACTTGTATCTGTACAGCAGGGTGTGTCCGAAACCGGTTGCTACAGAGCCTAAGACCTCATGTATACGGACAGAAATCAATGAATATCCTTGTTCAGTCCTGAGTGAGAAAAAAAAAAACAACAAACGATGATATATAAGAATAAGGAAATATTTTGTCATTTTTGAACTAGAAGTGGGTTAGTAGTTTTTATCTTCTTCAAGTGAATGTGCAATTTACCCCGGCCAGTCCCCCCTCCCTTATAAGGTCAAATAAGGCCAATGGTACATACTACATAGCCAAATATAGACATCCAATTCTTATCTCATCAAATCTGACAAGCAAGTTGATATTCTTCACGCGTCTACCAAGTTGCTGACAGTTTTTGTGGTTCCTGGTTAATGGGAGTTGAACAAGAGATTATCATTATTCTACCACATAAATCAAGAGGGTGTGGCGAGGAAAGGTTTTCCATCACTTCGTTTCTATGTACGTCTCTGTTTGTACGTGTCTGCAAGTGTAAGTGTATTCACCTTGGTCTTTGGATCACGTGTTGGACTCGTGATCGACAGCTATTTCCCTCCCGGATGAGAGCTCAGAGCTCGTATGACCGATCTATGGGTAATGCTATGACCTCACACACACACACACACACCCAACTCCCCGCCCACGAGAGTCGGAGTAACGACCCGAAGCGCAGCGATACCGAAATAATTTCGGCCCTGGGCAGGATTCGAACCAGGTACTCCCGCACCTACGTACTGGCAGTCCAGTACTCTACCAACCGTGTGTATATGTATGTGTGCATGTGTGCGTATGGCAAAGGGAACGTGGGAATGTGTTATAGTGGTATGGGGAAGTACGAAAAAAGAAAAAGAAAAAAGAAAAGAAAAGAATGATAAGGAGCGGCAGTCATGCCGAATGAAGGAATGAGGAAATACTTCAAGGCTACGGACACGTGGATTCAAGACCATGGATAAGATTGGAAATGAATGATGAAATGTTATTAGTATTTGATTCATATACACCATAAGAGGGAAGATACATAAAAGATAGAAGGATGTGGTTGGGAGTGACAAAGTAATGTTAAAGGAAGAATTGTATGAGATAATAGTTAACGGAGTTATGGAGAAAGTAATAAACTTGACGTCAAGTGTAGAGCTCATAATAATGAATATTTGATGTTGCATATGTGAACAACAAAACAACAGACAGTGAGTTTTACTTTCTTTAGGAAAAAAACGCGAATAATTTTAATTAGATAGAGATAGATCAAGTGTGTTTTTACAAAACATATTTGAAAAAAAAATAATGTGAGTGCATTTGTTGAACATACAGTAGACATTCTAAAAGGAGTATTAGGTTTACCAAATGTTGTCGGAATTATGCTTGCCACTGAAAGGGTGGAGGTAAAAGTAAGAATTATATGTTTGAGAGTGAGAAGGAAGCACAGGAATTAGTTAAGGAATAAGAAATACCAGAGAGGAGTGATGGAAGGATAGAGGAGTCATAGAGAGAGGTTAGGTTAGGTTAAGTTAGGTTAGGATAGGTTAGACTAGATTAGGTTAGACTAGGTTAGGTTAGGTTAGGCTAGGCTAGGTTAGGTTAGGTTAAGTTGGGTTAGGCTAGGTTAGGATAGGTTAAGTTAGGTTAGGTTAGCTTAGACTAGGTTAGGTTAGGTTAGGCTAGGTTAGGTTAGGTTAGGTTAAGTTATGTTAGGCTAGGTTAGGATAGGTTAGGTTAGGTTAGGTTAGACTAGGTTAGGTTAGGTTAGGTTAGGCTAAGTTAGACTAGGTTAGGTTAGGTTAAGTTAGGTTAGATTAGGGTAGGTTAGGTTAGGTTAAGTTAAGTTAGGGTAGGTTAGGTTAGGTTAGGTTTGGTTAGGTCAGGCTATGTTAGATTAGGATAGGGTAGGGTAGGGTAGGTTAGGTTAGGTTAGGTCAAGTTAGGTTAGGATAGGTTAGGTTAGGTTAGGTTGGTTAGGTTAGGTTAGGTTAGTTTAAGTTAGGTTAAGTAAGGGTAAGAACTTAACACTAAAAGAGTAAAAGGGATTAAAAAAGAAGTGTTTAAAAACATGAGAACCGTGACAAAGAGGAACAAATAATGAGGAAAAGAGGTAAAAATGATTGAGAAACAGTTATGTGGAAAATCTACCGAAGGGAAGTGAGAAGACAAAAATAAATGTTTAGAAAGAAAATTAAACAAAAATTGTATGAGTAAAGAAAAAGATGGATGGGAAGCGGAACCTAAACTATCAAGGACGTTCCAAAAAAATAGAAAAAAATGTCTTACTTTATGGTAGGTACGGCGAAAGGGCAGAAAGAAAATGTAGAAATAGAAGTAAAGAATAGAAAGGAATTATAATGATATAAAGGAAGACTGAAAAAAACGTGTATGGAATATTTTAATATTTTGTATGTACAATATGCAGGGTAAAGGTAGGATTCCCTCCTATATTGGCTCTAGCTATCTGTAAACATTTTAGATCAAATCTAACTTTTATTTCCTCTTTTGAAAAGGAACATGATTAGAAGCGTGATTTCTCGCTGTTTGCTTTTTTTCACAATGACTCAAAAATATTATGCAAGGTGGTCCAAAAGTAATAAGGATTTGCAAAAGCCACTGAGGGGCTGAAAATAGACATCATTAAAAAGATATATTTTTCTTATACGTAATATATACGCACTGATACAGAAAAACAGTGCAACTAAATTTCCGCTATCTCTTCTTGATTGTTTTAAAATTCCATACATGTAGTTGTAACAATAAGGCAGTTATCGAAAATTAAAACCCCCCTTAGTGACTTTTGAGCTACCCTGTACATATATGGTGGGAAGAAGAAGCTTATTTTCCTCTTTAGGGAAACATGTTGTGGCAAAAGGATGGGTGAGCGGCTACAACCTGTTACTTGTTACAACCTACAGCACCGTAACCACATTAATTGGCATCAACCTATCCAATCTAAGCTCATTATCACTTAGGGAAGATGAAAATAAGGATGTGCAAAATCATTCTAGAGACACAAACATATACATAATTCAAAATATTGTCTTTCTTGACGTGAGTCATATCACAAATGTGCAAAATAAAAAAACTTTTGATTTTAGCCAACGATGCAGGATGGTACTGGCTACTCATCGATTATATTACGAATCCTTCCTCTCCTCAACCGGCTCCGATCTACCCATCATTATTCTTCGCACGTGTGACTGAAGAATGCCCCAGTTGTTGGAAACAATTGGTTAAGGAGTCCTTGACCCCTTGAAGCTCAATAAACTTGCTTAACTAGTCGGACTGTAGTCTGAGCAATCATATTCGGGTATGCATTAAAACCAAGATGCTGTCTAACAAACAAGAGGCTAATTGCGTTCCTTTTATATCTAGAATCTCAACGATCTGACGTGGTTCTTTTGGTAAATGATGCGTTCCAGTACGAGACACTAACATCCAAGAATATAACCGGTTGAGTAGAGTAGTTGCGTAAGGGGTACACAGTCCTAATTCAAGCCAACTTCCTTGGCGCAACTGGTAGCATTTGGGTCTCGCAATTTTCTGGTCGCGTGTTCGAGTCCCACACATCTCCCCGATTCCCAGTGACGATTTGTTTGCCCCAATAGTTCCCAAAACGCTTAGGTCAAAGGTGCTGGTTCCTCACCTTCTCCACTCCCCACTAACCATTTTCTAATATTTTATCACATTGAGAACTTGGGATTCTGGAGAAACTTTTGTATTTAATACTCACCAGTCACTCAGTATATGTATCACTTTTCTTCGATTTTTATTACGAAATTATAATTACCATTTTACTCCTAGAGTACCTCTCAGAACTTTCTTTTTAAGAGTTAAAAATAACTCCAAAATAGTTTCACTGCAATTATCTCGATTTTCTCCTAGTATATTAAGAACAATCTAGTGAATAAACACGTGTGGATTGATTTTAAGAGAAACTCTTAGTCCGAAGGATTCCAAAACCTCTTCACCATATTTCTTATTACTAATTGCGCCAATATACCTTCAGAGGTGATCCACAACGGCTGATGTCGTTTACCAAGTACCTAAACACATGAGGACGTAAACTCATCTGCTGGGATTCGAATCCCACCAGAGCGGCTTGCTTCATATAAGACGAGAATCGTACCACCTACGCCACCGCCTCGCTTTATATGAAGCAAGACGCTCTGGCGGGGGTTCGAATCCCAGCAGATGAGTTTATTTCCAATCGTCAAAATGACACAAACACATGAGGACGTAAACACTGGGTACCAGATGACTCCACCTAAGAACAACACAACGGAGATCGAAGACTTACGTACCCACAGCTCGCAGCTCGTTGTCGATACTGAGATCAAGATCACGAAGTTGTTCACATTTCCTTCCCGGAAGTCACGTGTCCGATCACAAGTCTTTACCGGAAGTTGCTTTCTTTATGAGCCTTTACGTCACCCTTAGCAAACGAGCTTCTCATCAGGTTAGGACAGCAGATGGAACCTGAGCCCTGGGCTCTTGTCTATCTAGGAGAGGTTATGTATGTGTTTATGTGTATTCCTGTACTATGAATTACTGTGTTTTATGTATGCATGTATGTATGCATGCATGCATGCATGTACGTATTGTATGTATGTATGTATGTATGTATGTATATACGTACGTACGTACGTATGTAAGTATGTATGTATGTATGTATGTATGTATGTATGTATGTATGTATGTATGTATGTATGCATGCATGTATGTATGTATGTATGTATGTATGTATGTATGTATGCATGCATGTATGTATGTATGTATGTATGTATGTATGTATGTATGTATGTATGTATGTATGTATGTATGCATGCATGTATGTATGTATGTATGTATGTATGTATGTATGTATGTATGTATGTATGTATGTATGTATGTATGTATGTATATATGCATATATGTATGTATGTATGTATGGTATGTATGTATGTATGTATGTATGTATGTATGTATGTATGTATGTATGTATGTATGTATGTATGTATGTATGTATGTATGTATGTATGTATGTATGTATGTATGTATGTATGTATGTATGTATGTATGTATAGCAGCGTTGGAAGGCTCGAGACCGGTTTCAGCTTCGAGGCCCGTTTCGAGGCCAAATTCTCCCGGACTGGTCTTTATGCCTCGGCGATGACTCGGATTCCGAATTGCTAACGTAACTTGTGGCTTCGACGATTTGGGCCGAGGCCAGCCCAAGGCCACTAAATCCTTTCCTAGTTTACATTTCCGGAATTATGTTTGCCAAAATATTAATTTCGTTTTATCTTTTATTTACATACATTTGATCAACATAAAGAACACCCGCTGAAAATTACTGTTTTCCAATTTTTTCCATCAATTCAAAGGTCCACACTATGGAGGGAAGATCTATAAAAATTTGCGTTGGTAGGGAGTTTTAAAGTAACAGTTTATCTCTTCCTAAAGATACTTTGTAATTTGTGCGATTCCACAGCCAATGTCGGGTGACGCGCGTCATAACTGGTACCATACAGTATTTGAGTAAACATGACTCTAATGGTGGCATAGAATATTCTTTGTGTGTTGTACATACGTATTTGTAATATTGTTTGTTTATTGTTATTGTGAGATATGACACTATTATATACATTATATATTATACATTGTGTTATATACATTATTGTGAGATCCAAGTGTTCGTTTGGGCGTGTATGTTTTCCCGCCAAGTCTGGCGTGGTTGCATCGCTTAGCGTCAGTCTTGATTCTGCTTACGAAGCGACCACACGCTCGTTTTTGTAGTGCTTGTAATTAATACAATATTTATAATTATTGCATTATTTGACCGTTTCATTGGCCACCCCGATACATGACGGTAGGTTTGGTTGAAATGATCATCCTAGTACTTCGCAGCTCGAAGCAGAACAGCCCTATTCAGAAACAAAGAATTATTGCCTTAGACAATCGTTTGATGATTATCATTGAGCTAAACCATCATCAATGTACGATAATCGCACCGATCAAAACGTATTTTTACAGTCCAAGTTGGTATCGATTATCCTTTTTTTTTATCGTACATACGTACATATACCAAAGGCTTTTTCCCCCTACACGGGGGGTAGCCAAAAAGAAAAAAGCATAGAAACCACTCCCGCCCATTCCATTTCCTATATATTTCACTCCCCTTCACCCTCCTCCCTCCCTCTTATCCTGGCACCTCCTGGATGACGGGTCATCCCTGCATCCTGTCCACTGGCCTGGGTCAGAAGCAGTGTCATAATACACTGATTTTTTATTTTCATAAGTTATGTCATCGGTGGGTTTGGATCATCATTCCCTTGTTATATTTTAGTCTACTTGCTGTATAACGAGTAGAAATATCAGCATGTAATGGTGAACGAAACGGGATTTAGAAATCTGAATCAATAGGACAACTATACAGTAAATGAGTTTAGGAATATCTTAGATTCTATACTAGAGTCATTTTCTAATTTCGGTTATAGACTTCATACAGCTTATTTGGGTTTGGATCCTCATCTGAATCAATAGGACAATTATACAATAAATGAGTTTAGGAATATCTTAGATTCTATACTAGAGCCATTTTCTGATTTCATACACCTTATTTATCTATTACGAATGTTGTAATGTGTAAAACCCGTGATATTATTCTTTACAGTTGATAGAGTTGATTGGTTGTTAATATCACATACTCAGATCATGGACATCAGCTGATGGCTAAAGGAAATAGTTTAGGATTTTTTCTCTTTAACAAGCACTTAATTCACTAGAGAGAAATGTAGTGGTAATTTTCTGAAGAAGGCTGCAGTTGGCAGCCGAAATATAGAAGTTAGCGCTCTTCCATTTTTTATATACTCCTATAGTGGGTTCTTTGTGTGAAGAATATGATTGTTTTTATTTTTTCATACGGCTCATTACAGTTATAATGTATTTTTTTTTACTGATGCTGATGCTCACTGGTCGGTTTATTTTTCTATTTTTTTAGTTATTTATTTAATTTAATTTAATATTATTTTATTTTATCTTATTTTATTTTATTTTGTTTTATTTCATTCTATTTCTTTACTTTATTTTATTTTATTTTATTTTATTTTATTTCATTTTATTTTATTTTATTTTATTTTATTTTACTTTATTTTATTTTGTTTTATTTTATTTTGTTTTATTTTATTCTATTTTATTTCATTTTATTTTATCTCATTTTATTGTAAGAGACATGACCTTAATGTGTATAGTCAAATATGTATGGGGAAGGGGGAATCTCTCGGGACTCAAGAAACTGGTGGAAATTAAAGGAAAATTCAACTATAGATACATAATGATCTTAGACAATATGCTTGTTCTCTGTCCAGGTTCTGCTTCTGCCAGAAGAATAGAATCGTAAATATGCATGATCACTGTCCATTACACCCATCCAGGCTTACATGAGAGTTTTTCGAAGAGCTCGTTGATCTCATCGATGTTCTACTATGGCCAAGCAAAGCCTGCGATCTTAACGAAACGAAGGACGTGAAGAGCATATTATAAACAACAGGGCAGGACTCGCAGTAATAGATTCAAACTGGACAAAATTATATTCAAAAAGGAAATAGGCAAGAATTGGTTTACTAATAGGGTGGTCGACGAATGGAATAGACTTAGTAACCATGTAGTAAGCACTGAAATTATCAGTTGTTTTAAGAAACGATTAGACAACTTTATGGATGGGGATGACAGGTGGTGATGGATACGGAGCTGCCTAGTGTAGGCCTTATGGTCTCTTGCAGTCTCTTTCATTCTTATGTTCTTATGTGAACATATTGAATGTTTACAAAGGTGCAATGGAGAAAATGTCTTAAAAACCGACACTCTGCAAAAGACAAATGAGAAGTAATTTGAAGAATAAAGCATTGCTGAATAACACACATGTTCAGTGTCAATGAAGATGTTCCACGAGGTCTTCAACAAAGTAAATGAACAAGACAATGGGAATTTTAGTCTTCTATCATGATACAAATTGAGAAAGATTTCCAAATTTTCATTTATTTTGATGATGATATGGTTTAACGTCGCAAACTCCCCCCTATTGGAAGGCTAGGACGGTGCTCCTCACAGAGGGCTTTGTAGCGTGGAATTTAATGAACCATGCCCTTGGCTCAACTTCGCCGGTGGCAGGATTCGAACCACCATCCCCTCGACCTTCGCCGCAAGTAACGACGCCCTAACCCCCTCAGCCAGCGAGCTTCCATTTATTTTTAATTTTTGTTTTTTGTTTTACAATAGATTACATTTAGTAATGTTTTTCACAAAACAGAAAAAAAAATAAGAATAGAAAAACAACCTTTGAATGAAGATAATAATAATAAAACTACAACTTAGATTCGCTCGTAATAAGTCCATATACAAATATAAAGGAAATATTGAAACTGTGTAGATAATAGAAGGGTTGATATGAATAGGGTAAAGATATGTTTAATCCTTTATTTATTATGAAGGGGATTTACCTTAATTGGATAAAATCACCTGATGCTTACCTTGTTTATTTACACACCATATCGAGTATATGTATTTGGAATTTAATTGATATAAATTGGGTTAGTAATTATTTCAGTATTCATTGAGCGATGACCCCCATTAG
>NC_134783.1:29848936-29853936 GCF_046742065.1 Oratosquilla oratoria | reverse complement strand
TGTGCGTTTGTCTCTCTTCCCAAGACTTCCTAAGGGCGGGACGAGGCTACGGTAGTCAGTGCTTTGTATAAATAAGCAGCGATTTTATCCTTGGGAAGAGTACTGGACCCTGGAGCTGGTGGGTAAAGGAGAGATTTAAGAAAAGTAACAGAAAGAAAGGATAGTAGATGTTAAAAGTGACCAGTATTTTTTTTTTTTTTTCTTTTTGAGTGGAGGTAAGTCTCCGTTCACGAAAGAATTCTGCGTGACTCTGGTCCGTAGGGATCTCACTGAAGTCCCAAAAATACTGATGGCATAAAAAAACTCATGTTACATGAATTCCCAAACTTGAGACTCTTTTCTCCCGTGAGACGACGCGGGTCGGGCAGACTCTACACGGACACGGAAAGAAAAACGTTCGATGGGCTGTGTCGAAATAATTTGAATGAATTCTTCACGTTGGGAGGAACAGGATGTGTTGTTCTTCTTTTTACGACCACCAACTGAGACCCGGAGACCTTGAGTAGCCGTTGGAGTCCTTGTCACTGGGCAAGAAGACGCGAAAATTTCGTGAGAGTTCGAACTTTTCTTCGTGAGAGATTTCTCTCATCAGAAAACTCTCATCAGAACAAAGTACTGGTGAAGAACCTAAGAACCTATGTCAGGAGACGCGTAGCTACGGCCGAAGCCATCATCTTTGCCCTATGCGCTTCTTGGACTGCTGGGGTAGGTAACAGTTACCGCTGGGAATTGAAGAGGCGTGCGGGATTCGAACCCACAATTAAGCGAGTAAGAAATCAGCACGCTTTCGATTAAGACACCAGCGATCTACTTAGAAGTAACTAGGATGAATACACAAGTCGTATATCGAAGTCCCAATGAATTAAATAATAGGAATTAATCCACTGAATGAGGAAGAGGCTTTCCATACGTAAACAGAACTGTCTTCAGGCATCTAAGTGTTATAGAATACATGTTGAGGTAATATAATAACAATTGACCATTTGGTACTGTCCTATTAATATTTTACCCTTTCCTCATCCCCATTCCGTTCAACAACTGAACGAGATATAGTAAGGAGAGTCAGAAATACATGTTAAGGTATTCCACTGGATTATTACCTACTAGCTGGAAGACTTAGGGGAGATTTCCGTTGCCGAACTAAACTGAATATTGTGAGCTACAAAATATCCTATAGAATTATCAGTATGTTAGCGGACATTTTCTCACTTAGAATACGGGTGATTTGGGAATGATTCTCGCACGTTTGTACGTAACTTAGCCTCCCCCCCCCCACCTTGGAATCAGATACTGGCATTGTTTTATAATCTGTAAATATTTTACAACTTTAGATGGAAGACTGAGAACAACCACTTGATATCTATGAAGGCCTCTAAATATACTCGTGGGTGTTAAGATGTCAGATAAATTGTTTTAAACTTGAATGACATTCATTTTTTTTTCTTCAGTGACTCAGAGGTGTGGAGGTTGATGAGGGTCAATTTCTATTCCCACAGCTCGTGCTTCACAAGTGGAAACAGAACTACAGTAGTAATGATAATAATAATGATAATGATAATAGTAATAGTACTAGTAATAGTAATAATAATAGTAATAGTAATAGTAATAGTAATAGTAATGAAAGCAATAATGATAATAATGAAATAATCTTAATTTATTATATATATACATATACATACATGCATATATGTATATATATATATATATATATATATATATATATACATATATGTATATATATACATATATGTATATATATATATATATACAGTAATAGTACTAGTAATAGTAATAGTTATAGTAATAGTAATAGTAATAAAAGCAATAATGATAAAAATGAAATAATTCTAATTTATTTTATATATACATATACATACATACATATATGTATATATATATATATATATATATATATATATATATATATATATATATATATATATATACACACACAAATAACAAAAGACGACAGATTGGCTGAGTCTTGCGAGCTCGCCAAAACGGCCAAGCCCTTGCATAGCCTTCCAAAATTGCTCAGTACACACAGAGGTTCTTAAGAGTACAATGCACGTGAATATCTAGGTTGTATTCGGAAAAATAGTAATAATAAACTAAGAAAATAAACTCTGTAGCTCTTTCAAACACGTTGAATAAAATGTTCCTAATTCACACGTGATGGCTTGAGAGAAAAAATGATGACATAGAGCGTTTGAATTTAAGAAGTAAAGTATTTATATTCATGAAAACGTTATTATTGTATGGGATGAACAGGACATGACGTCACGCCGTTGAAGCGTCCGATCTGACGTCACGTCGTTGAAATAAAAAAGATGACTTAGAGCGTTTGAATTTATGTGTAGAGTATTTATATTCACGAAAACGTTATTATTGTATGGGATGAACAGGACATGACGTCACGTCGTTGAAGCGTCCGATCTGACGTCACGTCGTTGCAAAGGAATCGAAGTAGTTTTATTTTGGTAAAGACAGACAATTTCATTCCCCCTACTTAGCACATCCTTCCGAAGAATAAAATATTAAAAAAGGCATTAATTGAAAGCTTAACCATGGGTAATGTACTTGTAATGATAATGATAATAACAATAATAATGATCAATATAATAATAATAATAACAATATTAATAATAATAACAATAACAATAATAATAATACATACATACATACATATACCAAGGCTTTTTCCCCCTTCCAAGGGAGGTAGCCACAAAAGGAAAGGCATAAAAACACTCCCACCCATTTCATCCCTAAATACACTCCACACCCCTCCCACCCTTCCTCTCATCTGAGCACCTCCTGGATGACGGGTCATCCCTGAACCCTGCCCACCGCCCTGGGTCAGAAGCAGTGTCGCAAGACACAGTACATCCACAGCAAGGCCGCTTCATTTAATCGGCGACCCCCCCTCTCCGTCCCCCTTTGCATATAAGGAGAGGACGGGGAGAAATCCCTTCGGGCTGCGTCAAAATTTACTCACACATACTACCCCACCCCCCACCCCCCCGCCTATTCCTCCTCATGCAGTCACAACATCATCCATATACAACCATTCTCCACTCACCTCTGTCTTCCGTCCTCTCCCTTCCTTCCTCAACAGACATTCCCCTCTTCCCCAAAGCCCCCTTCACCCCATCCATCCACCTCATCCTAGGACGTCCCCTCATGTTCACTCCCTCCACATCTGCCTTCCATACCTCTTTTACTAGTCTTTCTTCACTCATTCTTTCCATGTGTCCAAACCATCCTAATATTCTTTCATCAACCCTCTCTCCCAAATCCTTTTTCACCCCTGTTCTCCTCCTCACCTCCTCATTTCTCACTCTATCTAGCCTAGTAACCCCCACCATACTTCTCAGACACCTCATCTCAAACACATTCAAACTCCTTCTCTCTTCTTCTCTTATGTTCCACGTTTCTGCCCCATACAGTGCTGTTGGCACAATCACTCCTTCATACAGTCTCCTCTTTGCATCCATTCCCAAATGTCTATTTCTCATTACACTCTTTAAACCACCAAGGCATTTACTCGCTTCTCTCAATCTACATTCTACCTCCACCTTCACTCCACCTTTTCCTGCTACACTTGCACCCAAGTATCTAAAACTATCCACTTCCTCCAGTCGCTCTCCCTTAATGTTCACTTCCAGTCTACTGCCACTTTCACCCCTTGTACATCTCATCACCTTACTTTTACCCACATTTATCTTTAGCTTTCTTCTATCACATACTCTCCCAAACTCTGCCACCAGCTTCCTCAATCCCTCCTCTGACCCTGCCACAAGCGCAGTGTCATCCGCAAACAACAGCTGGCTCACCTCCCACTTTTCTCCATTTTCTTTAACCATCTCCAATCCCTGACTCACTACCCTAGCATTCACCTCTCGCACCACCCCATCCATGTATAAGTTGAACAGCCAGGGCGACATAACGCATCCTTGACGAAGTCCCACCTTTACTTCAAACCACTCACTCTCTCCATTTCCAATCCTAACACATGCTCTACTACTCACATAAAAACTCTTGACAGCTCCCAAAAGCTTTCCTCCTATCCCATAAATCTGCATAACCTCCCACAGTGCCTTTCTGTCTACCCTATCATAAGCCTTCTCCAGATCCATAAAAGCCCAAAAAACATCCTTCCCCTTTCCTATAGCTTTCTCACATATCTGTCTTACCACAAAGATCTGATCTACACAACCTCTACCCGTCCTAAATCCACACTGTTCCTCACCAATTACTCCTTCTGTTCCTCTCCTAATCCTCTCAATTAAGATTCTCCCATAAGCCTTCCCTACTACACTCAACAGGCTAATCCCTCTGAAATTACTACATTCACACTTGTCCCCTTTCCCTTGTAAAGAGGAACTATACAGGCACTACTCCAGTCCTCCGGTACTTTACCCTCTCTCCAGCAAACATTAAATAATCTCACCAACCAGTCCACCATCACTGAACCTCCCTTTTTCAGACATTCTGCATGACATCCATCCAGACCAGGTGCCTTACCTGCTTTCATCATCTTTACAACTGCCTTCACCTCATCCTTCCTTATTTCTCCTCCGTTCTCCTCACTCATCACTCTCATTTTCTTCGTATTTCCCACTGCAGCTATCTTTCCTTCCCTATCCTCCTTCACATTTAGCAACTCCCTAAAATATTCTGCCCATCTTCCCCTCACTGCCATCTCTTCCATTATCAACTCTCCATCTGTACCTTTTACCTTTTCTTCCCTACTTGATTCGCCTCCTCTTCCTCTCTTAATTTCTTTCCAAAACATCTTTTTATTACTTTCAAAATTTTCTGTCATACTCCTACCCCATTTCACATCTGCTCTCCTCTTTGCCTCCTTTACCTTTTGCTTTACTTCTCTTTTCTTTTCTTTGTACCTCTCATATGACTCCCCTGTCCTCTTTTGTAAACCAATCTGTGAAAGCTCGCTTCTTCTCTTCTACAACCTTCTTTGTTTCCTCATCCCACCATTC
>NC_134783.1:29828936-29843936 GCF_046742065.1 Oratosquilla oratoria | reverse complement strand
TTTTCATTGTATCATAAGAACATAAGAATGAAGGAGACTGCAAGAGACCATAAGGCCTACACTAGGCAGCTCCGTATCCATCACCACCTGTCATCCCTATCCATAAAGTTGTCTAATCGTTTCTTAAAACAACTGATAGTTTCACCGCTTACTACATGGTTACTAAGTTTATTCCATTCGTCGACCACCCTATTAGTAAACCAATTCTTGCCTATTTCCTTTTTGAATATAATTTTGTCCAGTTTGTAACCATCACTGCGAGTCCTGCCCTGTTGTTTTAATATTATGACCTTGTTGGTCATACAAACCATGGAGAGTACTTCTGAGAAAAGATGACTAGTCGTGGTGACAACTACACTTCCGTGTGCATTGATAAGTTAAAGGAAGACCATGGAGCAAATCTTTCCTTTATAAACAAAGACAAGTTATCGTAACTACGCATATACGAATGATGAACGAATAAATAGATAAACAAACAGAGGAACAAAAGAACAAATACACAGTAAAGAAATGAATTAAGAGTAGAATGGAATAGGATAGAATAGAATAGAATATAACGGAGTAAATGAAATAAAATAGAAAAAGTTTAATAAAGTAAAATGAATTAAAATGAAATACAAGAAACTGATATAAAAAAAAGTAAATGGGAAAAAAAAAGATAAAATAAATCAATTTGTAATAAAGCGGGATGAATTAAAACAAAATAAAAACAGAACATAATAAACAAAAACAAAAACAACATAAAATAAAATTGAATATGATAGAGAAAAATAACACAAAATACGATAAAAAAGACAAAATGAATTAAGATAGAATTAGTAATAGCTAAAAAGATGAAAAAGATAATCATCAATAAATTCAGTAGACGAAGAATTGATAAATATAGCAAAAATTTAACATTAGTTTTAGCGTGGACATAAGGACATATGATTGTATAGATAATAAAGTATATAGTACATCATGCGTAAGTAACCACTAGGAAAAATAAACTAACGAAGCAGAGCGCTTTCGTATAATTACATCTTCAATGCAGATACAAAGAAGGAATTCCTTCTTTGTATCTGCACTGAAGATGTAATTATACGAAAGCGCTCTGCTTCGTTAGTTTACTTTTCCGAGTGGTTACTTACGCATTTGTGAACACACGCTCCTAGTGTTTTTATTGCATAGTACATTATATATTTAGTTGCTGTATTTTTATATAGGAAAGAGGGAGGAAGTCAGACTAAGGTACGATGTATACTGACATAGCCTTTGATTTATCATGTGGAGGGATGGCAAACAATCAAATGAGTAAATTGATAAATAAATTGCAAAAGAAAGAAAGAAAAAGAAACAAGCAAACAAGCAAGCAAGCAAACAAGCAAGCAAACAAACAAACAAACAAACAAACAAACAAACAAACAAACAAACAAACAAACAAACAAACAAACAAACAAACAAACAAACAAACAAACAAACAAACAAACAAACAAACAAACAAACAAACAAACAAACAAACGAGCAAACAAACAAATAAGCAAACAAGCAAACAAACAAACAAACAAACGAGCAAACAAGCAAATAAGCAAATAAGTAACCAAGCAACCAAGTTACCAAGCAAAAAAGCAAACAAGCAAACAAACAAGCAAACAAGCAAACAAGCAAACAAGCAAACAAGCAAACAAGCAAACAAGCAAACAAGCAAACAAGCAAACAAGCAAACAAGTAAACAAACAAACAAACAAACAAACAAACAAACAAACAAACAAACAAACAAACAAACAAACAAACAAACAAACAAACAAACAAACAAACAAACAAACAAACAAACAAACAAACAAACAAATAAACAAACAAGCAAACATACAAGCAAACAAACAAGGAAACAAACAAACAAACATAAAAACAAAAAACAAACAAACATAAAAACAAACAAACAAAAACAACCAACCAACCAACCAACCAAACAAACAAACAAACAAACAAACAAACAAACAAACAAACAAACAAACAAACAAACAAACAAACAAACAAACGACAAACAAACAAACATAGACAAACAACAGAATAAAACAAACAAACAAACAAACAAACAACTTAAAAAGCTGAAAGACACTGCATTATATAATTTAGACGATTATTGAACCGACTCCTAAAGCATCAAATTGTCTTACATTCCATCGCTTTTTCTGGAAATATATTCCATTTACTGACTACGCGATTGGCGTGAATGTCTCCACCAACATCGCGGCTACATTCATGCTCTGGCACTGCGGGTCCATTGACATATTTTCATAAAAAAAAAAACTCTCTTTCGGTTATGAAGAAGATTAAATAACTATCATCCTCTTCCGTACCGAAGGACACTTGTTCCATTATTCTGGCGGGCGCCAAAGGACGCCATTCAAAGGCGTACTACGCCTGTGTCGCCAAAAATGCTAAAGAGTCTTACCAGGGAGCGTGGGTTAACTGGTCTGTCGCCCAAGCAGACGGCTGTTCACGGTTGGTGTCCGGGTTTGCGGTTTTGGTGGTGTGCCTTTTTTATTATTATTATTATTTTATATATATATATATATATATATATATATATATATATATATATATATAATCATATACATATTATATATATATACACACACATATATACATATATATATATATATATATATATATATATATATATATATATATTATGGCAATTCATAGCTATTCTGCATGATTATAAGATAAAAATGATAGTTATAAAAATAGCAAGTCATCATAACGATGAGAATACTACTACTACTTCTACTACTACCACTACTACTTCTACTACTACTACTACTACTACTACTACTATTACTACTACTACTACTACTACTACTACTACTACTACTACTACTACTACTACTACTACTACTACTACTACTACTACTACTACTACAACTACTCCAGAAACCTCTTGTGCTGATATCCACTCATGCTTCATCTGAGGTGTTGGACGTGCGGTGCCTGAAGTTCTCCTCTCCTAGTGGGAGTAATGTTGGTTCAACCGTCACATCCTTGCATACCTTCCGAATTATTTGAGCAGTGAGATTCCTTACCTCGTCATGCCTCATGCGGATGAATCCCACCTGCTTGCATACCATCATTGAAGCAAACTACACCACAAAATCATCTATTAGGCAGCCTTTCCAATGGCAATTCATACCTTAAGGCAATAGCATCCGTGAATTCTCTCTTGTTTAGGTTCAATCCCTTTGCTCTGATTGGTAGTGCTGTCAGCCAATTGGACGCCCCATCTTCCTGTGCCATTGTTATCTTTCTTTTCATACAATTCAATAGCCGAACTTCTGATTTCTTTGATTTCTTCTACGTTAATCCCCTTCTGTTGATTTTGTGGCACCATGTTGTTTGTCAGGGAGGACGTGAGTTCCAGGGAGTTTCAGTGTTCTATGTTGGCAAGGTTTAGCGGGTTGGAGATGCCTAACCCTCACAATCTTGGTGGAAGTTCAATAAGTTTTTTCTTTTCTTTTCGTTTATTGTCCGTCCGTTGGTGATGGCCGGGATTAACTCGTTTCTGATAGTTTCTTCAAGAGGTCTTAGTAGGTCGGTGATGTTATCTACAGTCCTTAAGATGTAGTTCCACTTATGTTTAACACCATATATGAATGCGACATATGCCGCCTGCGGTTCAGTCTTTGCAAAGTTGGCTAGTAGCCTAACTTTCGCC
Source organism: Oratosquilla oratoria (assembly GCF_046742065.1). Lineage (NCBI taxonomy): Eukaryota > Metazoa > Arthropoda > Malacostraca > Stomatopoda > Squillidae > Oratosquilla > Oratosquilla oratoria. Next base: position 29,840,242 of record NC_134783.1, on the reverse strand, counting down.
ACCCATTCGTTATCTTTGTTCTTGATATATTGCTTTTAAAATTATTCAGAGCCAATCATAGCACCGAGATGGCTTTTCCTATCTTTTGTTATCTTCACTTCACTGTTTTGAAAGAGGATTTTGGCAGTGTCTATGAGGACAGACTTTCTTTGCATTCGGGATATAACCCAGGTCCGGGCCGTGTTCCAGTACCAGATCCCACCACTTTTTAAAGTTTGTTACTTTCCCTGCGCTCGTGAGATCATATGCATATGCTACCTGTTTAACCCTGGTGTCCTCATGTTGTACCCTCTGCTGCAGGTGCATAAGACCAAGCGCATACATTGTCACGGCCACCGGGTCTCCCTCAGTGGTGCCTTCCGAAGATTTGATGACCTCCACTTTTGTCTTTCTTTTCAACTCTGTTGGTGACAAATAGCTTTGCTGGTTCTCTGTATTTGTTCTCCACATGGCCAAAACGGGGCACTTGATTTTGATATCGTGTATAGTAGCCTCTCTATTTAAGTTGTTGAAGGCGTTGGATGCACATCAATGAATTCCGGGCTACATATCCGCAAGGCACGTAAGAACATGGAAGAAAATACAGATTTTTTTTTTTTTTTTTTTTTACTTTATCTTGGTGCCTTGCGGATATGTAGCCCGGAATCCATTGATGAAGAATTTGAGTTTATTGTTAACCTAGGTTTAGGATTAAAGTACCCTAGAACATTTTTAGATAACGCTCTCTCTTTGGCGATTTTTTTTTCCATAGGAATCAACCCCCTTCCCCTTTTGACATTAAGAATCTTTTAGTATTACCTTACAGTAACAATCTTTCTCAAGTTCCTCATCTACTGAAAACATGGAATATTAAAGTAGCTTTTAATAACCCATGTACTTTTAAGAAATTAATCATTAATAATTCTCCCGCTGATTCTGATGGCTGCATATACAAAATCCCTTGCAGAGATTGTAAAAAGTATTACATTGGACAAACGGGCAAAGAACTATCAACTAGAATTAAACAACATAAATATAGTGTTAAAACAGCACAAGAATCCAATGCTCTATTTGTTCACATGAAAAATTTCAATCATTGTATTAATTCGACTAATGCCTCCGTTATTATTTCTTGTAATTCATTTGTTAATAGAAACATAATAGAAAGTAGTATCATAAAAAATTCTGAAGGTTCTAATCTTAATATCAGTAATGGCATTTATAAATTAGATAAATTGATCATTAACAAAATTTGCAATCAGGTTGTAAGTGGCCAAAATTAATTTGGTGAATTGTGCTGTTCTCTAGATTTCTTTTTCATTGATGACTTTGTGCACTAAGATTTATTCTTTTTTATTTGTGACTTTTTGTACTTTACTAGTTCCTTTCCTAGTGTATAATCTTGTGTCATCTTGTACTATGCCAGTTCCTTTCCTAGTGTATAATCTTGTGACATCTCGTATTATGCCAGTTCCTTTCCTAGTGTATAATCTTGTTATTTTTAAACCTCTTTGTAACACAAATTTTTCTGTATTCCCCTGAAGATGTGAATTATACGAAAGCGCTTGGGAATTACTGTTTTCTTTCGATCTCCTTAGTGGTTACCAGCAATGTATGTATATATATATATACATATATATATACACAGAATTGAAAAGCACAGCATTTTCACAGTTATTAACTTTCTTCTTAATCGACGTTTCGACTGCAAAGAGTCATTATCAAGTTACAAGAACAGTTAAGGCAACACAATCTACAGATACTTTACATGGTCACAGGAAAAATTAGAATGCTACACTTTTAGGTCAAGCGCGATCTTTAAACCTCCGATGACCTGACCCTGGAAGACTTTCTCAGAGCTTGAGGAGGGGGAGGGGAAGTGGGAGGGAGAGGTGAGGTGAGGGAGAGGTGAGAGGAGTCGGAGTAAGATGAGGTGAAGTAGCGTGTCTAGCATACATAGGGGGGGTTATGTACAACATGTGGCATGGATGTATTAAATAAAGAAATAGCAGACAACAAATTAGCCTGTACATTGATCATAGGAGACAATTCTCTTATATACACAGCCTCTAACATTTTTAGTTCCTTAATGTTATTACACTGGGCTAGCACTTCAGTGTTATGAACAATGGTTGCTCTATCCAACACAGACTTGTGATACTGCTCAAAATGATTTTTAATGGCTCCCTGTTGGAGGTGGAGAGTTAAACGTCTGCTAAGGCTGCATGTCGTATGACCAACATAGCTACGAGGAAAAAGCTCACAGTCTCCAGTAATGCATTTGAACTGATAGACTACGTTAGTTTTCGACAGCATCCCTGAAGTGCCAGACAAATCATTTTTGAGGACGAGGGAACTAGTGTTTTTTTTTTTTTTTTTTTAAATATCACCAAGCGCAAGACATCATTTTCATCCACCGGTTTACAATTTCGAAAAACAATGTCTTTAATGCATTTCTCATCCTCACGGTAAGCGCTGTTGAAGATATTCTTATAAAAAACTTTGATGATATTATTGTGGGGAGGGGTATGGTTATACAAACTACTGTCAAGCATTTTATTGGTAATGTTGTCAAAGTCTGTGTTGGAATAACCGTTATTCACTAACAGCTGGCGTTGGTGTTGTAGTTCTGAGTGGAGTGAATGCCAGGACGAGCAAACCTTAATCGCCCGTCGCACGTAGGCCTTAATAGCACCTCTTTTGTACTCAGCCGTACATTCACTCTCACCGTTCATGCATTTCCCAGCATTGGTGGGCTTGCGGTAAACAGAAGTGATGAAGTTGTCAGAAGACGCGTCCACCATAACATCAAGAAACGGGAGTTTGTTGTTATCGTTTAACTCAACAGAAAATTTTAAACCTGAAACTTCCTGGAGGTTCGATCTAAGTTCTTCAAGTAAACGCATGTCATTGACACACACAAAAATGTCGTCTATATACCTGCGGTACAAATGCTGTGGTGTTCGATTCAGTGTGTATAAAAGAAAACCTGCGCCCTAAGTATACATATATATATATATATATATATATATATATATATATATATATATATATTTATATCTATATATATGTGTGTGTATGTGTGTGTGTGCGTGTGTGTGTGTGTGTGTGTGTATGTGTATGTGGTTTATCAACAACTAAGGCATTTTTAGATGTTCATTATCTTAGAGCTATACATGATATAACTAATTTATAAAGATATTATGAACTATGCCTCTAATTTTTTCCTATTGTAGTAAAATTAATCATTGTTTCTACCTTTTATTCATTATATTTTTTTCAATCTTAGATTTTATTTTTTAGAACTGTTATTGAAATTCAATTTTATAAAAAACAGTAAGCTGTATTATTTGTTTGTCTGAGCTAAAATTTGTTAATTATTTTGCAAAGGTAATTTAGTATTGGTTAGAATAAGGAAGCATCACAGAGGAATTCAATATTCATAAGCATGAAAAAATCAAGAAACATGTTCTCACAGTGATAAGCCATTGTCTAGCAGAACAATTTTAAGTTATAAAGTTCATCATTCGTAGAACAAGTCTTTGTGGAAGGTTTAAGAAAATGGCTAAAACGGAGTTATTGAGAGTTGAGGATTAAAGAATTAATTATGCATAAAATTCTACGGACAAATCTTCACATGAAAGCGTACAAAAACCAGACAATTCATATATTGCTAGAAGAGGACTTGCACACATGAAGACTAGCTATCAATAAAAACAATAATACCGACTTTTCAATTTTGAATAATTCAAGGTTCTCCGGTGATGCAACATTCCACATTAGTGGCAAGGTCAACAAACAGCCGCCACAGGAATCTGTCGAACATGAAAGAGGCTTCCAAATCTAATATCTGGAGCGTTAAAAAAAAAAAGAAAAAAAAAATTATAGTCATTCTTCTTTCAAGGACACGGTCACTATTTAGAATTACTGTAAAATTACTTTATTCCTTGTTTAACCATATAGAATTATCATCTTCTCACTAAACACTTAATATTTATCTCCTAAGGGTAGGGAAGAGGCTTATAAACGACACTATTCATTTAAAGCTCCGAAGAACGGTATGGTAGCTACTTCTCCGCAAGAATTTGTCTTCGGCCAGACTAAAGTTGTTTGCCATTAAGAAGTATTAGCAAGAGAAACATCAAGTGGGGACGGAGATTTTATAAGTACGACGTCTCACTTATTAGAAATTTATCGACAAATGTACCAATTAAATCTCCATGTTGTTTCTTTTCATAGACTCGACTGTAACTACCAGTGGCATACAAGAAGTATAACCACTGTCCCTTGAAACTGCTCGCGCGAAGTATGACGTATAGCCAGTTGCCAGTAGCATTCCAAGCAAATCTACAACATTTTTGTGTTTCCTGGTTACTCTGGGGACGCCATTTTCTGTCTCATAAATAAAGGCTTATACGTTTGTACTTAACTACCTTGGGTAACGGTTGGTTCTCCACCTGTTCCCTGAAAATCATTCAGGCTTTTAACTCCATGTGCTGGCTGTGTTCCTCTTTAGATATTCTATTTTACTTAAGGGCAGATGACTAAATCAATTAAACCTATATCGTCTAACCCAGTGTTACACTGAAGATATTTTACTAAATCTGCTGTCAGGTGATTTCTTTTTAGTCTTGGGAAAAATCTGGACACAAATGAAATAATCTAAATATCCTCAAAGTATGATTTTTTCCCCTATATGGCTGTGGTACCACTCTTCGTGGTGAACCCACTGTTTTTTTTTTTTTTTAAGAACTGTGCTATTTATGCAAATCTACATGTATGCGCGTGTATGTGTGTGTACGTGTGTGTGTTCGCGCGCGCGCGTGTGTACGTGTATCTTTTTATGTATACAAATATACACACGTAAAGGCTCTCATGGTGTAGTCTCCAAATGGATCTAGTTATGAAGAACTCGTGAATACATAGCGAAAGATGGAAACAGCAAATCATAAGTGTGAGAGTTGGGTGGGAGGGGAGGTGTACACACAAACACTGTCGAAAGATTTGGGACGACAACAGGGCGTGTGTACGTGTATTTTATGTATACAAATACACGTAAAGGCTCCAAATGGATCTAGTTATGGAGAACTCGTGAATACGTGCCAAAAGATGGAAACAGCAAATCATAAGAGTGAGAGTTGGGTGGGAGGGGAGGTGTACACACAAACACTGTCTTAGTTACGAAAGATTTGGGACGACAATAGGGCGTGTGTACGTATCTTTTTATGTATACAAATATACACACGTAAAGGATCTAAATGGATCTAGTTATGGAGAACTCATGAATACATACCAAAAGATGGAAACAGCAAATCATAAGAGTGAGAGTTGGGTGGGAGGGGAGGTGTACACAAGCACTGTCTTAGTTACGAAAGATTTGGGACGACAATAGGGCATTGAGGCCAATGGCCGTCCCTCAGGAAATTATGTGGCAAAGGTGGACCAGACCTAAAGCAAGGTCTAAGAATTTTCTGGAGTGGAGCATGACACCAGAAGGTCATTGTGGTTGAGGTAAAACTGTTGTGGTTCTTAGTTACGCCTGTAGATAGTGTTAATTCTAGTTTTTGTTCAGGCGTGTCAGTTTCGTGGTTTTTGAATGAGATGTAGTTTACAGCGAGAATGGGAAGGGTTGCATCAGTTTGTTTGTTACGATGACATTTTCATAAATATATGACGTGAGGACTTCTTATTCAGTTTTGGGCAGGACCTCCATGTTGAAGGATTTTATTTTATTTTTTTCTTGAACAATTAAATGTTTTTAGTGTGGGTCATTGTGAGGTTTTAATCAGTTTCTGTACTCGGTATCTTGCATACCCATGTTGAAGGATTTTATCTATTTTTTCTTGAATAATTAAACGTTTTTAGTGTGAATAATTGTAAGGTTTTAATCAGTTTCTATATTCGGTATCTTGCATACATGAATAATTAGTAATGGAGGGAGTTTTCGTTAGTTTTTTTCAACAGTAATTTCAGTCGGTTTTAGATACATCGATTTGTATCACCCTTCGCTCATGGTCTCTATAAGCTTCTCTATTTCAAGTATTACTTAAATATTATCAACACTGGTTCTTCGTTTAAAGGCTCCTTTAGACACTGCATGGGTCGTCTAAGCCCTAGTATAGCATTAGAGCATCTAGGAAGTTTCGGAACCGGTTTGGACAGGGTTCTAGATTCTAGATATTAGTTCTAGTTGCGAGGAAAGGTCTTTGAAGTATTACTCTGGATCACAGACGTTCTTTACTTCGTTCTTCGTGGCAATGATGTATTCTTAGTAGTATATTCTCACAGCGTTACTATAATAAATGGACTTATATAATTCAGGGACCACATGGAAACAATTCAAATTCAGAAAAAAATAGCAATTCTAGTACTGAATGTTTATTTATTTTTTGTCTAAAGCAGCGAAACCTTATTGAGTTTAAGATAACCACTAATTATTTTACTGGGAACTACTATGCTCTCCGTATTAATACGATTCAACATGATTGATAAATTTTAACCACTTTTCAGTCCCTTATAGTACTGTGTGTGTGTGTGTGTGTGTGTGTGTGTGTGTGTGTGTGTGCGTGTGTGTGTGTGTGCGTGTGTGTGTGTGTGCGTGTGTGTGTGTGTGTGTGTGCGCGTGCGTATGTGTGCGTGTGTGTGTGTGTGTGTGCGTGTGTGTGTATGTGTGTGCATATGTGCGTGTGCGTGTGTGCATTTGTGTGTTTTCTAATGCTAAACTGATTCAAGTGTTAGTTTGTAAATTTGTATGATTTTCCCATATGTCTGGATCTGAATAAAGTAGATTTACGTTCACGCTGTGGTCCAGTGGACGCCATCTTGAACTCATGAGCAGATGGTCGTGAGTTCGAGTCCCAGGAACCAGTGTGGGCTTGATGGGGAGAGGACCTAAGAGTAGCCTTAAGAAAAAAAAAAAAAAAAAAAAGATTTGCTATTGCTCGGTAATCGGATGGGGGAATGAATTAAACACAATATATTAAATTTCTTGATCAAATTCGTTTAGTTATTGAACACCACATATGGTGAACAGCTCCACGTATAACAACTATCCACTTCGAAGGCTGAATTATCCACCTAGAAGGTTCAAGTATCCACCAGTAACATTGAACCATCCACCAAGAATGTTTAACTATCCACTTGGATTTCTTTCGTTAGTTATGACCATCGGTTCTATCGCTGGGGACAATATCAATCCGAAGAGGCGAAGTCATAGAGTCGGTAAAGAAGAGACACAAAGAAAACATCAGAACGGAAGAATAGTAGAGTAGAGATTAGCCTTCAGTCGTTAAAGAAAGCTGCGTGATGCTGGGCCGTAGGGATGCCACTGAAGTTCCTTAAATACCGACTCCATAGAAAATTCAATTAGTATTCAATTGGGACGCTTGATTGTTCACTTCGATGATTTTGTTCTGGTTAACGTCACGTGGTTTTTATTCGAGGGAATTTTTGGTTCTTAAAACACTGAACGCTATCTTAACATATTAGAATCACGTGGCCACTTATGATTCATTCTATCTACGTTAAATAATTTTATTTAGATTATAGGAAACTTTGTATACAGTATATATATATATATATATATATATATATATATATATATATATACATATATATATATATATATATATATATATATATATATATATATATATACATACATACATATACATTTCATCAATTGAAATTAATTTTAATTCTAAGCCATGCTAGTATAGGGCTTATGCTTAGTTAATTCTAGTGTGGGGTGGAGCTACAAATTGTGAAAATCTATATGATATTTGGTTAATTTATTTATTCAAATGTGAGATAGTGTGCTACAAAATGCGATCAAAACTTGTTTGCTACTCGTAAAAATTAGAGATTGATGCATTAAATCTATTAATTTATAATGTTGTCAAATCCTTTACTTTGGTTACTTGCACAAATTAAATCTGTAATGATAAAAATTTCCTCTGTTTTCTCACCATATATGGAGTACTCACTGCATCAGAGACGAATATAAAGAAAAAAATCTGTGAAACTTTCTGAAAAAAACACCTGGACACAAGGAAATTGCTTTGTTGCCATCTATACAGAGATGTGACGTTCGTGTCTTTATTACTCTAAATTGGAAAATCTTTGGAATCTGGAACAGACAGTTTTGGAATCTAGAAAGCTTCGGATACCAGAAACTCTTTCTCATATTGTTATATAGTTTTCGTTCCCAATATAAAAGATTTATAAATATTAGAATATTAGTCTTATATATTAGACTATTAGAATATTAGACTAAATATTAGTCTTCTCTTTTCTGCATGAGGGGACGGAGAGGAGGGGTCACCGATTAAATGAAGCGGCCTTGCTGTGGATGTGCTGCATTGCTTCTGACCCAGGGCAGTGGGTGAGATGCAGGGATGACCCGTCATTCAGGAAGAGCCAAGAAAAGAGGGAGGGAGGGAGGGGGGGTGAATGGGAGTGGAATGGGTGGGGATAGAATGGATAAAGTGAATTTATGCCTTTGACTTTGGCTAGCCCTCTTGTAAGGGGGAAAAGCCCTTCCTATCTATATGTATATATGTATGTATGTATGTATGTATGTATGTATGTATGTATATATGTATGTAGTGTGTATGTATGTATGTATGTATGTATGTATGTATGTATGTATGTATGTATGTATGTATGTATGTATTTATGTATATATGTATGTATGTATGTATATATGTATGTATGTATGTATGTATGTATGTATGTATGTATGTATGTATGTATGTATGTATGTATGTATGTATGTATGTATAAATATAAGAAATTTTCCAATAGGGAGAATTATCAGTATTTTGTTTCGAAAGGTTAAAGAAATGATTATGACTGAACTCATATCAGAAGTTCCTAATAAGAGATGTAGCATACTTTCTTTAGGGGAGTGTGATATTCAAATATTAAATCTAACTCTCTCTCTCTCTCTCTCTCTCTCTCTCTCTCTCTGCGAAGTTTAAGCACTTTTGTCAGGATAAAAACCACAAGAAAGGTAGGGGTGTTCTGTTGTACGTTAAAAGCAATGTTCATGCTTGTGTTTTAGAGAAAGTAAAACAGAATGCATGTGGTATTTTGTGGGTAAAATTGACCTAAACAAATGGACAACAGATGAATGTAGGTGTAATATATAGGCCAAAAACATTATCATTAGTAGACGACAAACTGTTGTTCAAGAACTGTCTAGTTTCTGCAACCGGAACTAATTGATAATGGATGATTTCAATTTTACTGATATTGATTGGATGACCCTTGAACATGGCTATATAGGTAGTTCACTTGTTAGATTATCTGGGTGACAAATTAAAAGGTGTATAGAAAAACTCAAGTTAATAAAACATCAGGGCCTGACGGCTGGCATCCAAGAATCTTAAAGGAAACGAAAAATGAGATTGTTGTTTTATTAGAAATTACTTTCAAGAAATCCATCATATCCGGTAGTGTCCCAAGAGAATGGAAGCTAGTTAACGTTACTCCCGTATTCAGAAAAGGTGATAAATAGAAACCAAATAAGTACAATCATAGGAAAAATGATGGAAACTATCGCCAGAGATGCTATCAAACACCATCTAGAAAGTAACTGTTTGATAAATGATAGATAGCATAGATTCAGACGGAAACGTTCTTGCGTGACTAATTTACTCAAATTCCACAACACAGTCACCTCGAATTATGGCAAAGGAAATAATATAGATTTAATATATCTACACTTTGCAAAAGCTTTGGACACTGTCTCCCACGAAAGACTACTTACTAAATTATCTTCACACGGAATAAATGGTAGCCTATTAAGTTGGACTAGTAATTGGTTAAATGATCAAAAACAGAGTTGTTCTAAATGGTAAAACTTCTAGATGGAAAAATGTTACGAGTGGAGCTCCTCAGGGTTCCGTTCTTGAGCCACTTCTATTCATAGCACAAATGAATGATATAGACCATGGACCAAAATATATTGTCTCTAAATTTGCTGATGATACAAAAATGTGCAGAATGACAAAAGATAACTTAAACCAATTAGATAATGAAGAAGATTTAGATAAACTACAGCAATGGTCTGAAAAGTGGCTAATGAAATTTAATACAAGCAAATGCAAAGTTATACACATAGGTAAAAATAACAGTAAGTACGATTATAAGTTTTTTGGAAATTCGTTATCTAAAGTGGATAGTGGAAAGGATCTAGGAGTAATCATCAGTAACGATATCAAATCATCTATGTATTGTATTTCAGCTTCTGAGAAAGTAAATAAGATTCTAGGACTGATTGCGCGATCTTTTGACTTCAAATGTCCATCTCTCAAAAACAAGCTATGTAAATCGTTAGTTCGTCCACATTTGGAGTATGTTGTTTCCGTTTGGTCACCGAATCTCATTAACGACATTGACAGATTGGAAAAAATACAACGGCGAACCACAAAACTGATCCCAAATATCAAAGATAAATCATGCGAGAGTCGACTAAAAAAATGAATCTATTTTCCTTAAAAAGACGTTGACTCAGAGGTGATTTGATACAGGTTTTTAAGATTCTAAAGGGAATTAACAACATCAAAAGCGACAAAACTTTCACACTGAATGAGAATCAAACAAGAAATAATGGTCTCAAACTGTCAGGAAATAGATTTAATTTGGAAGTGGGTAGAAACAACTTTGCCAGCCGTGTAGTTAATGAATGGAATAAATTTCCTGCAGAGGCAGTGCAATGTAGTTCAGTTCGAAGCTTTAAGATTCATTTAGATAAACACCTAAGCGAGATACTGTAATGCCTGCCATTTATTTTATATTATTTGTTTATTTGTTTGTTACGAGTATTACTTGTCTGTTTATTACTATTTATTTGATTATTATTTATTATTATTTATCTGTCTATCTATTATTTACTATTTATCTGTTTGTTTATCATTTAACTTTACCTATTTATCTATTTGTTTTATTTACCATTATTTATATTATTATTATTATTTTGATTTATTTGTTTATTTATTTATTTTTCATTCTTATAATTTTTTTTTACAGCCGACCTAATTATGGACCAAAAGGTCTCCTCTCGGCATGCTTATATATATATATATATATATATATATATATATATATATATATATATATATATATATATATATATATATATATATATATAAGTAAATATATATATATATATATATATATATATTATATATATATACATATATATATATACATTCTCTCATTCTCTCTCAATGGCATATTATGGTCATTAGAAAAAGTACCTCAACATGCACTTTTCTTCAATGGGGGGGGGAATGTTAATAGTTTTGGTAACTCGTTTTGAA
>NC_134783.1:29813936-29823936 GCF_046742065.1 Oratosquilla oratoria | reverse complement strand
ATGTTGGTTCCACTACTAGTCGCCCTTGTTGGAAGCGCCAGTCTGAAACGAGTGGTAGGGACAAGGTATGGGAGGTTTTTCACCAAATAATCGAACGCATGTCGTCCTAAGGGGTGACCATAGTTTTGTCCTGTAATTGGCGGTCACGAGTTTTAAAGGGGTAACTATACGTATAGGGACAAGGTATGGGAGGTTTTCCACAAAATAGTCGAACGCATGTCGTCCTAAGGGGTGACCATAGTTTTGTCCTGTACTTGGCGGACACGATTCTTAAAGGGGTAACTACACGTGTTGGCTATAGAACACTACACTGTGTATTGAAAGAGAAATGATAAAGAACACATTGTTTAAGAAGAAAGGTAAGCATGATTATACGTACGCTTAGTTGGATAGTGGAAGGACAGTCGGGAGGGCATTAATAGACCAGGTATTCGTGCCCAAAAGTATCGGCAGAATTCTGGACTTGAATGTTTTCAGAGGAGAGAGTGATGAAATGTCTGGTCATCACCTGACGGAGGGGAGGTTAAGGGTGATTGTAAAATGGAGAAAGAAGAGGTGGGAAGGAGGCTGAGAGTGAGCAAGCTGAATGAGAAGAAAGAGAAAGGATATCTGGAAAAGTAAGGGGTGTAGTGAATGAGAAAGGAGAAGAAGGAGTGGAGGAAGAATGGGTATGTTTTAAGGAGGAGGTTCTAAAATATGCAAGACGGTGTGTAGGATAGGGAGAACTGGATGGAACAGAAGGAATGGCAATGGGTGGTAGAACGGAGAGATGGGGCCAGTGGAGTCAGAAAAGAGGTCAACATATGATGAATGGTTACAAAGTAGAATTAAAAAAGCATGTGGGAGATATGGAGTGAGGAGAGTAGAATCGAATCTCAAAGTAAATGAGGCAAAGGGGAGAGGACGTGAATTGGGTTAAGTGTTTAAGAAAATAAGTGTTGGTGCTTTAAAATGAAGTAAAAAAAAACACGAAAAGTCGAGTCGGGTAGAGAGGAAAGAGTAAAGAGGGCACATGGACATATACCAATAGAGGTGAAGGCGATGAATGGAAGGTGAATAGAGTATATCAAGGGATTGTTAAATGTATAAGAAGATAAGAAAGCTTTGATTGTGGTGGTGGGAGATGTCAGGAGAACGACTGGTTGATGAAAATGACTAGGCTATAGCAAGAAAGGAGATACAAGTAGCATTAAAATGGACAAAAAACTGGAAAGGCACAGAGGATGAGCAGGTGTTATGTGGAATGTTTGGCAAAGAGAGAAGCATTTATACTGGAATGGCTGGTGAGATTATATAATGTCTGTCTAAAAAAAAAGGAAATATGACAGTGGATCGGAAGAAGGCATGTATGATCCCATTATACAAGAGAAAGGGAAACAAATGTGAATTTGATACTTTTAGATCTTTTAAGTGTAGTCGGTAATGTGTTTGGGAGGGTTTTAATTGGAAGGATTGGCATGGGAGAGGACATAATGAATCTATAGGAAGGGAAGAGATACAAATAGTATTGAAAGCGATGAAAGCTGGAAAGGCACCTGGGTTGGATAAATGTCACGTGGAATGTCTGGCAAAAAGGGGAATATTTATGGTTGAATGAATGGTGAGATTGTTTTATGTATGTCTAAGAAAAGGGAGTGTACTGGTGGATTAGAGGACGCATGTACACTTCCACTATACAAGGGATAGAGGATCAAGTATGAATATAGTAATTTTAGAGCTACCAGTCTTGTTAATTGTAGTCGATAATGTGTATGGTGGTGTCAATTAAGATTAGAATAAGAGAAGAGAATGGTAATGGTATAGCAAAAGAGGAAGTGCAAGTAACATTGAAAGAAATGAAAGCTGGAAGGGTATATAGATTAGATGTGTGTCATGTGAAATGTCTGAACAAAGAGTGGAGTAGTTATAGTGGAATGGCTGGTGAGATTATTTAATGTTTATGTGTTTAACAGAAAGAAGTATACCGATGGATTGGAAGAGTACATAAATATTTTTTCCATATAAGGGGAAGATGGTTAGATATGAATGTAGTGATTTAAGAGGAATCAGTTTGTTTAGTGTGCTCGGTAATGTGTATGTGAAGATGTTAATTGAGAGAAATTGGAAAAAAGGAGAGTATTTTGGAAGAACAACATATGTGTAGGAGAGAATGAGGGTGTGTAGATCAAGTGTTTGTAGTAAAACTGATATACAATATTTTTTGGCAAAGTATAAAGATGTCCTTTGACTTTTGTGGACTTGGCGAAAGCTTGTGACAAGGTTGACAGAGAGGCATTGTGGAGTGTGTTGCGCATTTGTGAGAAAGGAAGAAGTCTGTTGAATATTTTTTTACATGAGTATTAGAACATATGTAAGGGTTGGAAAGACAAGAGTGAATAGTCTGAGGTAGAGTAGGCTACGTCAGAGTTGTGTGATATCATCATGTTTGTTCATTGTTATATATGGCTGGGCTGGTAAAGAAGGTAAGCATGGGAGTATTAGGCAGAGGTTTGGAGTTGGAAGTTGGCGAGTGAAAGTTGAGGAATGTGCGAGATGGACCAGTTGTTGTTTGTGGATGTGACTGATATTTCAGGTGAAATTGAGATTGAGATGGTGTGTGAGAGGAGAAATTCTAGAGTAAACGTTGTTATTATTATAATTATTTGATATTTACATTATTATAGTTTTTATCTATTTATTATTATTATGATTTTTTTCGCATCCGACCTAGATATGGACAAAGAGGTCTCCTGTCGGCATGCTCCGCCTTTGTAAATCCTTTGTAAATGTAGGTAAAAGTAAGGTGTACAAGGAATGATGACGGTGGCGAGTTGAACATAAGTGTGAAAGGTGAGAGACTGGAAGAAGTGAAGAATATAAGTATTTGTTGCCAAATGTGGTCGTGAAAGAAGTAGTGGTGAAGGTATTGTCTGGGTGTTATGAATAACGTTATGGGAAATGGGTATCTAGGGATGAAGGCAAAGAGAAGGTCATATGAAGGAGTGGTTGTGCCCTAGACATTGTATGGAGCATACTTTAAATTTAAGGGAAACAGAAAGAAAGAGTCTGAACGTGTATACTGAGACTATTTTTAGTACTTTCTGCTGTCACTTTTGAATCTTTCTTTTATTATTTCTTGGTTTCCACGCCCTCGTCTTCCAATACTCTTGTAGCCGAGGAGAGGTGAAAAGGCCACCGCCGTGTCCTCATGCGTATCGCAGAAGGTGACAAAGTAGAATTAAATTATTCTCTGTGATATTTTTCATAGAAGTGTTGAGACAAAAAATAGTCTGGGAGGTTGGGCTTTTAAATGTTCGTGGATGTAGAAAAGTAATGATAAAAGGGAGGATATGGGTGTGTTAGCAATGGGCAAAATCAAACTGTAAGGGAAAGGACGAGGGTGGGAGGAATTGGCTTTGTTGATGAGTGATGAGATGTATTTATGGTTGAATGGAAGGAAGCGTCATCAAATATAATGTAGACAAATTGAGAATAGGTTGGACGGTATGGATGTTTGTGAGTGTTTATGATCCTAGTAGTGGGAAAAATTAGAAAAAAAAAGAGTTTTGGAATTTTTTGAGAATCTAAGAAGCAGTGTAAATGTACTACTGCTGGGGGATTTGAATGCCGACGTAGGTAAGGAGCCAGTGAATGGAGTTTTGTAATTGAGAAATATGCTGTACTAGAAAGGAACAGAAGAAGAGAGAAAAATGTTGGAAAAGTGGCTCGATAGTGCTGATTTCTGGGACTACAGTAATAAAGACGAAATATATACATAGGTACACACGGGCCGGAGTGGTTGGCGAGAGGGTAGTTAAGAGAACAGTAATGGATTATGTGGAGGTGATTGAAAGAGTTCTGATCTTAATTGTGTTAAAGGGAGAGAATGGGAGGATGATCATCTGGTGGAAGGAAGATTGAAAGTAGAGACAAAATGGATAAATGATAATAAAAAGGAGGTAGAGAGATGCTAAGGGTGAGTTGATTGAGAAGGATAAAACTCTGAAATGTATAAAGTAAACATACGAGGCAGAAGTGGAAAAATAATGGATTTTTTTTTTTCAAGGAAGTATTGATTTGTGTCGAAATGTGCAAAATCATTATTGTTATTATTATAATAAGTATTAATTTCACTATCTTTTGCCTTACTGTTATTGTTTCATCCATGTGAGTTTGTTTACTACTAATGTTTAGTACTAAGGAAATATTGACTTATTTCATATGTCAATTTTCTTTTTATCTTTGAATCACTTAGATTACAAGTACTGATTTAATAACTACCTTGTCCGTATTAAGTCCGAGCGAGATCGTGTTTTTGGTCGATTTTTATTTTATTTTATTTATTTTTTCATTGTTACAAAAATGCAACAGGGTCAATTGACATAGAATGTTCAGGAATGATTCAGTGGTTTCTACCTGACCTTACAACGTTTTAGGAGTGATTGATTCAAGTTCGAGATCAAAGGCGAGATCACCAAAAAATGCAACAAATATCTATGTAACTTAAAAAAAAAAAAAAAAAAAAAATCTTATTTCAAATCCTATTTCTGACTTCTAATCATCATCGCAATAGTGAAATGTACGAATTCTAATTTTGAGTGATTTTGAGGGGACAAACGGTCACAAAATTTTAGAGGGTCATAACTTGAAAAATACTACAGACAGAAAGATATATCAACATTTACGACGACGCATATGGGCTTTCACTCTGCATAAAGATCTTTGATCCTGAGTAGACGTGATGATAAGAACATAAGAATGAAGTACACTACAAGAAACCATAAGGCCTACAGTAGACAGTTCTACGTCCATTACTACCAGTCATCTCCATCCATAAAGTTGTCTAACCTTCTTTTAAAACAACCGATATTCTTAGAGCTCACTACATGGTTAATAACTTTATTCCATTCATTAACCACGCTATTGGTATAATCTAGCTCTTGCCTATTTTCTTCACGAACAAAGATTGATCAATCAAATTCAAGGTCATGCATATTTAGGATTTTATAACTTGAAACCGCTTGCAGATAAATGTTTTTTTTTTTGTAACTAACATATAAGAAGTTGCATGCATCATATGATCTTTACATTTGTAGAGCTTGTCCCTATGAAGTAGCACTGAAATAGTTGCTTACGGCCTGGCACCGTTCTTTCGTCAGTTGTCTATTTTCACTGTTCTCCTTTTTAATGTCACAACTGACCTGGCTTTTGAAGTACACTCTATTTACTTGCTTTGCTCCCTGATTTGGAAATAAAACCAAGTAGCTTTAGTATGCATGCATTTGTTCGCAGGAACTTATTACAATGTTTTTCAGGTGATATTCTCCTCAAGATCGGAACTACTTGGTCCATCATCTTGATTTTGTTCTGCCATGGAATCCGCTACATCTTATATTTCACCATATCCAACCCATGGTACTTTCTTCCAATCGAGTTCATGCACGGGATAACATACGGCCTTAACAAGGCTGCTCTTACCCTCTACGTCAACCAAATTGCACCGAAAGGGACCGAAGCTTCGATGTTTGCTGTTTTGAAAGCTACTCTGTATATTGGTAAGTAACGAATATAGTTTCTTGAATAAGTAGAATGAATAATGGAAAAGGGGTGGTGGTTTATCATAAAGTCTTCTAATATAATTCTATTTTATGTTTTTTTTTCAGGAAAATCTCTTTCTGGGTTGGCTGGTGGCATCCTTTGGGTTTGGCTGGGAGGCAGTCGAGCATTCCTCGTAGCTGGAGTCTTCATCTTAATGTACACTGTCATCTTTGCCATGGCCACTTTCTTTTTCCCTCCATGTTGCTGCACGAAGAGATCAGATGATAAGACACATTCAGTTGTTTCTGAAGTCTAGACAACTGAAATGTCTTTATTTGAAAGTAAATGTTTACCATCTAGCACTTACTTTGTCAGCATCATACAGCACCTTAAAGAGCGTTACCTGTGAGTAGAGAAGAGGAGTGATTCCCGCTACTTCGGAGGAAGAGACGCTCTATAGGAAAGCTGTTCGTGTGATGCTTGTTTTCCCAGTGCAGACAAGGGTGGTAGCTCATACAGCTACTCGATAAGGGAGATGGTAAACACTATCGAACTGGAAAAAGTATCACCGTCCGGGACACCTTCTACAACAGAAGACAAAGCACTGTCATTGGTTTTCCCTTGTATTCACTGAGTCGATAGCAGGCTTCAAGAACATAAGAATGAAGGAGATTGCAAGAGACCATAAGGCCTACACTAGGCAGCTCCGTATCCATCACCACCTGTCATCCCCATCCATAAAGTTGTCTAACCGTTTCTTAAAACAACTGATAGTTTCAGCGCTTACTACATGGTTACTAAGTTTATTCCATTCGTTGACCACCCTATTAGTAAACCAATTCTTGCCTATTTCCTTCTTAAATCTAAATTTGTCCAGTTTATAACCATTGCTGCGAGTCCTACCCTGTTGTTTTAAAATGATGTTCTTGTTTGCATCACCCTTGTTAAAGCCTTTGATCCACTTGAATACCTCTATTAGATCACCCCACACTCTGCGTCTTTCCAGAGTGTGTAAGATCTTACTTCTGCCTCCTTTCTACAGCAAAACCAGGATTGGTTTTACACTGATTTTTTTTTACCGATTTTAATTCAGACTCATACAAAATATAGTTTTAGACCAAGACACCATAGTCCCTTGTATTCATCTTATTCTGAGTCTAAACTGTAATCACTACGGGCGAAGTTAGGATATCGGGCTAACTCATGGGTCATAGCCGTCCAAGTTCGCGATGATCTAAACATTACTGAATTGAGGAAACCGCCCTAGGAGAAGCCGTTTAGCCCATGAAATGAAGTATGATCATGCATTTATAGTAACGTTAATAGTTTTTGTTTATAGTTTTAGTTATGGAGAATGCTGCACTTAAACTACCATTTCTTCCATGTAGTTTCCTTAGAAGTTACATCTTTCCTCTATACACTCTTCAGATTCTTATAGGGTGATGCTTACGTTTAATGTAACACTAATATACCTAGTGGAAAAAATCATAGGTCAAAAAAATTCTCTAAAATGCAATCAATCTGTCAACTGTCTGTGAAATTTCTGTTTTATTTAGCGTTTTTCGTACTACGAACCTTTTGTGACTCTTAGAATATCTCTCCTCCTATCAGTATTCATATCTATTTTTCAAGGACCGCATAATGAAATAAGAAATTTCAATATTCATCACATGGTTTTTTGCCTCTTCTATGAAGTTCTGCACCTTTTATTCTCTGTTCATCTGGAGTGAATTATAAAGCATCTAAAACATATTTTAAACTTACATGGTCAAAACATTAACAACATTTCTTTTCTTGTTCTTCCTCCTATGATAAATATTATTCTTTATTAACAACAGTTTTTATAAGTCGCCCTTCCCCCCATACAAGTAAAACCAATTTCCCATGCAGTCTTTCTTTACTACATCCAACCACACTTTCATACTTGATTCGGCTCTCTTCACACCCAAATAATTCCATTCAAGGTCCTATAATTCATGTTCGCAAATGTTCCTTTGCTCTCAAAACTAGTAGAATAAATGGGCCGAATGGGGTTATTTCCTTCTAGACTCCGAAGGAGTTTGCTGTAGACCTGACCATAGTACTGCACTATTCCTATTCCTTTATAGTTTCCTAAACACCAAGGTCTCGCCCTCATCTTGTGAAAATGTCTCGTTTTAGTCCATGCCAAAGTTGGGGAACTGATCTGATGTACTTAACATCCCATTGTTCTCACTCTGTTCTCTTACAAAGTTTCTTAATTTGTTTCAAACTCTTTTCTTTCAACACAGTAACACATGTTTTTCATTGACAAATCAGTCGATTTTTTTTTCTTTTCTTGGCCACATCTTAGATCTTCTCTTGGTAGCCAAAGAACACCACTTTGTTGTGGATCCTTCGAAAGCTTGACATGGCTGGCCAACGTCATTGCTTTCCAAACTGTCTACATATATTTTCTAATCATCACTCGTACATACATACATACATACATACATACATACATACATACATACATACATACATACATACATACATACATACATACATACATACATACATACATACATACATACATACATACATACATACATACATACATACATACATACAATACATACATACAATACATACATACATACATACATACATACATACATACATACATACATACATACATACAATACATACATACAATACATACATACATACATACATACATACATACATACATACATACATACATACATACATACATACATACATACATACATACATACATACATACATACGTACACATACCAAGGCTTGTTCCCCCTTTCAAGGGAGGTAGCCAAAAAGAAAAAGGCATAAAATCATTCCCACCCATTCCATCCCTAAATACACTCCACCCTCACTCTTATCTTAGCACCTCCTGGATGACGGGTCATCCCTGCACCTTGTCCACTGCCCTGGGTCAGAGGTAGTGTCTTATTAAAAACTATATGATTGACCCCTCTATGGCAGTTGTCCTAAGTGGACTTATCCCTTTATTTTCCTTTTGATCTGCAAGGTTTCAATTTACTTACATTCCTTATTCTTCATTAATGATTTGATCTGAGCCGATACTGCACAAGAGGCGCTAGTTATTTGATTCTTCGTTCCTTCAACATTAATTTTCATACTAGTTATGTTACTGTGCATGTTTATGACCATAACATCATCTCTTCACAAACGGATCTGCGCATCATCTTTGGCAGGGTAGACGATAATTATATCAAGAGCAAAACTCATTTACTGTCAATTACCCTCTCCAGACCCAATCTATTCTTATCATATTCAAAGATATTGACATTCTTTAGAATAAAGAAATTAATCCCTTGAGTGCAGCATGATCTCCAAACTTTCCAAGAAGTCTCAGGTATAGATCAGTGATGAATATGTCTGTTCAAATCAGAGGGATGGTACATACATACATACATACATATACCAAGGCTTTTTCCCCCTTACAAGGGGGGTAGCCAAAAAGAAAAAGAAGCGTTGTCTCATGATATATACCAGGTTTATTTGACCAACCATGTAATAATGTTCCAATATTCGGTGTGGATCACCATATTTTTCTTCCTTATGAAGTCAGCTAAACTGCTCCGCTTTCCCAGTCTCTTTCTTTAACTCCCGAAGCAGAATTCTATTTTCTAGATTGTGTGTTTTTTAATTAACCGGAACTGGCAATACCCTAAGATGTTAACACTTAGTTGAAAATGTGGTCATATGATATGGAATTACTTTAAAGTGTTACTAAGATAAGGATGTGTAATGTCTTAAGCGGGCCCTACATAATCAATATTATTGCGCAATATTCCGTATTGTACAATATTATTGACGGTGTAGGGATGGTATTGAAGAATTACAAGATATTGAAGACATCAAATGTACAGGTCAAACACGTATACCTCTTCAATTCCATCCCTACGCCGTCAATAATATTGTACAATACGGAATATTGCGCAATAATATTGATCATGTAGGGCCCGCTTTAGACTAACTACATTTTTTCTTTTTTATTCTTTTATGACACAACAGGAAATCTTCTTTCCTAATAATCTTTTTCGCTCTCTTCACCTCAGAATCTGAAGATTAACAGGCTTCAACAAAAACACGATTTTTTTTTCTCCACTTTAACTATCATTTCAGTCTGCGCGTGCCATGTTTTTATTGTAATTTTCTTCTTCAAGATTGTAAAACCAATGAGAAGAGAAACGACTTCGATTACAGTACATGATTGATAAAGAAAAGCTGAATTTTGGGTTTTGTCAATTACACGTGAAATAAATAAAACCTACTTAGTTTTCTTAACCTCCTATGAAGACAAATAGCTTCAACGGAAGAAATTTTCTACTTTAGGTTAAAGGTCAATAGTGCTTTTACAGAAGCCATGAAAACGAGAGGCAACAGTAAAAAATGTAAAACTAAAGCTTACTATAAAAAATCAGTTATACATTTTCACATGCAAATGTACGGTGTTAAA
>NC_134783.1:29796436-29808936 GCF_046742065.1 Oratosquilla oratoria | reverse complement strand
TTGTCGTTTATACAAAATTCCAGCTACTGCTGCAGTGATTTCCTGAATTATGTGCTCTATGGGAATCAGATGCTGTGAATGAAAGGGTTAATATTATGATAAACTTAAATGGAGTAGAAAATATGTAAAACAAAACAAGTTTATATGAAAGTTGTCTTAGTTTTATTTTTAGAATAAAATAAACGACTAAATCGTTGTACTTACTCAAGTACCTTGAGACTTTTTTAATTTGAAAAAAGTGGGACTTCATGATACTTTTATGCATAATTTCCCGGTTTTATTGAGCGTTTGTTGTTACAATTCTTGTTGCTAAATGCAGCCCCCTGACCTTGAGTTGAGCTGGATTATTTTTTTCTTTCTTCTTTCTTTCTTTCTTGCTTTATTTATATGTGGGCATTGAAAAATTTGAACTAAACTTTTTGTAATTTTTAGCATTATAGTTGTAATCTATGAATAACTATCATGGTGTCGTATCTAATATTTATTTGTTTTCCACATATCTATTTATATGTGGGCATTAGAAAATTTGAACTAAACTTTTTGTAATTTCTGTCATTACAGTTGTAATTTATGAATAAATATTATGGTGTCGTATCTAATATTTATTTGTTTTCCATATCCGGGTATGGAATCAAGACTTCATTTTGAGCCTAGAACTGTCTCTGCCCGTTTTCTTTGAAATGAAGACCAATGGACTGGAAAAGAGTAATCACGGTGGGCAAGAGATCAGAGTTCACCTCTTCCAGGGCGCCTGTCCTGGAATTTTCCATTCAGAAACTGACTGATCTTAAAAGAATAATGGCAGAGTGCGCCATCCTACTAGAACACTATCCATCGTCAATTCTGGTTTTCAAGGTACAGGAATAGAATGGATTTGCAATCGTTTAAGATATAGATAAAAACCTGTTCTTAAGGAGAAGAATGTCTCAGTTATGTAACCATACCCTAGTGTAATTCCACACTTTAACCTTCATATTAATTTTTTTTCAGTCCTATAAGAAACAGTTATGCTTCTGATTGACCTTACCACTAATACTAAATGTTTCTTTGTTAGAAGACATTAAAAGGTTAAAGATTTTTGTTTTTTTTGGCAACTTGAGGACAGAGAGTCAGCCGTGCATGCCAACCCTCTTGTAGCAACAACTGGTATGATATTGTTCAGTTACTTACAAGTTAACATACAGTTGAATAAAAGAAAAGAACATTTAAGATGAAACAAATTAATTATCCTTTTAAGCGCTTTTACCGATACTGTAATAAAACCAAATTGGTGAAAAAAAAAAATCACAAAGACTTTACAGTAAACATGAGTTGCCAAGTCACAGTTGAATAGCTTTTTAAGTCATAAAAGGTCCAGTATACCAGTTTTGCATATCGGTTGTGCTGGTTTCAGGCTTTACTCAAACGAGCCAGAGTCATTCCAACGTTGAACATTTCACATCATTTAAACAACGTCACCAAGTAGGATTAAGACACAGTGATGAAATACAGACGCTGTATCATCCCCCCGGGTTGTAGCCAGGTGGTCCTGCAGTGGACTTTAAAATGTGAAAACGCATACACACACACACACACACACACACACACACACACACACACACACACACACACACACACACACACACACACACACACACACACACACACACACACACACACACACACACACACACACACACACACACTCACACACACACATACACACATACACATACACACACACACACACACACACACACACACACACACACACACACACACACACACACACACACACACACACTCACACACATACACACATACACACACACACACACACACACACACACACACACACACACACACACACACACACACACACACACACACACACACACACACACACACACACACACACACACACACCTAATTAACTTTATTCATTCATACATTTCTCTTTGGTAAAAAAGGAGTTATTATTATTATTTTTTTATTATCATAGTCATGCCTTGGCAATGAATGAAATAAACTTCAACAGATTTGAACAAAGTCCAAGGGTCTGTCACTGCGTTGTGATTTGTATGTTCCTTTGTTCCTGAAGCCGTCCGTAAAGATAGAAAATAAAAGAAATAGCTTCCTCTGTTTGTAATCACTTTTGTCCAATCCAAGCGACACTATGGCAATGTGTGAAATACTTTCTTGGTTAAAACTTTGTCGGGTCGTAGTTGTTTCACTAAATTTCTGAAACTTTTTTGGCGACTCGATAGAAAAAAAAAATGTATTTTGTATTTAATCTTCTGTTTTACACTTGTCTGTTTTTGTCTAATGGGTACATGGTACAAAACTCCCTTTATTTTTTGTGATATTTACATTTTTGCTTAATTCTAACTTTAGCATGAATGAATAAAATGTTCAAATTCAATGTCTTTTCAATGAATTAATTACATTTGAAATGCGTTCTACTTTATTTGCTTCACACTTTAATAGAAAAAAAATTAGAGTCAATGAACAACAAAATGTGAACTACTAATTTTCTGACCTCGTAAGACGGCTTAGCCGCCCATATTAGGAAGTGGGGAACAATGTGAGACGGTTAGGTTTTACAAGAGTGTTTGACCGTCTCAAGGATAGAGGATTCTTCAGAAAGATATACCCTACGAACCTGTTGCTGCCAAAAGAAGATTGTCATCGTATTTGGGGGTCTCTTAGAGTGCTGCATACATGGCACTTTTCCTTTTCCCTCTTCTAAAGGGGTAGCCGGATCAAGACACGTATTAACATCAGAGGACCCACTTATGGATTTTTCCCATTTCAACACCTTGAAGGCAAGGGATCACTTACCACACACACACACACACACACACACACACACACACACACACACACACACACACACACACACACACACACACACACACACACACACACACACACACACACACACACACACACACACACACACACACACACACACACACACACACACACACACACACACACACACACACACACACACACACACACACACACACACACACACACACACACACACACACACACACACACACACACACACACACACACACACACACACACACACTCTCTCGGTGACGTGGTTGGTAGAGTCCCTGACTGTCACTACGGCGGTCCGGGTTCGAATCCTGCCCAGGGCTGAAATAATTTCAGTATCGCTGCACTTCGAGTCGTTACTCCAACTCTCGTGGGCGGGGAGATGGTTATGTGTGTGCGTGTAAGGTCACAACATTACCCATAGATCGGTCATACGAGCTCTGAGCTCTCTTCCGGGAGAGAAATAGCTGTCGATCACAAGTCCAACCCGCGATCTAAAGACTAAGGTGAATCACACACACACACACACACACACACACACACACACACACACACACACACACACACACACACACACACACACACACACACACACACACACACACACACACACACACACACACACACACACACACACACACACACACACACACACACACACACACACACACGCATGCACACATTAACTATTTGGGTCAAACGCAGCTCAGCTAAGCACACTTCCTTCAAATCAGGGTCCAACAGCCGAAGCTGGCTCACCCCCATCTATTCACCATATTGTGCCTCCCGTGAGTAATAATGAATATTCTTTAGTTCGAAAACCAATCTGAATGTTCGTTCCATACGATCTTGGTTCTTAAATTGGTAAATTTATATCACAAGACATTTCGAAGAAAATTTGAACTCACGACTTTTTATTTTATGGAGATGCGTCACTACCGAGAGCATACTTCGAAGAATAATGTGCATTCTTGTTCATTATATCGTATTTTGAGTTCGTCTTTGCTACTGGATGTTACATTCAGTTACAAGACATTTCAAAAGGGGTTTGGATTTAAAATTTGGTGGAGATATACATTGAACAAATCTCATTTTCCACTAAATCGTGGAAGTGGAATCCCTTGCCAGGATGACATTAAAAGGGGTGGGCATCAATCCAAATTGTACTTCGTTCTTGATTTTCAGCTCTTTTATCCTTGGATGTAGTACGGAGACAAAGTTTAGATTTGTGTGGGAAGGTGTAAGAAACTGAGTTGAGGTTTACCAAGAGAGATACTGGAGCCAATCCGGAGACTGAGGGCTAGCCCCTCAGGAGTGCACTCCCTAGCAGAAGTGAGGAAGTGAAGGGGTTAATGTTTTTCCAAATTGCGTAGCTCCGCTTCTTGACGGACCTCTACAATTAGGTACTTGCCATTAGTACTTCATATTTTTTTTATATCTTGTAAAATAAGTGAACTCGGGCCAAACCCTTGCAGGAAGAGCTGTAAACTCTAGTCGTCTAAGGTTTCAGTTCATGTAGTAAAGTGCCTGGGAAAATGTGATAGTCCTTTATTTCAACTAAAACCTGTTTTACAGATTTGTTGCAAAGTTAGTCAGGTATCAGAATCACAGTTGTTTCTCCGACGATCAATGATACTGTCGAACAGACCCTCTTTATATAAATACATAAGGATATTACAATTCCTCTCTGGAAGACAGCCCATCCTATGGAGCAAACAAATGTTTGGCCACGAATGATTAATCACATGTACTAGAAACAATAGTAATAATAATAATAACAATAATAACAACAATATATATATTTTCTAGACTTTAGGCGCATCAGAAGTATCTGTCGTATCTTCCAGTGATTTTGTGCAACAACACTTGGGGAACACAAAACTAGCCATTCCGAAGAAGACGGTGTAGAACAGGATGAAGACGCCTGTGACAAGGAATGCTCCACTTCCTCCCAACCAAACCCAGAGGATGCCACCAACTAGTCCAGAGAGAGATTTCCCTGAAAGAAATGAGAAAATCATATTAGGAAATAGTTTCGTAAGCCTACTTTTTTTTATTACTTTATTTCAGTGGAATGCTTCGTGAGTCGTTAGTTTCGCAATGCGTTCCATTGCGGAGTTACATTTGAAACGTACCAACATATTGAGTGGCTTTAAAGACTGCGAACATGGTGGCCTCTGCCCCTTTCGGTGCAATCTCGTTGACGTAAAGAGTAAGGGCAGCCTTGTTGAGGCCGTAGGTTATACCGTGCAGAAGTTCAATGGGAAGGAAGAACCACGGGTTGTCAATCGTGTAGTATATGACGTATCTAAGCCCGTGACAAAACAAGACCAAGGTGATGGACCAAGTAGTGCCGATCTTTTGAAGAATATCACCTGTAAGAATATGTTATTGTTTACAAAGCATTACACAATAAAACAAGAATAGAAATTGACTGATACAGGTTAGGGAATAGTAAAGATGGTTCAGGAGGCGGAATGAATATGTGTATAATGTATTTTATATCAAAGCAGACCTCTGTATGTATTTTAGGGTGGTAGTGAAGGAGGTATACATGCACGGCGAATCTAGATACAGTGAATGATAAGGTGGTCATGAATATATCATAGGAACATTGATAACTGTATTGAATAAAGGGAATGTTTCTGGTGATAGATGATGAATGGTGGAGTAAAGAATGTATAGACAGTTGTACAAAAAGGATTATTGATTGATTGCGGACACAGGGATGAGGAAAATATATATTATTTGAGAACTCCACGGCTGTTGAAAATGTTTATGGGTGAGATTACAAAAAAGCTTTTAAAACAAAGGGAATTAGATATGTGGAAGAGATAGCAAAGCTGAAATTTAAAAACAAAAGCCTTACAAAGGATTACAAAGGCAAAGCATGCCGACAGGAGCCCTTTTGGTCCATATCTAGGTCGGATGCAAAAAAGAAAAAAAAAAGTCATAATAATGATAAATGAATAAATAAAAACTATGATAATGTAAATAATAAATAAAATACATAAATAAATGCATAGCTATAGTTAGATAATAAACAAACAGGTAAATAGTAAATAATAATATATTGACATATAACTAATAATAAATGAGAATCAAACAGACAAATGATAACAAAGCAAAAAACAAATAATATAGAATAAATTCTATCGTGTTTGATAGGACAGTCATATAATGTGACAGTGGCTGGTGAATATTTCTACGGTCGTTCTAGAGAAGAGAAGGAAAAGAGTAAGTATGAATGAAAATAGGATTGTGCAAATAGGGGGAAATGAAAGAGGTACATTAGATATTAGATCATAATGAAATGGAAGAGGTGTCAATGTCCAGACACGGTCCTATCGTCTAGAGTGGTTCCCAAACTTTGTTTTTTTTTGTTTTACAACTATACATACTAAGTTAACCTTAATCCTAATGCCGGGTACCGCAATATTTTCTTGATTTTTATTATTATTTTTTTTTTATTATTATTATTTTTTTTTTGTCATCCCTCCATTACCCCCGAAAATTTGTTACCTCCCCCCCCAAGGGGTAATTTACCCACAGTTGGGGAACCACACTCGACCATTTTGGCCCTGCTATCACCTTTCTTACACTCATAATCCTGTGCTACCAAGTCACGTCTTATCTCTTAGTCCTCCACGTATAATCCAAAATATCTGAATATTTTAGCCTTCTGCATTCTACCACCTTACAACTAAATACTTGGTGTGCTCATCTGATTCTCGAACACCCCCGTAACCTTGTTTTGATTTAATTTTAGAAGATATTTCTTCCGTCAACGCATCGCTTTTAAGCGTTTCATTAATCTCTCTAACATTTCATCACTCGTAGACACCCACTATCGGAGAAATAATATCAGAAGTACAGGAAAACTGTATATTTCGACTACTATCTGTAGTCCTCTTCAGCTGAAGAGGACTACAGATAGTAGTCGAAATATACAGTTTTCCTGTACTTCTGATATTATTTCTCCGATAGTGAGTTTAAAGTGTACATTTACAAATGTGTTATAACATTACAGTTTCCCATTTCATCACTCCCTCACACCACATAGTCCTTATGACTTGAAATTACCTCGTCCCTCCATCCAGCACTTCCACGTTTCTCTCTCATGGCTATCTCCTTTCTGTTTATAAGATATTATTTATAAACTTTTCCTGAGCAATTACGATGACATCACACATCCCTATTTTAGTCCTATATCCAATATGACAGCCCCATCTCCACGCTACCTACTTTCGCATATGTATTCCTTCCTCCATGTATGTTTTTCTATACCCTTAGCAACTTTCTTGTCATCTAATTACTCAACATCTCCTATAATGACTCTATTCACCGTTCTCATAACCCACGAATACCACACATAACGCCTTCCTTTATATCACACATTTTGCGGTATTTTATTTTTATATAACTGATCCACATGTTTTCTTTCTCTCCTAAGTTAGAATTCTGACTTGGTAAACAACTTGTGAAGTAGACATATCAACTGTTTAAGAATTTTGTGTTCAGGAATGAGTGTGTGTGTGTGTGTTTGTACGTGTGCATGGATAAATGTGTGTGTTTGTATGCGTGTGATTTTATGCTTATCGCTTGCCCTCTGCATTTGAAATGTTAGGCTAGGTAACAATCATTGCTGGGAATCGTAGAGAAGGGTGATATTCGAACTCACAACTAAAGAAATACGAGACCACAGCGCATCTGATTACGCCACCTGAGGAAGTCGAGGAAAGAATATATCTATAAGGAAGATTTTGCTGGTAACCACTAAGGAAATCGGAAGAAAACAGTAATTCCCAAGCGCTTTCGTGTAATTCACATCTTCAGATGAATTACACGAAAGCGCTTGGGAATTACAGTTTCCTTCCGATTTCCTTAGTGGTTACCAGCAAAATTTGTGGATCACGTGTTGTTTTTAGTGATCTTTCTGCATTATAAGGAAAATTGTGACTTGGGAATCAACAAACCAATAACTAGGAGAAGATACTTCCTTTGTGAACCAGCTTGTGAGTACAAGTTCATAGAAGCGTTCGGACTTGTCTTTCTAACATTTAGAAATAGTCTAAAGTAACAATGAAACGTCTGGATACTTAATGAACATTAGAAAGTTGCTTTTTTTTCAATGCTTCCGATGGCGAAGGAAAAGTTCAAGGAAATAGAAATAGCTTTTTACAAACTCATCAATATTGTCACAATAATAACTTTTAATGAAGTTTGTTTAAAAGAAGGTGTCTTCACAAAATATTATCATTATTATTACTATACTTCTTATTATTTTTATTAGTATTGTCCGGAATTGGCGGCCATTGGTGGATGCAGGGATGACCCGTCATCCATGAGGAGCTAAGATGGGAGGGGTATAGGGAGTGGTGGAAGGGAGTGGAACGAGTGGGAGTCGGTACGTACCTCTGACATAGCTACCCCCCTTACAAGGTGGAAAAAATCTTGGTATGTAGATAGAAATGACTATCATCATTATAGCTATTATCATGATTACTATTATTGTTATTATTATTATAACTTTTATTATTGTTGTTATTATTATCATTACCATCATTATTATCACTATTATCATTATTATCATAACTACTATTATTATCATTATTACTAATATTATTAACTTTTTGTTAAATTGGATAGCAACGGACATTCTGACGATCTGTGTAGCTGATCACTCAAAATTGCGAAAGGCTTTTTTCATCCCCGTTGTTTAATGTGGAACAGAATTTTCCAATATTCATCTGGGTACCAGTATATCTGCGGATTTCGAGGCCTCCTGCCGCTTCTTCTGCTGGGTGGGAATAGTAAATAGTCTAATAAACTGAGTTTATATGTTCATAAGTTCAGTGACCTAACTGAGTGTGGCTTGTGATCTATTGTCCGTGGCTGATGTCACCAGTATGTCACATACGATGTTCTTGTCTTTTTTTTTTTTTTTTTGAGGGAAGTATTAATTGATTCTGCTGTGCATTTAAAGGTGATTTTTTTTTTTTTTAGTAACAAAGCTTCTGCCATTTATAGTCTGCTGTGATCATTTGTTCGGTAAATGGTGGAAGTATTATTTCTTAAATCTGCTGCTTGTGGTCTTTTGTTATGTGCAGTGTAGTGAACAAAAATACCACTGTTGTAACGGTGGTGATAGATTTTTTTTTTTCTAGAGAAGTTCTGATGAATCCAATGTATTTTGAAGGGATGCCTAAATTCCTGTCTGACATTTGTGTTTGTACACTACATTGCTTTCACTATTATCTCATGTGTTAGCTGCGTTGTTCCTCATGATGAATAACGCGGTTTTATTTTGATTGTAAAAGCAGACTAAGTTTATTTTAATAATGTGTGCAGGGGTAACTCCGTTATTAACTATTCTGCGAATATTCTTTCCCTCTTCTTTGTTATGTTCATTGTAAAACATCTTATAAAAGATGTCGATAATCAAAATTCTCATTTTGTTTTGACGAACCTTCAAGGAATCTCTCCATTGTACGGCGAGTCCCATGCTCTATAATTGCATCAGGAAATTCGTTGCTGGTTAAGAGTTGCCAGATGCGTTAAGTTTTACAATGAACATACCAAAGAGGAGGGAAAGTCTATTTGCAGAATAGTTAATAACGAAGTTACCCCAGCACACAATATTAAAATAAACTTAGTCTGCTTTTACAATCCAAATAAAACCACGTCACTCATTATGAGGAACAACACAGCTAATACCAAAGAACATAGTAAAAACATTGTAGTGCATAAAAACTCATGTCGGGCAGGGATTTTTACATTCCTTCAAAATACGATGGATTCGCCAGAACTTCTTTAGAAAAAGACTCTATCACCACCGTTACAACAGTGGAATTTTTGTTCACTACATTGCACATGACAAAAGACCACAAGCAGCAGATTTGAAAAATAATACTTCCATCATTTACCGAACAAATGATCACCATGGACTAGAAATAGCAGAAGCAGTTTTAATGAAAAAAAGAAAAGAAAAGAAAAAAAAATCAAACCACTTTTAAATATGCAGCAGAATTAATTAATACTTATATAAAAATAGATAGATAAATAAATAAATAAATAAATAAATAAGTAAATAAATAAATAAATAAATAAATAAATAAATAAATAAATAAATAAATAGATAAATGAATAAATAAAAAAATATACAAATAAATAAATGATTGAATGAATAGATAAATAAATAAATAAATAAATAAATAAATAAATAAATAAATAAATAAATAAATAAATAAATAAATAAATAAATAAATAAATAGATAAAGAAACAAACAAGAACCTCATAGTAACAGACTGGTTACATCAGTCTCAGATATTAGCTCAAAAGCCACACACGATGAGGTCACTCAATTCATGAACATATAAACTCAGGTTACTAGAATATTTATTACTCTCACCCAGCTGAAGAAGCGGTAGTAGACCTCGAAATCTGCAGATATATTGGTACCCAGATGAACACTGGACAATGAAGAAAAAAAAGTCTTCCGCAGTTTTGAGCGATCAGGTACACAGAACGTCAGCGGCTACGCAACTTATCAAAAATTGTATTAGAGAGAAGATGACTCCAAGAATATTATCATTATCATGATCATTATCATTATCATTATCATTATCATTATCATTATCATTATCATTATCATTATCATTATCATCATCATTATCATTATTATTATCATTGTCATTATCATTATCATTATCATTATTACTATTAAATTCATTAGTATCATTACTACTGCTACTCCGACCCCTCATTACTATTATTTTCATTATCAATAGTAATATAAATTTCATCATCAATATCATCGACACCATTATTATCTTCATCATAATAATAATTCTACTTAATTCCTTCGCTACGATGATCATATCTTCATATTCCCTTCTTCATTCATCATAGAACAGATTCTCATCCGTTGAGTTACGTCATGTGCAGCGAAATTCTCTCACCAGTGACGTCACTTAGGCAACGGGGGAGGAGAAAGCGAAGAGAGTGGTATCTCCTCCCCTCTCCCCCTCCCGCTTCCTCTACTCCCCCCAAAAAAAGAACGAAAAAGTGGTCCCAACAAAGGTCAGAATGAGCGGCTACAACTTCATCACCGTGGCCGCAATTCTAGTGTCGAAGGCCGTGCGACTTGGTGAGTTACAGTCTTGGGGGGAGGGGGAGGGGGAGGGGGAGAGGGAAAACGGTGATGGAGGAGGGGCAACTGGGGGATCCCGTCTTCAGCAAGGTCTTGACTAATCCATTCCGCGGATCAGGTCTGGGTGCTGCATTATTGTGTGAATGAAATCACGAGGCATATACCATAACAAAACGCATGTGCATATTCGGTTCACTGTAAATGACAACTCTACCCGGATGCGTTAGAAAAGAAAAAAAAAAGGAAAAAATAAACAAATAAAATAAAATAAACAGATAAAAATAAATAAACAAGTCTAATGGAATATGGTTATGGACTCGACTGAGATGATTTCATTTGTTGTTTTTATTTATCTATTATTTTATTTGTTCTTGCGATATCTGTTGATTTCAATTATATGAAATACCTCTCTCTTACCCCGTCCCTATCTATCTATATATACAGAGGTATATATATATATACATATATATATATATATATAGATACATATATATATATATATATATATATAGAGAGATACATATATATACATATATATATATATATATATATATATATATATATATATATATTGCAGAAACCACAGGGAAAATAAAGTTTGAATACTAAACGTTTCCGTCTATTACGACATCCTCAGAGTACAAGAAAGAGAAATAGAACACAATATTCTTTCTCTTTCTTGTATTCAGAGGATGTCGCAATAGACGAAAATGTTTAATATTCAGACATTATTTTCCTTGTGGTTTCTGCAATATTATTTAGTCACGCGTTATTGTGATTATTTTTTATATATATGTATATTTATATATATATATATATATATATATATATATACATACATAGACACTGAATATATATATATATATATATATATATATATATATACATAGACACTGAAGATATATATATATATATATATATATATATATGTATATATATATATAATATACATACATATAAATATATATATATGTATCACACAGGAACCCACAGTCGGAGAAAGAATAAACTTCGAATAAAGAATAATCCTATATTTCGGCTATCAACTGTAGCCCTCTTCAGGAAAGTACATAAGAAAGAGAACAGAGGGGACTTATAAACTACAGTAAGAAGAGATGTGGACAGTTGACCTCACTCAGACGCGGGGCTAACTGGGGTGGCGGAGGAGGGAGGGGGTGAGGAGAGGGGAGGATGTAAAGTCCGCACGAGCTTATTTATTGCTGCGCGTGAGATAATGTCAGGTGTCCACTGCCCTTTAGAAATATTAATATTAGGGCATTCCTCAATTAATGCTGATTCGACTATTTTCCTCCTGAAACCACAGTGGGACTTGAACACTAATCTGGCCTTACCCCAGTCGAAAGAATGATTCTTATTTTTAACATGAAGAAATACAGCTGAATTTTCCTGCCCATACCTAATTGACCTTTTATGTTCTACAAATGTGCTACTACATTTCTATTTAGAAATATATATATATACATATAAATATATATATATATGTATATATATATGTAT
>NC_134783.1:29788936-29791436 GCF_046742065.1 Oratosquilla oratoria | reverse complement strand
GTACTGACCCGCTCACAGCCACACTGTTGCAAGAACTAGACGGAGCCCAGGCCGAGAGGTTCCAGGTCTCCTTGGTTGCTCCTCCTCCTCCTCCTCCTCCCTCAGCACCAATCGCCTTGATAAGAGACTCTTCTTCTTCTTGGGATGTGTCCCTTAACCTATAAATCTCTTCCGCAATGATCCGGGGGGGAAAAAGCGAGGTCGGGGAGAGTCCGCCATTGAGTTCAGATTGTTTTTTCTTTGCGTTCCCCCCGATATCATGCCCGTTTCGGGGTTTTGAACTTACACACGTTAGGCCTCAAACATGCCGCTCTTTTACACCTAATCCTGTGTTTCGTAAGAGCCACGTTCACACGTTAAGCGGAACCGGGGTGGAATGTTATTGCGGACCAACTCGACGGCTCTTTCCTTCGACTCATTCCCAGCCAGAAAGCGGATGAGGAGATCCCTGTAAGCAAAAGAATTTGTTACGTTGACGGTCAGGCCATGTCATATATCTTAAACACGATGCTCTTTCATCCGAGTCGAAATATATGAGTGCTTAAATTAACCCACATTTCTATTTTATTTCACTTCATCAATACCGTATATCAAATCAGATTTCCATTGCCATTACATATTTGCATGATTAACAACAAATACATTCTTCCACTACTAGACACTGATTCATGAATGATATCATCTTTACCACGATTGTACTAAAAAAGGGAGTTATTCGCTTCCAAGAAGAAATGAAAATTAGTACTCGTAAAAAGCTGTTCAGAGACAAAACTCAAGAGCTTACAAATATACTCAAAGGTGAAGAGTTCAATATATTAAGTCTCCATGTATACTCACACATATATACATACATACACGTATACGTGATATGTATATGTTTATCTGTATGTATATGTATATGTATATGCATATGTATATGTATATGTATATGTATATGTATATGTATATGTATATGTATATGTATATGTATATGTATATGTATATGTATATGTGTCATAAAGAAATTGGAAGCAAAAGCTAGGAAGCACGTTGTATATGTATGTGTATATATCTATGTAGATTACACAATGTAACACATGTTTTGTTTATTTGTATTTTTTCATGTTTATATATGTATTTCGTGTCACTGAATCCAAATATCGATATTTCTTTATTTACTCTTGATTTTATATTTTATTGTTATATACGCAACCTTTCTCTACAGTAGTTAATTTATTCAATCTACTTTAGCATTCTAAGGATAATTATACAACATCTAGTATTTCTTTCATAATATGAAGTGTATTTAAGAGCTACAATATTAGTAAGAACAAAATAAACAACACAACTTTGCACTGCAAGTGTTTTGATGACTTCTCATGATTAGAAGTGCTTTGACGATCGAGATTTTCTAGAATGCATGGTTTCGTCTTTTCTGACTAGTGACCATATGTAATCTCCCATCATAGCAGTATTCCATCGTCCTTGATATCTTCTTTCCATAGTTGCGATATCCTGATGAAATCTCTCGCCATGCTCCTCACTGACAGCCCCCAAGTTTTCGGGGAAGAAATCTAGGTGAGAATGCAAGAAATGTATCTTCAAGGACATACGACAACCAAGTTTCCTGAAGTTCTCAATAAGCTTTGCCACTATTTGTTTATAATTAGGGTCCTTGTGATTTCCTAGGAATCCACGAACTACATCACGAAATGAACACCAAGCTTCTCTTTCAACTTTCGTCATCGCTCTTTCCAGTTTCTCCGACTTCAACATTTTGTTTACCTGGGGTCCAACAAATATACCACCCTTGAGCTTAGCCTCAGATAGCTTGGGAAACATGAGACAAATTTCTTGGATAGTTTCGCCTCCAAAATCCAAAGCCTTCACAAACTGTTTAATTAACCCTAGCTTGATATGAAGTGGGGGTAATAAAACGTTTTTCGAATCTACTAGAGGCTGTCTGAGAACATTTAACATTCCTGGCTGCAGTTCAACTCTTGGGGGCCAATGAACTTTATTATAATGATCATCATCAGCCCTGCTGTCCCATAAACAAAGAAAACAGGAATACTTTGTGTATCTCCCTTGTAAGCCAAGCAAAAAGGCTAGCATCTTGAAATCACCACAAACATCCCATTTGAATTCAGCATAATTGATTTTTTCAAGAAGCTGTTTGACATTATGATAGTTTTCTTTCTTCTGTACTGAGTGTGCAAGAGGCAAAGATGGGTTTTTATTTCCATTGTGGAGCAATACTGCTTTGAGACTTCGTGTTGAGCTATCTATGAACAGTCGCCATTCTGCAGGATCATGTTCGAGCCCAAAGGCTGTAAAAAAACCAGTAACATCCTTACAATAACACATATCATCACTAAAGTCATAGTAAATTTTAAATTCTTCATGTCATTTCCGGTACACAGATGTCCTGCAGTCTTCTCCTAGTAGATTCCATTCTTTCATCCTTGATGTAAGAAGCTCAGCTCCTGACTTAGTAAGACCTAAGTCTCTGATTAAGTCA
>NC_134783.1:29766436-29783936 GCF_046742065.1 Oratosquilla oratoria | reverse complement strand
TATATATATATATTATATATATATATTATATTATATATATATATATACATATATATATACATATATATATATATGTATATATATATATACATATGTGTGTGTGTATTTACCTAGTTGTATTCTACGGGACTAGAGCTATGCTCGTTTTGACCCATTTTTGTATCTCTCCACATCCAGTTTGCTTTTGAATTCGTGTATAGTTCTGGCATTAACCGTTTCACTGTTCAATTTGTTTCAGACGTCAATCACTGTGTGTGTGTGTGTGTGTGTGTGTGTGTGTGTGTATGCACAGATATATACAATAGCATAGAAATAATACACTAAAATAATTGCATCCCGGTAAAGATTGTATCTGGCACTTGTTCACGATTTTTATTCGCATTAAGTCGAATCGATCATCGTTCAAATAGAATAAAATCGTCTCTTAGTAGGATTAACTTTAACACAATAATAAAGGAGATGAACAGACAGATAAAAAAGGACTGGACATCTCCAAAAATGATAGTATGCGACACAGAAACAGAAGAAATGTGGAAAGGGATATATATGTGTTTATTTAAAAAGAATCTTATATTCTTAAAAACGTATATATTTTTTTCTGTTAATTCAAAAATAGCCAATGCCTTATCGCAGGGCATAGCTCAGGATTTTTTTTTTTTTTTTTTTTTTTTTTTTTTTGGTGGGGTGGGGGGGGGGGGGGGGGTGGCGGGGAGACCATTAGGAGTCCATTGCTCAGAATTCTCACCTAATCTTTTCCATGAGTCGCACAACTCCAACCATTTTTGCCACGTCACTCATGCAAATTTCTCTGTTCTCCCTCTTCCATGCTTCCTATCTCGCGGCACCTTGTTAGTGATGCACTTGTTC
The DNA here is from genome assembly GCF_046742065.1 of Oratosquilla oratoria. NCBI lineage: Eukaryota > Metazoa > Arthropoda > Malacostraca > Stomatopoda > Squillidae > Oratosquilla > Oratosquilla oratoria. The sequence continues at coordinate 29,783,069 of NC_134783.1, read as the reverse complement.
TATATCCCAACATTCTTTCTGGATACCTTTCCTACTCAATTCCATTTCCGCTCCTCTGTCGTCCCCACAATAATTTTCATTATGTATGTATATTTATATTTATATATATATATATATATATATATATATATATATGTATATATATATATACATATACATACATACATACATACATACATACATACATACATACATACATACATACATACATACATACATACATACATACCTACATTCATACATACATACATACATATATACATGTGAATAAAGGCCATGATGAATCACACGTGTGAACGCGTACACATACATATATGATTTTCATATTTGGTAATTCCCCTCACTCATGGTAGTCACAAATATACTTAACTAAAATTAGGAAAATACAAAGCAATTTTCCCCCTTTCCCAAAATTAAATTTAGCATGAAACAAAAAAAAATTGTAGTCAAGGATGAATAATTATACCTAAATGTCCCGACATATATACGAGTACTGTTTGCTCATTTTCTAACTCCCGTTGATTGTACTACCTATGTCCCCAAGCCCCCAACTTACTTCTCTCTCTCTTCCTGCTCCCTCCATCCTGGTCGACGGCCGGACTCTCCTCCCGGAGCTTTGCCAGTGACTAAGTTGTCCCAGTGTGGGTTCATGATTACAAATCCCTACCGGGTGGTCGTTTACTCAAAGAGAGGAGATCACAAACAAGTCTACAAAACAAATAAGGGATATAATTTAGTAATAAAAACATCCAGGAAATGTGCAAATATACAAGTTACTTATCAACAAGTGAATATATGGATGAACGGATGAAAATGTGATGTCATACAGTTGTTCGTACATTAGATTTGTGTTCTGTTTTTTTTGTAAATGTGTTATCAACATTATGAGAATTAATAGATATGTCTTATCTATCTTTTAGTTTAAGTATGTATGTCCTAATGTAGGCTATCTTATGTATTTGATTGGTGGCAAAACGTTTTGACACGAAACACTGTATAAGACGAAACCGATAGCACTAGCGTTGTTACTCTGAGACGGTCACTTAATTCGAAGGGTCACTCAAAACGAATCTTTTGCGCTCTCATACCAGTCTTAGAACTTAATCAAACAGCAGCTTGTTAGAACTGGAATCCGGATCATAGGAGACGGCTACTTTTGGGTAAGTTCTACAGAGGTATAATGTGGCTTACTCCTGTACTCTTTCCAATCTGTGATTTAAGATATTGATAGAATTGAAAGAATACAGAAGAGGGTAGTTGAAAAAAGTATTAACATACAAAGTAGTGGTATCCAAAAGGAGGATCGGAAGAGTTCTGGACGGAGATGTATTCGGGGAAGAGGGCAGTGAGTTATCTTTCCTTTACCTTATAGAAGGGAAACCTAGCAGAGGTAAACTAAAGGAGAAGGAAAGAACTGTGGTGAATAAATTAAACTAAAAAAATGCAGCTGAGAGACGTGCGAGATGAAATAAACGATAATGGATAACCAATTAAAGTTGGAGACTGTAAGAGACCATAAGGGCTACACTAAACAGTAATGGGCATGGAACTGTCTAGTGTACGCCTTACCGTCTCTTGAAGTCTCCTTCATTTCTATATTCTTATGTTCAGTAGAGAAAGAATAAGTAAACTTTAAAGAGGAAGTGATTAAATGTACATGCTGTAATGAGATGAGAAATATGGGAGGAGAAAGAAGCAGAAGCAACTGATAAGGGGATGAAGATGTGAAAGTACAGAAAACAAACGTATACCTGAAGACTGGTTGCAAGCACATCAAAGGCACAAAAGAAAGAAGATGGAAGCAAAACGCAAGGTGAGGAAGATCAAGGAGAGCAGATGTACGGTGGGGTAGAAGGAAGTGAAATGAATAAAGGGGTGAATCGGGTACTAATAGACATAAGCTAATGGATGTATAGATAGGTAAAATATTTCAGAGAGTTGTAGAATGTAGAATGTTTTTTTTTTTTTTTACTAATTTATTACGCTCAGAGAGCGGCGAACCTAGTACATTTAGAAAAACTATATACATATTATTTTGTGACTCACTGGACACGCTGGCAAACAAACATGAAATAACAACACCAAGAATGAACATGACAAATTAGAATGATTAGAATGATTAAGAATAATGTACCACAGTTGTATTTGCAGACAGCTATATACGAGTATAGTTAAGGACAACAACAGCATACTAGAACTACAGAGGTATACAATAATGTATCATACTATAGATGATAACAAAGACATACCAAGATGTACCTATGTACAGCAATACAGAAAGTAATGTTACATGTGATTCCTAGCATTACAGTAGTGTCCAGATTAGGGAACCTCTGATAGGCAAGATCGTCTGTTTCTTCCTGTCTCGTTGATGCTCTGACACCCTCGTTGATAACCAAACTGTGTTTACATTTGGTGGTTGATGTTCGGCCTGTGCAATTAGCAAAAATTTATATATGGAACTGACTAGAGAGATGAGGCCAATAACTTTTCAGAAGACCCATAATCCAACTTAGGAATATATGTATGTATGAAGGAGACGTAGTTTGGGCAGTAAATCGGTGGGATATTGATGTGGGTGTGATGATAAAATAAGGTAGGCGCTGCTAATAACGACTACCACAGGATAAGGGCAAGATTGCTTGAGGATAGGACTGGCACGGAGAAGCACTTGTCAATGGTCGGCACTAGTTCAGGCATGATGTTATCAAGGATACTTCCCCGAGAGTGTGTAGCACCACTAGAGTACCAAAGAGTAAACAAATAGTGACGAATAAACTTAACTATGATTTACTGTGTATACCTAAGGCAATGACTGGCATTAAAGTCACCAATGTAGAGCATGCCGTTAGCTGGAAGTAGCAATATAACCATTACAAAATCGCAATGGCACCTCCAAAAAGCTGATCAGTTATGTCATCGTCATCGGAAGTGTGTAGCTGGCGATATGTTAGGCGGCGGAGTGTACATAAGTAATGAGTCTATTGCTGACATGGTGAACATAGGAAGAGGCTGATCCTTGACCTCGAGGGTTTCCATCAAATGTTTCCTGAATGGATATAACATTCTGGTGATGACGGTTGATACTTGTACAAGCCTTGAATGCAGCAGCCTTTGCATAAAAAACTATACCACAAACTTTCCAAGAGAGGAGGCAAAGTTGTGCATGGCTACCGAACATAACTTCTCCCCTTATGGTAGCCAGCTGTGTTTAACTTCTGTGGCTGTGCCAGGGTAACTGCTGGATTCGCAAACTCGAAGAGTTGATAACTAGGGTTGCATTATTGGTTCCATAGAAAGTTGGTAAGGTGTAGAAATACAGTTTCATCATTGCAATATAATTAGAATTATAATAATAATGATAACAATTAAAGTTTCATCACAGATTCCATTAGTAAGGTGTAGCCTTGCAAGATATTTGAAAGAAAAAAAGCATAACAATAATAACAGCTAATATTGCATCGTTGGTTCCATAGGAAGGTTGTAACTATGGTCACTCGATAGTTTTTTACCTCGAGTTTCACTAAGTGGTAAAACCGCAGCCTTACAGTGGCTGGTAACGGCCCTCGAAGCCTCTACAGACCCCTATGGAATAAAAAATTTGGACTACTGTCTATATTGTATCAGTGTGAGGCTGTTCCAATGTCACCGACCAAAAGTGATAGGAGGGAAAACACGTGTCGATATGAATAAGAGTAATAAATACATATGAAGTTAACAGAGAGACTGAGTATGAACTTCTCAGGGCTGTTGGTGATGAGGAGGTTGACATGGTCTGAAAACTGGCCGCTTCACTCTTCATGGTGCAGGGCCACCATATGTAAATACCCATGATTGGTCCTTAATATTAGTAAGTTTAGAAATACCAGCATTTTTTCTAGCATTAATCTTACAATTTCTCTGCAAAAACGAGCCACAAACGCTACTAATGGGAGACCCCCAGTGGGTAGTAAGGCTCTCACAGATATCTACGGGAATAAAGACAGTCGTCCGTGCTGATTGGTGTTGGACTGTTTCTATGTCATCGGGTGTCAGTTCTCCACGTATGGAAAAGAAATGGAGGGAGTGGACAGGTTTTGAATACGGGTACTTTAGCTGTTCATCTAGAACCACCACAAATTTGGTACCTGCCATTGGTCTCAGAATACAAAATAGTCCTTCCAATGAGCCAAAGAAAGACAAGTATTTGTACTTTTAGAAAATTTCCAGATCACATGCAGCAACACTAGGTGTTTACGTTCAAAAGTTACTAGAAAATAACTAGATTTTAGGGAGCTGAATCAGAGGGTTCTACTGTCCTCGTGCATGAAAATTTGGGGAAAATGAATTTTGCAAAGACGAAGAACACAGTGTAGAACAGGATGAAGAGGCCCATCGCAAGGAACGATCCAGCTCCTCCTGCCCAACTCCAGAGGATGCTCCCAGCTAGTCCGGCAAGAGATTTCCCTGAAAAAGGATAACATGATATAAGTTAAGCATATCTGTTGTATAGACACGGTAAAGGAAACATGGACTGGAGGTGAAGCTTTTATTCCTGACGTTTCGTCTATCGACTTTCTCAAAGGAATAAAAGCTTCACCTCCAGTCCATGTTTCCTTTACCGTGTCTATACAACTTGTTCACATGGATTTTTAAGCATATCTATTTGTCTTTCTTCCTACACGTCTGAAGGAAGAGTTAAAATAATATAGTAAACATCACATATTGCATTTTCCAAATATATTTTTGCGATTTTTACCTGCATAATGAGTAGATTTAAGCACGGCAAACATCGTGGCTTTTGCACCTTCTGGTGCGATTGTGTTCACGTAAAGAGTAAGAACAGTCTTGTTGAGGCCGTAAGTTATACCGTGCAGAAGCTCAAAAGGGAGAAAGACCCATGGATTTGAGATCATGTAGTATATGACACAACGTATCCCGTGGCAGAACAAAACTAACGAGATGGACCAGGTCGTGCCGATCTTATTAAGGATGTTCTCTGCAACAAAAAATTAACCCAACTTTACAAATGGAATCACAGTGACTTCTATTCATAATATACATAAATTATATAGACCATGGACTAAAATCTACTGTTTCCAAATTTGCTGATGATACAAAAGTTTACGGAATGGCAAATGATCACTTAAACCAATTGGATATTCAAGAAGATTTAGATAAATTACAGCAATGGTCTGAAAAGTGGCTAATGAAATTTAACACAAGTAAATGCACATAGTAACAGTAAGTACAATTACAAGTTATTTGGAAATTCGTCAACAAAAGTGTATAGTGAAAATGATCTCGGCGTAATCATCAGTAACGATCTCAAATCATCCAAGCAGTGTATTTCAGCCTCTGAGAAAGCAAATAAGATTTTAGTACTGATTGCGCGATCTTTTGACTTCAAAAGTCCATCACTCATTAGTTCGTCCACATTTAGAATATGCTGTTTCCGTATGGTCACCAAATCTCATTAAAGACATTGACAGACTGGAAAAATTAGAACGGCGAGCCACAAAACTGATTCCAAATATAAAAAACAAATCATACGAAAATCGACTAAAACATATGAATCTGTTTTCCCTAAAAAAGCGTAGACTTAGAAGTGACTTGATACAGGTCTTTAAAATTCTAAAGGGAATTAACAACATCAAAAGTGACAAAATTTTCACAATGAATGAGAATCAAACAAGAAACAATAGTCTCAAACTGTCCGGAAATGGATTCAATTTGGAAGTGGGTAGAAACAACTTCGCCAACCGTGTAGTTAATGAATGGAATAAACTTACTGCAGAGGCAGTGCAATGTAGTTCAGTTCGAAATTTTAAGAATCATTTAGATAAACACCTAAGCAAGATGCTGTAATGATTATCATTTATTTTACATCATTTGTTTTTGTTTTGTTATCATTTGCCTGTTTGATTCTCATTTATTATAAGTTATATGTCAATTTATTATTATTTGCTATTTACCTGTTTGTTTATTATTTAACTATACCTATGCATTTATTTATGTATCTTATTTGTTATTTACATTATTATAGTTTTTATTTATTCATTTTTATTATTATGATTTTTTTCGCATCCGACCTAGATATGGACCAAAAGGTCTCCTGTCGGCATGCTCCGCCTTTGTAATCCTTTGAATTAATTGTATCATTATTTTGGTAGTATAATACTATCGTTAATCTGAAAAAAATATGACAGGAATTTGGCCAGAGAAAACTTTGAATTAGTTGTATAATTATTTTGGTAGTATAATACCATCACTAACCTGAAAAAAACATGACAGGAATTTGGCCGAAGAAAGCTTGAATGCCAACGATGAGCCCTTGAAGCGTACTAACTGCTGTGAATTTTCTGTCCCACGCCATTGCCACGTCTTCAACCAGAAGAAGATGGAAAGTAAAAATAAAATTCATCGACGTACCTAGAATAAGAGCAGTGACCTAGAATGATGAAAGTAGACGTTAATATGCAAACCCAATAAGAGGCTGTTATTTTAATTAGTGTTGGTACCAGTATAGTACAATACGTTGTTTAAAGAATACATCTTAACAGAAGAAGATAAATGCGGATATCTACTACATATAAAAGGGACATATACTCACAAAGAAAAGAACGTTTTTGGGCACCAGAAATATTCTGAAGAATTCGCGGGCAGTGGCAGAAGGTTTGGGCTTTTTTTCTTGTTTTGGAACTTCTAGGCGTGAGGTTGTTATCATGTCGAAGATGGAAAAAACCACAATCATTATGAAGCCAGGAAGGTAGTCTTTATCAGGGAGGTTCATGGAGTACAGATCGATAAGTGATCCAGTGGTCAGTGCACAAATACCGTAGGAGAAAGAGGATGTAATTCTCTGCCGTCCATACTTCTGACCCTTCTCACCTGTTATAAAAAAAAGCTATTAATCATGACTGTAATACGGAAATTACAGGAAGTTGAAAAATAGATTTATTCCATTTCAATAAGAAATTACACTCGATTTCTGCCGTGCAGCTCGGTACAGTTAGTAGTCCTGCAAACTCCTGCTCCACAAAAGCACCAGTGAGACGCAAATTCCTCACCTCCTTCAGAAAATATTACATTTTTTCACTTTCTTCATAAGATAGCAAAGAGTTTCAATCATTAGAAAGAATAGTCATTCTACAACAAAAACAAATATTTAAAAACTTGGTGGGATACGAAACTAATTATGTGGAGTTGAATTCAAGGAAAAAATATTATCGGTATATACACATCTTTACTTATAATCGATGTTTACAGAAATTATGACAACTATAGAATGAAACATGCATTATCTTAAATAAACAACTCCTGAACACAATGTTTTATTCATATTCTACATAGAAAGCCATAAAGAATTATAATTTAGGATTTTTATAAATATTTTGCGTCATTACACTCGTGGCGCGAGGGAGGGAGGGAGGGAGTGAGTGAGTGAGTGAGTGAGGGAGGGAGGGAGGGAGGGAGGGAGGGAGGGAGGGAGGGATGGTGTATACCAGTTGATATATAGTTACTTTACTCAGTTATTTAATTATTTTTGCTCTATGTTTGATAACGTAGATTATATAATATAATCTACAATCATGCTATTCTATTCTAAGTAGCCTACTTATAATATATCTCTATTTTCTTACCTTTTTGAGTACACTCAAATAATCTACCTACCGTCTTCAAAAAATATTGATAAGTTTACATTACATAAAAAGTCTCGGGGAAGAACGATGGGAAACGAATACTTTCTCATAATAAATTAAAAGATGAATAAGTTAGAAGGAGAAGGAGGAGTAGGGAGAGAGAAGGAGTCTTAACACCTCTCCCTCCCTCACTCACCCGACGAACGTCATGACGTAAAATATTGATAAAAATCCTTAATTTTATTTTTTATTGCTCTATGTGAAATCTGAATGCACCATCATTTTCAGGAGTTATTTATGTAGGAAAACACATCTTTTATTCTACATTTGTTATCATAATTTCTGTAAACATCGATCATGAATAAAAATGGGCATAAACCGACAATTTATTTTTCTTGAATTCAACACCACATAATTACTTAGTTTCTTACCCTATCGAATTTTGACAATTTTGTTATTGTTGTAGAATGACTACTCTTTCTAATGATTGAAACAAAATTTTCCTATCTTATGAACAAAGTGGAGAAATATAATGTTTTCTGAAGGAGGTAAGGAATTTGCATGTCGCTGGGGCCTGTGTGGAGCAGGAGTCTGCAGGACTACCAACTGTACCAAACTGTACGTCAGAAATCGAGTGTAATTTCTTATTGGAATGGAGTATAATATTAGAACAAATGTGTTGTGAAGATATAAAAATAGATAGAAAAAATAGTTTGATAAGACAACAATCACAAGAACAACTCACCTAGCAACATATAGCAGATGGCTTCAGAAAGATTACTTGATATAAAGTTGCTAAACTGAATCATAAAAACCAAGAATACGATAACCCAGAAGAGAGGAAAGTTAAACAATTCTGGTATACTGAACGTTGAATACGGCGACCTGTCTTCGATCTTCAATGTAGTTATATTGTCAGTTTCCTGAATATCTCGGAGTGTATCAAGGGAAAACTTTGAAACATTATCTCTGGAGTCAATCAGTGAATGAGTGTGGAAGTTGGATGATTCATAGAAACTTTGGTTATCAGGGACAGTAAGGCGACCCACCGATGAGTGCTGATCATGCACTGATGTGGAATTTTTACTCAGGTTCCAACTCTTCGCTGAAGAATCCACCATACCTGCACCCACGTGGGGCGTCCAGTAAACCCCAGAGAGCGCTATAGGGGTAATGACATTACATGTCAAAAATATCAACCTGTGGGCTTTGAGGTAATCTGCAAGAGATGAGAGTAATGTTCCTAGCACAACGGCAGCAGCTGGCATGATGGTCCAAATGACCCCTATTCCCTCAGGTGACACGCCCCGCTGTCTTAACATCATCGTCAGGAACGTCAGTAGCGGATAAGTACCTGAAAAACGGAGATGACTTGAATGAGATTTTAAGTATACAGCAGATTTGTGTGCCTAGAAAGAATGAGCGACTACCAGGGCGTCTATATCTTAGGACAATATTACACTGAAGGTAGGGAGCCTTATAGGTGGTGAAAGGGCTATAAGAAGCTAATAGGGTGGTCAATGAATGGAATAAACTTAGTAACCATGTAGTAAGCGCTGAAGCTATCAGTTGTTTTAAAAAACGATTAGACAACTTTATGGATGGGGATGGCAGGTGGTGATGGATACGGAGCTGCCTAGTGTAGGCCTTATGGTCTCTTGCAGTCTCCTTTATTCTTATGTTCTTATGGTCTTATCAGAATGTAGAGAGTGTGAGAGAGAGGGGGAACGGGAGGCCTATAAAGAAAACGTGAACAAAGGCAAAGCCAGACTTACTCATTGTGCGGAAGAGAAAGTGGAGTTTGATGCCAAGGAGCCGCCTATCAGGCCTCAGCCACTTTAAAAGTCGCTGTCTCTTTGAAGTATTCTTCTCTTCACACGAGTCCTGGCTCCTGATTTTTGGATCCTCTGCTCCATCTCCTGAATTCACTTTGTCATTTAATTGTATCTCAACACAACAGTCTCCTTTATCAAACGCTAAGTTCTCTATTCCCTTTTCACTTTCTAAATTCTTCTCACCCGAATCTACCTTCATTTTGACCAATAAGATAATATTCTATCGAACAAATATTTTCTTTCACACACGCCGCTCATCAAAATCACACCACTCTCGCCTGTGGTATTACGGTAAGTGTCTCTTCAAATCGTGTTTAGGTCTAAACCTTTTGCTACTCCTCCTACCCCCACTCCTCCTCCAAACGCCTTGAGAACATAGAAGAAGAAAATCCAGTAATATTTGGACTGGTCTTCAGGATCCTCACCAAAACAAAAAATGAAGCCTCATTTATCTATATGCTTATTTATATGTATATATTTGTATCAATCATATATTTTTTGTCTATTTGTGCTTATACATATTTGTCTGTATCCATCTGCTTCTACTTTTGCTTATTCTTTTATTTTTATTTTTTGCTTATTTTGCTTATCCATTAGTTTATATGCGCATTCTGCCAGTGACAAGTGTACCGTATATCATTGATTATGTATAAGTAACCAGACCGCTGGAAGTGATAAAATATAACGAAGGAGGTCTGAAACCAATTTTTTATAGTTAGAACTTTGATTCGTGACAGCAATTATATTTGTATCCGCATAAATGGGTGTATTACGCACACTTCTTTATATGATAGGAATTTTCAAATCGTGGATTCCCGCCTGTAATGGGTTTTGGTGACATTTTTTTCCACGCGCAAGAAAAAAGATGAATTATTTGGCCTTAAGGAAAACAGATGCTGAAGTGGATAAAAGGCGGGCCTGGGTTGGATAAGATACTTCGTTAGAATTAACAAAACCTGTTACGTTAAAAAAACAACAACAAAAAGTTGCTCCTTCCTGGCCAGTTTGTGCCTGTGGATTTTTGGGATGGCCCGCTGGGCGGCTACAACATTAGGTTACATTGTGAAATCTACTATATAGTATCTGGACTTTTGGTATGAGTCTGTGAATAACAATGAGACAGCGAACAAGAACAGCAAGTTTCATAAATTGTCCTTTTATAATATGATTGAATTAAATTGAGGAAAATAGCAGATTTGTTTAGATTGTCTTTGTGAAGTGAAACAGTAATGTGGATAGATAAAATTCAATTGTTTACAGATTTATTTTACACCAGTGATGAAGATTGGCATATCCAGTGGAAGCCTTGAATAACAATGAATAATATCAATAGTTATAACTTTATAATATGTTGTCTCATATTGTGGATAAATGATATAAAGTAGAATTGTTGATGATGAGTAAAGTTCATATTTTCAAAAATAGGGTGTAAATGATGTGTCCAAATGACTTCTGACTTATTGTGTAACCTAATGTCTTCTGGATGCTCACTGGCCGAGCGGGCTAGGGTGTCGTTACTTGCAACAAAGTTTGAGATGATGACGACTCGAACCCTGCTCGGGGCGAGTTGAACTAAGGGTATGGTTTATTAAATTCTAAGCTACAAAGTCCACTGTAAGGGGGAGTTTGTGACGTTAAACCAAACCATGCATATATATATATATATATATATATATATATATATATATAAAGATATATATATATATATATATATATATATATATATGTATGAGCAGGAGGTTTTCTCTTATGCATACTTTATTAAATGTGATGGCTAATTGTGCATTCATTATTTTCTTAAGTGTATTTTCCATATGCCTTACTATGGACTTATGTTTCTTTGAAAGGAAATTTATGACCTCACTGCAGGTAGTCATATTTGCTATATCGCGATTTCGGGTTTAAGACCCTTTTTCAGTAGCTCTTAGAAATATTCTAAATGGTCAGGATAAGAATTATTCCGGTGTTTTGTAAAGTTATGTTACTTTATATACCTAAGTTTCTATACTTGTTCTTCACTAGGGAAGATTATCGAACACCTGGGAGAAGCCACCCGGTTACTCAGGCAGTGGTGAAATGTCACGTGATAGGGGAAGCCTCCGACTTCGTGTTGTGACAAAATGTCGTATGCTTGGGGTTGTGGCGTTTTGTCTCGGACTTGGATTTGTGGCGTTATGTCTTCTGTTTGGGTTTGTGGTGGTTTGTCTCACGCTTGGGAGGGCCCTAAGGTCACCTACTTGTATATTTAAATTTGGGCTCAACTCTTTAATGTATAATGCCTCTAATATTGGGAGCCGTATATCATCTGTACATATTTCCAAAATCTCACTGTTTTCTTCTAGGATGTTTTTGTTAGTGTTATACCGTGGACTTCTCTTAAAGGGTTTTTAGGGGCTCTTGGTGTCAGGTTGTATGAAAGGCGACGGGATAACCATATTGTCGTCATGGCAATATAGGCGGAGGGGAGGGCTTTACAATTCTCTCATGCACAAGTAAACCTATAGATGGCATGTGATTTCTGAAGTTCCTTTCTTGATGGCACCTATTTTTAAGAAGGAGGTGGTTCGTCTTCCATGTCTTATAATAAATCACCAAGTTTAGCAATCTATTTAGGTTGACTGGATTAATGTTCCTCTCTATGAAAGGTCTTGATTGCGAAATCGTGATATAGCAAACATGATCACCTATAGTTAAGCCATAATCCTCATTTCAAAAGAACATAAGTCCATAGTATATATATATATATGTATATATATATATATATATATATATATATATATGTGTGTGTGTAATCATCACTAACCATCACCAACCATGCACATAATCCACACTCATGCAACATGGTACTCGTCCTTGGTAAGACCTCCAGTCTTGCAAATTTTGCAGACTTTACAAATTTCCCCATTTCAAAACACTTGACTAAACGCTCAGCAAAACGTCCCTCTCGATAAGTAATACCACATGACCTCTCTACTTCTCAAAACAGAAACCATACGACTCCAATCAGCCGTAGAGATCCAGCGCACCGACTTGAAGGCCGACCCGGTACCCCAACGACTTGACTCCGGACGCTAAGGGCCCCAGGCCGATGAGATTACGTCTAGAGGCATATCACATACCCCGTCCCCAGCTAACGTCCCCAGTCATCGTGAGTATAAGAAATTGACTAATTTTCCTTTTTATAATTCAGGACCCGGACGAGAGCCTGTCCTCCAACCGCCTCCACCTCTTTCATGACCAACAAGGACAGGAACTTTGTGATAGTTAAACTCGGATCCGCTTAACCTACCTGCTGCCCTCCACCCGCCTCCACCCACTTCATAACTAGCGAGACCAGGAACTTCGCAATGGTTAAGCTCGGACCAGCTTAACCTACCTGCTGCCCTCCACCAGCCTCCAAATCCTTCATAACCAGCGAGACCGGGAACTTCGCAATGGTTAAGCTCGGACCAGCTCCTACCTGCTGCCCTCCACCAGCCTCCAAATCCTTCATGATCAACGCAGACCAGAAACTTTACATCGGCTGAGCCCCTCGGTTGTCAACCTCAGTCCCAGCAATATTTGCTGTCAACAGCATCATCTACAGTCTAAACGTCAGTCTCCAACTACCCACGGTGCAACCCAGGCTACCCAAGCAACACTACTCTTCAGCTATCGTCACGTAAATTACCCCTGTTCTCCCTAAATCTTTACACACGTAAACATATTTAGTATAAATAGTATGTAAAAAAAAGTGTATACAAATAATGCATTAAACAGATCCCACATACCAAGACATAAAGCGGTCACCTAATTCACTTCTAACTCTCTAAATCAATATACCATCCAACAAAATATCTACATTCATAAGATATAAAGTAACTAATATACTACAAATTTTCCAATCGACATAGATCTACCAAAAATAACTGTACATATCAACCAACAGCTAATACAAACATATTACAAATAACATATATAGGATACCAAACATCATGTAAACATATCAAACCTCAAACATATATAACTCAACAATTAAACAGCAAAACATCTCCCAGTGCATCTTGACACAATAAACTTACGAGATATCTTTCACACTCATTCTACATAAATATCAAAGACAATACACCTTTCAAATACAACTTACATTATCGCCTCTGTCATCATGTACTCAAATAATTAACCCATATATAACAACTCTATATCACATTAACTTTAGACTAAATCAAGACTAAACCCAACAAAATGCTTACCTCAGCATCCCCCAACCACAGCTTCCGCGCCGAGGAAATCTCAGGCAGTCGCCCAAATCCAACACAATAAATTAAGACAAACCAAGGAAAACACAACGACAGAATACCACAATGAACAAAACCAACACATAAAACCATGCCATTACATTAAATTATTCTACCTACAGACGCAAAGACGTCATGCGTTTCGATAGATTACAAGGAACTCACAATCACTTACCAAAACTTTTCCCCACTATACATAACTCTCCTCTACTTCCTTCCGACAGCGACGCCCCGGAATGATACACAATTATATCAAACTCAAAATTATATAAACTCCATCTATTACCAACATAATATAACCATTTTAAATATATTTGTCAATATTCGACATGCGAATTATTATCACCTGACCAACTCAACTCTAAAACGATATGGCTCATACAAACCCAACTAAGATACGAAAATCCCACAAATTTCAAGAAAGATACATTCTTAAAACTTCCCACTCAAAGACGACCAATAATTATGTTATGAAATGATAATAATCATTTCATAACATAATCTAAACCCTTACGTGTAATATATACCTCCATTGCCTTTCTAAAACTCAAAGGTTAACTACAACCAAAACCCACAGATTTTCATAATCTATGTACAAGAATGAAAATAAGAACAGCAAATAACAATTCACCACAAAATTGTAGTCAGTAATCATCCACAAACAAATATTGGCAACATATAACTCATAGCATAATGGAACAAAATGAACAGAAGATTAAACAGTCCAATAAACTTTTAAAACTTCTCACAGAAACAACCAAAAAACATAAATTCCAAATATCTACACTATAATCCTACCTCTAAACGGATATCTCCATGTCAATCTCTATATCTGTATATATATATATATATATATATATATATATATGTGTGTGTGTATATATATAATATATATGTATATATATACACATATACATGTGTATATATACATATATATATATATGTATATATATATACATAAACACACACACACACACACACACACACATATATATATATATATATATATATACATATATATGTATATATATATACATATGTATATATAAATATATATATATATATGATATATACATATATTTGTATATATATATATACATATGTATATATAAATATATATATACATATATACATATATACACATATATATTTATATATATATATATATATATATATATATATATTGGATGAATGGTTTAGACAGATGAGAGTGTGGGTGGAGGAAGAATAAGCGAAGAAGGGCTGGAACTCGACTCGGTCTACAAACAGTTTGAACCTCACAAATACCTGAGGACGGGGACATGGACAGGTCATTCCGCTGGCTGTCTGGGGATTCCCTTTCCCGTACCATGTACACGTTTCCCAATCGTATTTATAATCAATTTACCTGCTGCCTTTGATAAACAAACGAAACCTTCCCTGTCATTGATATTTTCAAACGAATTAATATAGGCAGCTTCAACAGTCTTCCTCATGTCTCTTCTTAATCCCGTGTGTAAAATCTTGACCCCATCCCAGTGGGGCAATTTACTTGCTGCCTGAAAATATCACACACACAATTCCCAATCACGTAATTCTCTGCTTTCAGAGTTGTGATTGGAAGGAGAGAGATAATACAACAATCGTCCGCCTGCCCCCCCCCCTCGCACCGCAACTGAATGGGAAGTGGATAACAGACTGCCATTTCTAGATATTATATTAATACGACATCAGGATCATTAGTCTTTTACAGTGTACAGAAAACCCACACATACGGGGAGGTATGTACACTTTTTCAGCCACCATCCTGATAAAATTAAATATAGTGTTGTCTCAGGTCTTTTCCTGAGGGCACTCAGATTATGTAGTCCACATTATTTGGAAATGGAAATAACAACAATCAGAAATCAATTAAGAAGAATAGGGTATCCTGATTGGCTTTTAAATAGAGCCCTAAACAAAGCCAAAACTAGTCACTTTGGATCCACTTCCCATTCCAGTAAGAATTTCGTTTGGGACAAAAACTGTACAAAATTGCCTTATAACAAGTCCTTAAATGACATTTCGCAATTTCTACCACAGAAAGACATAAACTTTGTTTTTAGTTTTCATAACAATTTGTCTAAGAAAATAGTTAATGTACATCAAAGACCTAGAGAAGAAATGCATCAAGGTGTTTATAAACTTCCATGCTCGGATTGTGATAATGTACATTGGGGATAAACAGGTAGAGATTTACACACCAGGATGAAAGAACACAAAAATTCAGTCAAATATGCACAACAAAATTCCGCTGTCTTCCAACACGTAGACAAGGAAGGCCATCGTATGGATTGGAACGAGGCAAAAATTATTCTTAATTCAAAGTGCAGTTTTAAAAGGAAAATAATAGAATCATCCTTGATAAATAAATTTCCTAATTTTAAAATTTCAAATGGACAATGGTCACCTGACTGCATTACTAACTGGGCAGTCAACAAATCATTACCATCTTTGGTGAAGGTGGGTGACTTGCCCCGCAAAGCATTAGACGCTACCTGAGTCCTACCCATATTCCTTCTTCTTTCTCTGTACATAAGACATGCATTTTGCTCCACTACTCTGTATTCCACTGAAGAGGATCACAGTCCGTGATCGAAATATATGGATATCAATTATTTCATTTCTTCTTATCCAACACAGTGGGTTCTTGTTGAATTTTTACGAATGTGGTACGACATTACTTTGTAGTTATATATATATATATATATATATATATATATATATACATATATATATACACACATATAAATGTGTATATATATATATATATACACACATATACATGTGTATATATATATATATATATATGTACACACACACACACACACACACACACACACACACACACACACACACACACACACACACACACACACAC
>NC_134783.1:29758936-29761436 GCF_046742065.1 Oratosquilla oratoria | reverse complement strand
TTATGGCCTCTTACAGCCTCCCTCTTTCTTATATTCTTACAATAACTTCATACTTACTACTTAGTGACCATGCAGTAAGCGCTGAAACTATCAGTTGTTTTAAGAAACGATTAGATAACTTTATGGATGGGGATGACAGGTGGTGATGGATACGAAGCTGCCTAGTATAGGCCTTATGGTCTCTTGCAGTCTCCTTTATTCCTATGTTCTTATGTTCTATAGAGCAGAAAAGAAGTTATATGTCAATATATTATTATTTACTATTTACCTGTTTGTTTATTATTTAACTATACCTATGCATTTATTTATGTATTTTATTTGTTATTTACATTATTATAGTTTTTATTTATTATTTCATTATTATGATTTGTTCGCATTCGACTTAGATATGGACCAAAAGGTCTCCTGTCGGCATGCTCCGTCTTTGTAATCCTTTGTAATGGTAGCGACGATTGTAGGGCAAAAGCCTACTAGGAAATAAATGGACAAAAACCTAAGATGCACATAAAGAACCTGTTATGCATTATCATTCTCTCTCTATGTCTCTCCTGCCTGGTATTTGCCTGTATATGATATCCTGTCCAATATTTCTCCGTTTTAACCTGCCCCTATCCCGCGTCTACTTGCTTGTCTCTTTCTCTAGTAAATTTATGTCTATGCACGTCTCTGCACCGCTCTTATGACCTTTCTTATTCTGTCTCTATCTTTTGCTGTCTTCACCTTTTCTGCTTCTCCCTTTCATTTTCTCTCTTTTTCTCTGTCCTTCTGTCTGTGTCCATCTTTATATCCGTCTGTTTACTTGTCTGCCTGTCTATCTACCTGTCTCTGTGTTTGCCAATCTGCCTATTGTTATATCTGCCTTTTTGTTTCTGTGTATCTGCCTGTCTGTCTGTCTCTATCTACCTGTCTTTGTGTTTGCCAATCTGCTTATTGTTATATCTGCCTTTTTGTTTCTGTATATCTGCCTGTCTATCTGTCTCTATCTACCTGTCTCTGTGTTTGCCAATCTGCCTATTGTTATATCTACCTTTTTGTTTCTGTATATCTACCTGTCTGTCTGTCTCTATCTACCTGTCTTTGTGTTTGCCAATCTGCCTATTGTTATATCTGCCTTTTTGTCTATGTATATCTGCCTGTCTGTCTGTCTCTATCTACCTGTCTTTGTGTTTGCCAATCTGCCTATTGTTATATCTGCCTTTTTGTTTCTGTATATCTGCCTGTCTATCTATCTCTCTTTGTGGCTGTCCATTTACCTATTTCTCTCTGTTTGTATGTCTATCTGTTTGTCTATCTATAAGTATATTTGTCTATCTTTATATGTCTATCTGTCTATTTGCATATCTGCCTATTTGTTTCTGTTTGTATATTTGCCTATTTGTTTATGCTTGTATAGGTGCCTTTTTGTTTCTGTTTGTATGTCTACCTATTTCTTTCTCTTTGTATATTTGCCTCATGTTAATTTTATTGTCAATTACTAAGTGACCCAGGGCAGTGGACAGGATGCAGGGATGACCCGTTATCCAGGAGGTGCCAAGATAGGAGGGAGGGAGGAGGGTGGAGGGAAGTGGAATATATGGGAAATGAAATGGGTGGGAGGGATTTCTATGCCTTTTTATTTTTGGCTACCCCCCGTGTAAGGGGGGGGGGAGCCTTTGGTATATGTATGTGTGTACTAAGTGTTTAATTTTGTTAAAGTGATTTTTCGTTATGGCTATCCTTCTCTTGATCTCTTCGTTGTTTTTTCCATCCCAAGTTAACATGTTTCCTAGGAAATGGTTCACCTGTGTCAATATTCTTCCTTCTACTTGAATTCTTACCCTTGGAAATTCTTGGTTTTTCGTCATTTCCATCACTTCAGTTTTCTTTTTATATTCACTGTTAGGATTAGGTTAGAACATGAGAACAAGAAAAATATTTGTAAAATGTTACACTTGGTCAGTATCATTATATGGATGCAAAACTTGGACAATTAGTAAACAAATGAAAGGCAGGATAAAAAAAAGTAGAAATGTGGATTTGGAGAAAGATGCTGAAAATTTCATGGACAGAATCTAAAACAAACGAAGAAATACTGCAGCAAATAGGAACACAGAGGGAAATAGTAACAACTCTCAGGAAAAGAACAGTTACATTTTGTAGGACACGTCATGAGAAAACAACAATTTGAACATACATGCCTGACAGGCAAAATAGAAGGAAAGAGGGCAAGAGTAGGACCACAAAGAAACTATGTGGTTCAGGACATCTGTAGGAGAAGAAATAACAAATGTCATCTTGTTGAGAAGAGCCATGTGCAGACAGGAAGGAAGGTCCATGGTGGCCAACGTCCAAGGGGATACGGCACCCTGGTGAAGTGAGGTGAGTTATATTTGCCCATTTGTCTATTTTTGTGTATATATATACTTGTCAAATTTGATTTATATTTGTCTTTTTCTGTAATTTTCTACTGGATCTCTGACTATATGTTTGTATGTCTATCTATCTATCTATCTATCTATCT
>NC_134783.1:29741436-29756436 GCF_046742065.1 Oratosquilla oratoria | reverse complement strand
TATTTTACTGATTACGGTTTAGTCCTTTGCTTTGTTGATGATTTTCGTTCAGTGGAATAAGATTGTCTATCGGTGCACAGAATGTAAGAAGACTAAAACCAAAGATGAGTTACAAAGGATTACAAAGGCGGAGCAAGCCGACAGGAGACCTTTTGGTCCATATCTAGGTCGGATGCGAAAAAAATCATAATAATAATAGAATAATAAATAAAAACTACAATAATGTAAATAACAAATAAAATACATAAATAAATGCATAGGTATAGTTAAATGATAAACAAACAGGTAAATAGTAAATAATAATAAATTGACATATGACTAATATATAATTAATAAATGAAAATCAAACAGACAAATGATAACAAAACAAAAACAAATACTATGAAATAAATTATAATCATTACAGCATCTTGCTGTCCCGAAATAGAATATATACAGTGATTGATATACAAGAACTCTGACTAGAAAAAAAAAAAAAAAAAATCGATGTCCCCTGAGGAACATATGTTGCCAACATTTCTTGAAGACCTTGTTTAAGTGTTTTTGTTTGTGAACTTTAGATTGCAAACATAGTTAAGCGGTAATCTTCGGGGATCTTTACATCTTATCTGAATTTGTCTATTCTCTGTCTAGGTTGAAAATGTTGTTGTACAACGTGAAAGAGATTGGGTGTAAGCAAATTTTTTTTTTTTGTGCTCGGACAGACAAGGCAAATGGTGGTCAATGTTGTTCATTAAGGGTTTAGCTTGGACTGGTAAATGGTGGTCAGTATTACAAAGGATTACAAAGGCGGAGCATGCCGATAGGAGACCTTTTGGTCTATATCTAGGTCGGATGCGAAAACAAAATGTAAATAAATGAAAACTATAATAATGTAAATATCAAATAGAATACATAAATAAATGCATAGGTATAGTTAAATAATCAACAAACAGGTAAATAGCAAATAATAATAGATTGACATATAACTAATAATAAATGAGAATCAAACAGACAAATGATAACAAAACAAAAACAAATAATATAAAATAAATGATAATCATTACAGCACCTTGCTTAGGTGTTTATCTAAATGTTTCTTAAAGCTTCGAACTGAACTACATTGCACTGCCTCTGCAGGAAGTTTATTCCATTCATTAACTACACGGTTGGCGAAGTTGTTTCTACCCACTTCCAAAGTGAATCTATTTCCGGACAGTTTGAGACCCTTGTTTCTTGTCTCTTGTTCATTCAGGGTCGAGCTTGGCCTGTTACGGAGGCGCCATGCCTATACACAATACCGATCAATTCGTTGTCCAAGATATCTCATACAAGAGATCCGCGGCTTTTAGGTAACCGGCAACAGCCACCACATTGACCCATAAGGGTGTGTAGGATAGTTGAGCACCGGACAGTAGCTCACCAGACAAATGGAAATAGGATATTTGCTCATCACTGTTAAATTTCTTTGGCTTTATGGTACTAAATATGCGGAAAAACCACCAAGGAAAAAGATAAAGTGATGACCAAGCGCTTTCGTCTATTCAGCCATCCTCAGGGTACATCCTCATGTACCTTGAGGATGTCTGAATAGACGAAAGCGCTTGGTCATCAGTTTATCTTTTTCCTTGGTGGTTTTTCCGAATTAGGGTTACGTGTTGATGGGGCCATTCCGTGGCTACATGACGTCTGTGAGGGCTGGATTCAGTTCATGGCTTTATGTCACCTGTGAGGGCAGGATTGGATGGTATTAGCAAATGGCTTCTTGGCACCTGTGAGGGGTATCATGGTATCATTGGTGCTAGCATATAGAGCATGGTGCAGAATGGTTGGTATATTCACTGGTGATCATGGAGTTGACTATGATATTTAGAATTGTCTAGAGTAGCGTTTCTCAACCAAGGTTCCCCGGAACCCTAAGGTTCCGCAAAAGGTTCCTAAGGGTTCCGCGAGAACAAGTGAGATAAGTTGATGCACTTTTGATTTTTTATTTAATTTCATATACGTAATATGATTTAACACGCACGACATATTCTTGGTTATTGTGATAATGTAATATAGACATCATCCTATCTAACCTATTATTACGATGAAAATAAAATGAGAAAGCTATGGTATATGTGTTTATTTTTGGGCAGGGGTTCCTTGAGACATGCAATTTATTTTAAAGGTTACGCAAGGGGTTGAGAAATGCTGGTCTAAGGAATTACGTACATGTAAAGAAGGTAAACAAAAAAGATTGGACCCGATTGTCTGCACAGCGACAATAGGGCACACAGACACAAACGCACTTTTTTTTTTCATTTATTGAATCTGGGGGGACTAATTCCTGTAAAGCACGTCACAAGCAATCTGTCCGTGAAGCGTACTGGTTCAACACAATCCGAGTCTAATTTATCCAAAGTGGCCGGGCTAGAATGGAAGAAAGTTAGAGTACAACGGTAAGTGGTGAATAAAAATTTTTCATATGAATCAGTAGTTCCCAAAAATGATAATAAGAATTCTGAAAATCAAAAAGCCAAGGATTCCTCAACTAGCTTCAAAGCATGCAACTCCTCCATCCATCACACTGATGTTCTCTACATCTTTGGCAGTAGTCATTAGAGATGCACAAAGCTCAAATACAATAAATAAACGAAAATATCTCTGGTGTTTTCATTTAGCCATATATATCAATAGTGACTACATTTTGTGAAAGGGGTAACATGCTCAATGTGGCATGTTAAATTGGGTAACAAACTGAAAAAGTTCGGGAACCACTGATATAAATACTAACAAAGAAAACAGTAAGCAAATTATATTTAGAGGGGTGTCTAAGTAAACTTAAACATAATTTCGCTCCTACTCAAAGGAATATAGACAGTACCATGTTATAAGGAAGTAAGCGATGAACTAAATCATATAAATGACCAGGGACCTCATGTTGAAATAATGAATTAAATCACATACACGAATTGAACTAGGACAATTTCGACGCTATGGACTGACTTCGAGAGAAGAGACTACAGTTTCCGGGTGAAGGTATGTACAGAACAATGTTCCCTCAAATATTTTGCTGTGAGTCTGCGCGTCATCCAGGAGGTACCAAGATAAGAGGGAGGGAAGAGGGTGGAGGGGAGTGGAATATACTGTATAGGAAATGGAATGGGTGGGAGTGGTTTCTATACCTTTTTCTTTTTGGCTACTCCCCGTGTAAGGGGGAAAAAGCCTTTGGTATATATATGTATGTATGTATGTATGAGTCTGCGCAGAAATTAGCTTGTGCGCAGACTTTGCCTAATATGGAAAGTACGTGCGCGCGCACCAGTGTCAATCACCATCTGGTCATTTAAGCAAACACGCACAATTTGTAAGTTTGTGGATAAAAGGCTTTAACAGGGGTGATGCAAACAAGGTCATCATATTAAAACAACAGGGCAGGACTCGCAGTAATGGTTATAAACTGGACAAATTTAGATTTAAGAAGGAAATAGGCAAGAATTGGTTTACTAATAGGGTGGTTGACTAATGGAATAAACATAGTAACCATGTAGGAAGCGCTGAAACTATCAGTTGTTTTGAGAAACGATTAGACAGCTTTATGGATGGGGATGACAGGTGGTGATGGATACGGAGCTGCCTAGTGTAGGCCTTATGGTCTCTTGCAGTCTCCTTTATTCTTATGTTCTTATGACATATTACCTCCAATTTATTGGTTTGAAGGATGGCAAGTTAGCACATTTTTAGAGAATTTGTAAGTTGATGTTTAGATGGAACTTCTTTATTGAATGGCTTTTGATATCTTTTGAAAACCTTGTGTGAGCACATTTTTTCTTTATGTGCGTTAGTTGTAAAGCATATGTGTTAGCGCATATGCTCACAGCTTAGCGGAAACGCTGGTACATAATGTGTCGAACTATCTTCTTGTTTTGTGGAGCTTCTTTTTGAACAATCAGGTGGCTTTGGTTTCACAGAAGAAACTTATACGAGTTGCATTTAACATAATACAAAGATGCTATAATCATTTCCTGGCAGAAATCCCGGACGGGTTGTGACAGCAAAATTGTTGGCGTAATTTGGGGTCCGCAAAAAAAGAAAAGAAAAGAAAAGAAAAAGAAAAAAGAAAATCCTTGTTAAAAGACCCAGAGATTTTCATATGGGTAAGAACAGTAAAAAAAAAAAATAAATAAAAAAAAATTAATGTTTTCTTATCATTTGTCTGTTTATTATTACTTGCTTGATTCTTATTTATTAATAGTTATATGTGAATTTATTATTATTTACTATTTACCTGTTTGTTTATTATTTAACTATACGTATCCACTTATTTTATTTATTATTATTTACTTTATTATAGTTTTTTATTCTTTTTTTCATTTATTTATTTATCATTATTATATTTTTTTTCGCATCCGACCTTGATATGGACCATGCTCAGCCTTTATAATCCTTTGCTAGGCCAAAAGAGATAATTAGCTCTAACCAACAGCTTGATCCTAAAATATCTAGAGCTGGGCGCGTTCCTCGGTGCATTCCTAGGTGCGTTCCTCTGTGTCCTGACTGGCATGACTTTGCTTAGGATACAGGAGGGCAGCTACGAACGCACCGAGGAACACGCGCGCGCGCACACACACACACACACACACACACACACACACACACACACACACACACACACACACACACACACACACACACACACACACACACACACACACACACACACAAACACACACACACACACATAAACACATAAACACACACACACACACACACACACACACACACACACACACACACACACACACACACACACACACACACACACACACACACGCACATAGAGAACAGATAAAAAACCTGGAAAATGGCAAATATAAATTATATAACCTATAGAAACGAATATGTGAAAGTGCGCAGAGAGGAAAAAAAAGAAACTATGAAAAGACATGATAAAAATGCAAGGATCGATCCAAATCATTCTATAGATATGTGAACGGTAAACATAAAAACAAACAGGAAATGGTGAAACTACGCCAAGGAAATATAGAATACACAGAAGATCTAGGAATGGTAGAAGTCATGAACAATCACTTAAAGTCGGTTTTCAAAAAAAAAAAAAAAAAAAAAAAAAAGGTACAACATTGGGGCAAAGGAAGCGAAGTGCGATCTTCCCCCACGAGGGAAATAATGATAAAAAAAGAAGAAGAAGGAAAAAAAAAATAATAATAATAGAGCAATTAACGAACCTTGACGTTAGGAAATCGCACGGCCCAGACGGAATTGCAAACTGGATACCAAAAGAATGCAAAGAAAAACTAATGGACAAAATATACAGCATAATAAGATGCTCACTCAAGGAAGGAAAAGTACCAAAGGACTAAGAAAAGGCCAATATTGTACAAATATATAAAGGAGGAAAACAAGGAAGAACTAATTAACTACGGAACAGTCTCCCTAACAAGCACTGTAGCCAAAATTTGTGGGAAGTTTATTAAGAATAGATGGGTAAAACACCTGGAAGATAATAATATAATAAACCCAAGACAATTTGGATTCAGACGGGGAAGATCATGTACCGCAAATTTAATCTGTTTTTACTCGAGACTAATAGATATGATACAAGAAAGGGATGAATGGGCTGATCTGATTTGCTTTCTTAGACTTACAGAAAGCCTTCGGCAAAGTACCACACAAAAAAAATATATATTAAAAAAATTGGAAAACATAGGAGGGATACACGGTAACCTATTAAAATGGATGGGAAATTTCCTGAATGGTAGAGAAATGAGAGTAGTACTCAGAGAAAAGTATCTAGGTTGGAAGGAAGTGAGTAGTGGAGTCCCGCAAGGATCTGTATTGGCTCCAATAATGTTCGCTATTTATGTAAATGACGTAGATGATGATGTGGAATGTTACATGAACTTCTTTGCAGATGATGCTAAATTGCTGAGGAAAGTGATAACCGAAACGGACTGCAAATCACTACAGAGAGGCCTGAACAAGGTTTGGAAATGAAGTCAGAAATGGAAAGTGGACTTCAACATTAAGAAATTGAGTTCGGAAAAAATAAAAAGAGAATATCAGGACAATATGCAATTAAAACTAAAGAGGAAAGTGGGATCTGAAAAAGACCTGGGAGTAATTATGTCAAACTACATGACCTCTGATAAACAAAAAAAAACAAAAAACAAAAAAAATTCAGAGAATCCTATAACTTACTAAGATCAATAAAAGTGGTGTTTACCTATTTGGATGAAGAAATCATTAGAAAAATATTACTCACATTGATAAGGCCTAGACTGGAGTATGCTGCGACATTATGGTCACCCAGTACCAAAAAGAATATAAAGAAAATTGAAAGAATACAGAAAGCAACCACGCACATGGCCCAAGTATTTTCAAACTTGTTATATGAAGAGAGACTGGCTAAATTGAAATTACCGACTTTGGAACAAAGAAGAGAAAGAGGCGACCTACTGACTATCTATACAATAATGAAAGGCACAGAAATACTTGATAGAGAAAACTTACTAAATTAGGACAAGATAAACACAAGAGGACATGGAAAGAAACTCAAAAAGGACAATTATAGAAGAGATTTGAATAAAAACAGTTTTCCACACAGAGTGGTGGACACTTGGAACAAACTGGACAAAACAATAGTGTGTGCAAAAACCATACATAAATTTAAGAGTAAATTAGACGCTGCCGGATACATAGGCGGGACACCACGTTCGTAGCTCCCCTTTTCGTAAGATACAACTAGGTAAATACAGCTAGGTAAACACACACACACACACACACACACACACACACACACACACACACACACACACACACACACACACACACACACACACACACACACACACACACACACACACACACACACACACACACACACACGCCCAATGCTGAAATAATTTCAGTATCGCTGCGCTGCGGGTTGTTACTCCAACTCTCCTGGGCAGGGAGTTGTGTGTGTGTGTGTGTGTGTATGTGTGTGTGTGTGTGTGTGTGTGTGTGTGTGTGTGTGTGTGTGTGTGTGTGTGTGTGTGTGTGTGTGTGCGTAAGGTCACAATATTACCCATAGATCGGTCATACGAGCTCTGAGCTCTCATCCGGGAGGTTAATAACTGTTGATCATGAGTCCAACACGTGATCCAAGACTATGGTGAATCACATACAAACATACAAAAACGGACATACTCACGTGCTAGGGAGCGTGAGGTTTTCAGTTTAAATAGCTCAGGAGGTGTGAGAAGCTTTCTCTGATACCGCAAGTCATTAAGCTTCCCTTTGAGCATGGGGATGGTTTGTTTGTTTGTTTGTTTGTTTTTATATGTGTGTGTGTGTGTGCGTTTGTGTGTGTGTGTGTGTGTATATGTGTGTGTGTGTGTGTGTGAGAGTGTGTATGTACTTGTGTGAGCGCATGTGTGTATAACGTCAGAGTACTATTCTTATATCGGATATGTGAATTGTGAATTTTCATCTAGAACTGTAACAACTATTGGTCACGTATCCAGCACGTGATCAAAGATTATGGTGAATCAAATAAACACGCACGAGCGCGCGCACACACACACACACACACACACACACACACACACACACACACACACACACACACACACACACACACACACACACACACACACACACACACACACACACACACACACACACACACACACACACACACACACACACACACACACACACACACACACACACACACACGCACACGCACAAGCACACACACCTCGTGGCGCAGTGGTTAGAGCACCCGCCTGCCACTACAGCTGTCCGGGTTCGAATTCCACTCAGGGCTGCAATAATTTCAATATTGTTGCATTGCGAGTTGTTATTCCAACTCTCGTGGGCGGGGTTAGGTGGGTGTGTCTGTGTGTGTAAGGTCACAGCATTACCCATAAATCGGTCATATATGAGCTCTTAGCTCTCTTCCGGGAGGGAAATAGGTGTTGATCACGAGTCCAACACGTGATCCAGGACAGTGGTGAATCGCACGTACAACGTAGGTTGTTATGGAAATGTTGATGACCATAATAACACCATCGTAGAACAAATATGGTCTCCGGTTCTCCATTAGGGTTGCGTGGACAAAAATGAGTTACGCTTGTTCAGTGTGATCTCAGTGGAAAGGTCACTAGGTCACCAGCCCCTGAAGAAAAAGTGTGAGTTGCAGCGTAGAAAGGGGACCTCTGGAGGTTTCTGTCTGTTCACAACTGAGGTCCTATTGCAGACACTTGAAAGTGACCCGCGATTTATTACAGCTAGAAAAATACACCTTTTTTGGGTACATGTGTTGATATATGACCTTTGTTTGAGCCTGCACCGATGGGGGAATTGTTTAACTTGTAAGAAATGCTGAGTATTTTTCTATGAGAGTGCGAAGGTTGATAGACAGGGTATTGATAAGGTCTTCAATGCATATTCTTCGCATTCCCATTAGAAGTTTCAAGAGTACTTCTTACAAGTTGAACAATGGTCTCATCGCTGTAGACTTCAACAAACCTTGTATTCAAAATGATCTCTTCCTAATGTATGTAAGTATGCATGTATGTATGTATGTATGTATGTATGTATGTATGTATGTATGTATGTATGTATGTATGTATGTATGTATGTATGTATGTATGTATGTATGTATGTACGTACGTATGTATGTATGTATGTATGTATGTATGTATGTATGTATGTATGTATGTATGTACGTATGCATGTATGTATGTATGTATGTATGTATGTATGTATGTATGTATGTATGTATGTATGTACGTACGTATGTATGTATGTATGCATGTATGTGTATGTATGTATGTACGCATGTATGTATGCATGTATGTATGCATGTATGTATATATATATATATATATATATATATGCACGCACACACACACACACACACTCACACATACACACACACACACACACACACACACACACACACACACACACACACACACACACACACACACACACACACACACACACACACACACACACACACACACACACACACACACACACACACACACACACACACACACACGTATACACACACTGGAAAGGATGAAAACTGCAATCGACATGGGAGGAGGATATAATGTTTACTGAATTAAGTTTTGATAATTAATTCGTGTATAATATATTTGATACTAAGTTTCTTCCCTCCACTACCAGGGATATAGCCAAGTCAAAAGGCATATACCCACTCCTATCAATTTCATTTCCACCCATTCCACTTCCATCCATCACCCCTTCCCCCCCTTTCGATTTAGCTCCTCATGGATGACGGGTCATACCTGTATTACACGCACTGCCCTGGGTCAGAAGCAATGCAGCAGGGCACAGTGAACCCACATCAAGGCCGCTTCACTTAATCAGTGAACCCCTCTTCCCCTTTTTCGTCCTCTCATGCATACAAAGAAAAGACGGGGAGAAACCGTTCAGACTGCGTTAGAATATCATTTACACATAACCACTCGCTAACCACCCCATCCGCCACTTTTTCGTTCCTTGTACTACAGTATCATCTATACACAATCATTATCCACTCACACCTATCTCCTGCCCTCTCCCTTCATTGCTCAACAGACATTCCCCTTATGCTCAACACCCTTTTCACCCCATCCATCCATCTCATCCTCGGTCGTCCCCTCAAGTTCCCTCCCCGCACCTCTGCCTTCCACACCTCTTTTAATAATTCTTCTTCACTCATTTAAGTTCCTTAGAATAATGTAAATAATGTCATTGCTAAATATGAATAATATTAAGGTATGATATAGGTGAAAGTGACAATAAAATTTTATAGAACTATGTCTTTCACTAAATGCTTTCCCCCTAAAATAATGCTTCTGAGTGAGTTATTCTATGAAGTGCAGTATTTTGATTAGTTTGATAAGAACGCGGCATTAACTGGCTACAGAATAACAAACTATTTGCTGTGGGTACTCTCTTGGGTAACACACTTTATTGAAAGGTAATCAAATAAGACTTGGCAGGCACGTGGCCAAGGCTTCGTCCAGCTCAAGGGTTGGAAATTTTTCTATGAGATCACCGAAGTATTTGATTAAGTAAAATTATCTTATCCTTAGGGTTATTTTGGATTACATCTCTGGTTTACAAGTGCAAAAAGAACAAATTGATTAAATTCAAAATTGTTGCAGGGGGGATACAAAGTAATACATTATAATACAGTAATGATGTGCAGATAAATACATTTAAGATTGAGCCTTATACTTATCAGTAGAAAATGGCAAGATATGTGTAAGTAATAGCGCATTATTTCACATGAAAAAGATAACTATTTTCATTCCCTATTCCACGTGATAAATATCTATAACTACGCAAGAACTCGATATCTACTTTGGTCATCAAACTTCATTAACTTTTTTTTTATTATCATTTACAAATTTTCAGTCGTTGGCTGCCTTGCAAAGTTACCAAGTGTAAGCTAGGGAATCTGAAACATAAACATGATTCTATGTTTGAGAACCGTCGAAGGTAGACTTAGATGGTCCGATCAGCAGCGTGACAGTAGGATTCGCATTGTTACATTTGCTCCTTCTCAAACCGTCGCCCCAAAGTAGCAGTCCGCGGCAGAGTTAATTGGATAACTTTCCAGAGAAACCCTTCAGCCTCCCCCCCATCCACCCCTCAGTGCAGACAAGCGTTAACTCTTGATTCTCTTCAAATCTAGCCGCCATCAATCTCGTTTTTCTTCATTCCAGATGCTGACGTCCTATCCCGCTCAGCTGCCTCTCTCACTTTCATTAACAAGGAATTGATTTTCTATGTTCTATTATCTATACTATCAACGCTACCAAGAGGATTCTGCTATCAGGAGTACCAACCTTTACTGTTATGGATACCAAGAGTAAAACTTTTAAGGCCAGGAGTACCAACAGTAAGGATTTTAATATTAAGTCTACCAACAGTAATGATTTTACTGTTAATTTTACCAACGGTAATGATTTTACTGTTAAGTCTACCAACAGTAATGACTTTACTGTTAAGTCTACCAACAGTAAGGATTTTACTGTTAAGTCTACCAACTGTAAGGATTTTATTGTTAAGTCAATCAACAATAAGGATTTTTCTCTCAGGGCTACCAACAGTCAGAACTTTACTGTCCAATAGCAAATATTTCACTGCCGAGGCAACAAACAGTAAGGGTTAGGGGTAGCAAGGCTAAGTACTTTATTCTCAGGGGCACCATAATTAAGGATTTTATCATTCGGGCTGCCAACAGTAAGATATCTAATGTCAAGGGTACAAATAGTAGGAGTTATACCGTTAGATGCACCAAGATGTAAGAATTTCATTGTCAGGGTTACAAACAGTAAAGGTTCGACAGTCAGGGGTACCAACAGTAAAAATTTTACTCTGAAGTTTACCAACAGTAACAAATTTACTATCAGGGCTACCAATGATCTGGATTTTACTGCCAGGGTGACCGACAGTAAGATTTCTACCAACAGGGCTACCAAAAGCGAAACAAGCCTGTTAAGGGTATGACAGTAAGACTTTCTTCACCATATCGATGGTACATAGGCGTATGAGGAATGTCTGCCACCAAGAACTTTTATGCAGTTGGGCAAACCTTTCTTCTATCGTGTAAGGTGTAAAAGTAACCCATAAGTCTTTGTGCACATTTACGAAACATGAGGACACTTGGCTTTGTCCTAATGAGAGGAGCCCTTTGCCAAGGTAGTCGTAACAGAACAAACTTTTGGACGAGTTCGGGCCCACGAAAAACTAGTTCCTCTGGGTCCACGTGTCCTTTTTTTTTTAACCGGTGTTTGGAAGACCAGACCAGCCATAAAAAAAAAAAAAAAAAAAAAAAGTGAAGAACTCACACTAGGAGACACACTGATGGTCGAAAGTGTTGCCCAAAATACTTGAAGAATACGTGGAAATTACTAGTAGTCCTCAGAGATGGAACGTAGTTATCAGACTAGAACTTTATCTTGACATTTTGCGACCTATGTTGTATAGAAGAGAGAGAAACTAGGGCGAAAACAGGGATATAAGAGAGAAGTTTGAAGGAGTAACGTGGCAGAGATTAGGACAGTCATAGGTATCAAGAGGGAGTTTGGGAGAGGCTCTTGTCTGGCAGTTGGTTGGTGATTTGACAGTATAGAAGCTTGGCAGCAATAATAACAGTAAAAGAGGTTTCACTAACAAGAAACCCACAGCCACATAGTGTGACTGGCAGTCACTGGTCCTCGGGACCTCCCATAGATCTCTTTAGGAAGAACCCTTTGGTTTGTTGTTTATGTTGTATTACTGTGAGACTATTTTTTTTCTTGTTCACCAGATGAAAATGGTAGGGGGAGGGTAGCATCACCAGTTGTCATCTCTTCATATGTGAAGAAGGTCAATAAACTATAGTTCAAGCTAATAGAGAAGAATCTTGGACCTAGTCCAAAGACCAAACGCCAACCTTTCGGGACTGCACCTACAGATAGAGGTAAAGGGTTGGAAACAACTCCGAGGGAAAAAATTATCCGTGAGGTTCAAAAGGAGAGGAACTGGAGATGAAGATTTCCTTGAAGACAACTGGGACAGCACCTGAAACCGAGCATTTTGTTTGCTCTGCAACCGTGGTAGGAAATTCTCTTTCAAGCATGTTCTGTTCAGAACGGCAGCAAACGAATGAGTAGTTGATTTATTTCGTAAGTTTTTGGAAAGTGGATATCTGCTGAAAAGAGAGAGTGTGAAATAAATTCCCTGGATTTATTGGGAACTGACATTAAAAAGCATTAAAACATTCAACAGAAGAAAAAAGTATCAAAGACGTTTCGCAGAACGTTCTGCATGTTCATTTGAGACTTGTGTCCATACGGGTGAGTCTGTATATATATTTGAAGTGTTACTGATCTAGGAAAGGTCACAGGCTCAGGCGTAATTGTATAATAATACATGATTTAGTTTAACCCATTTCAGCAGAAACTTTCCTTTGTCAAATGGCCTATTGATAGTCGCCTTAAAAAAATGCTGTAAATTCTGTAGATAGGACATTACGTTTGGTGTGTTAAGGAAATATGATTGACATTTATATGCTGAGACTTTACTTTATATACAATTTCTATGATGAGTTCTCTGCTCGGTATTTCCTATGATATCCTGCTGGTCATTTTTGTGGGCCCACTCAAGCTGAGGAAGGCAGCCTACTTGACTTGCACTTGGGACCACTTCTGTGATGTGAATCTTCTCGAATGCGCACATCGAAAACTCCTGAACCGGTCCTCGTTTGCCAAATTTGTAAGACAAATGATACCTAAGTGGTTATATAAGAAAATTTCGCCTCACGCTCTGTTAAGTTAGTGAATTATGAATATATCAATGTCGTTTGATACCTGTATCGGTATGGGACAAGTGGAACGTGGAGTGTGAACAGAAGTCTTTGTTGTGGAAATACCATTTCTAATGGAAGGCCCAGGATCAGGTTCGCCCCCTGAGTTTGGAAATTTAAGGGAAATTTACCTTTGAGTGCAAAAACAAAATCTGGAGAGAGTCCTCAATGTTTTTTGGTCTCCGAATTTTTATTTCTTTTGACCAAACGAATCCGCTTCATGAACACGAGACCGTTGGGAGTCCTGCTCTGAACTTTCATGTTCCTTTTCATTCGTTCAGTATTTGGGGTGATATGCCTTGATAGATGTACGAAAGTATAATGATAGGAACGAAATTTACCGGGAAGAAAAAGTAAGGGTTGCGTTGTAAGTTCAATAGTGTAGAACTTGTTTTAAAACATACGCAATAGATGAATGAATGATGGATACTCGACAAAAATAACTCACACCCCTATGCATTGTACATATGTTCTACTCCGTTGCCGAGCGTGATTTATCCAAATACTGTTAAATTTGTTATTATATGATGTATATGTATATATTGTGAAGTTTTTACTGAAAGGCAGGAATATTGATACATAATTGAAAGTCGATGACTTATTGAAAAAAAAAAAAATCTTCTAATAAAATTATGTTTTATAAGTTATTGTTTTCGTTTATTTCCACTACATCATTGACCGACAGAATATAATCTTTATTCGCCTCATTTATAAACAAACTATGAATTCATCTTGGTTGAACTTTAGTCTTAGCCAAGGAAACTTGAAAGCGAACGAGTTTTTTCCTACTCTCATATGCATGAGTGAACGAGGAGGGAGGTCGGCCTACGATGAATCAGTGGGGATAAGCCAGGCTAGGCTGCCCGGGGGCTTGTCCGGGATGTCGCGCTGCATTACTTCTGACTTACGCAGTGTAGTGGGGGACAAGCGGCACTTTAGCCCCAAGGTGCTTGGTGAGATGGGATGGATGGTGCAAATGGGTTTTTGGGTGTGAGTGTCTGTTTTGACTCGATCAGTCCCTTTATAAGGGAGATGAGGTCAATGATGCATACACATTACATATCTACCTGTGATTCTAATAAGTGGGCTTTTTGGAGTGGACGTCTACTCTGAATGTTCCACCTCCTCACGAGAGGGATAAGGTTATTGATACATGCATGTATACATACATGCATACATACATACATACATACATACATACATACATACATACATACATACATACATACATACATACATACATACAAAAATACACACATACATATATACATGCATGCATACAAACATGCATGCATGCATGCATACATACATACATACATACATACATACATACATACATACATACATACATACATACATACATACATACATACATACATACATACATACATACATACATACATACATACATACATACATACATACATACATACATACATAATACATAAATACATACATACATACATACATACATACATACATACATACATACATACATACATACATACATACATACATACATACATACATACATACATACATACATACATACATACATACATACATACATACATGAATAGAATCGCCATTGACGACGATGTCAATCAAATAATTCCCACAACTGTCGGAATTATTTGATTGACATCGTCGTCAGTGGT
>NC_134783.1:29736436-29738936 GCF_046742065.1 Oratosquilla oratoria | reverse complement strand
TTAACAAAATGAGTAAAGGATGTCCTTACTTACAAGAGGTGATCAAGGCTACCTTATTCATGGAGAGTTTTTACGTCTTGTTAAGGCTTTTGATCTGACTGACACCAAACGATTTTAGCCAGCTCAGAGAAACTTTGAGCTATGTTAGCGAGTTAAAAAGCACAGAGTGTAAATATTGCCTGACATTGCAAGCCTCATCCATTCATGGAGTTTCATAATGAATTGCTTTCACATGATAAAGATCATATGGTGTCATATTCAACTTCCTGTATGTTAACTAATAGTAAACATCTTCAAACATTTTCTTGTTATTATTCTCTAAAGTCTTATAGTCACTTAAGGTCAAAGATCTTAATGCAAAGAGAAATTCTATGCGGGACTCCTCATATGCTAGCAAAAACAAACATATCTATTTGCAACTATTGTCGAGTTAGGCCCCTCTAAATATCTGTCCTTAAGTCTGACCTTTCGAAGTTATTGAAGGTCAGCCTACACATTTTTATTATTGTGGTTGTTATGGAAAAATGAAACAACAATGTCTCATCAAATAATCAATTCGACTAGTTGATCAATGTTATAACTTGGCGTTTATCCGATTACAATTCAAAACTGAACCACATGATATCGCTTCTGTTGATGTTTGTTTTATTCATTGATTATGTGGTTGCAATTTGATGTAAAAATATTCTCAATTATGATAATATTAGATTTCTTTAAATTCTTGAAGACTTATAACTTCTATTTCACTCTTTTTTCGTCTAAGAAGAACTGGAATTAAACACTTTAGATGGTTTAATTTAAATGATATTTTGTATTCAATATAAATAGTAGTAAGTAGATTTACCCTTTTCAATCTAGCAGCTGCTTATGATGAAATCTGAGGATCGTATGGAAATAGTTCAACATAATGTGGGTCGAGTACTGATTTATATATATGGCTAATGATAAGTTGAACTTTTATTAAAAACCTAGTGTTATCAATTTCTCTGAGTCCAAGATAGAATATGTACATGACAATATATAGATGATTGATATCGATAATTACATCAAAGTGGCTTATTCTTTGGTGCTTTGGTTAAAAGAATTTCCTAATAACTTGCAATCGTACTTGGTGTTATCTTTATCTATGGTCATGGTATAGAGCTAGCCTTGGTTAAGTTTCATTGGCCCCTTTTAAGTCTTCTTGATATTAGTGAGTTGATATCAGTGATAAGCCATTATTCTTTAATTTTGGATACAGCCAATTTCAGCCATGATCTTTTGCCATTTATATGTATTATGAAAAAAAAAATATGGGAAATGAAATGGGTGGATGTGATTTCTATGCCTTTTTCTTTTTGGCTACCCCCCGTGAAGGGGGAAAAAGCCTTTGGTATATGTATGTATGTATGAACAGAAACAGGCCAATAAAGAGACATGGGTGGACATATTAACAACTTTACGTTCAGAAATACACTATTTATAATGGTTGCACCTTTTATTAACCAAACTTAATACCTTGCCTTCAATTTCATGTAATGCAAGTCTAGTGGGGATGTACGTTAAATCTCCAGTTTTTCTTTCATTGTGGTTTGATATGAATGTGATATAAACTTTTTGCCTAGGAACGTTTAGGTCCGAAACTTCATCATAATTTATTGTACAACTGGTTATAACTGTTTTAATAACCTTCCCTGTGTCGGAGTTAGACTTACAGGCATACTATTTAGTGGTCTGTTTCCGAATATATTATTAACAATTATTAATTA
This sequence comes from Oratosquilla oratoria, assembly GCF_046742065.1. NCBI lineage: Eukaryota > Metazoa > Arthropoda > Malacostraca > Stomatopoda > Squillidae > Oratosquilla > Oratosquilla oratoria. The sequence continues at coordinate 29,737,188 of NC_134783.1, read as the reverse complement.
TTATTAATTATTATTTCCTCAGGGTATAGCTATAAAGTTGGATCTGTAAAAAGGTGCCGTTAGGACAATTATTTTATTTCCACATTTTATTTTATTCTATTATTCTCTACTTCGTCAAGTTTCAGGCTCTAGTTCATTACAAGGGGGATTATGAAACGGCAGTTGTCAAGGGCTCGGCTGGAATGGAGGCCCATAGGAAAGTTCTGAACACCTGAAGCGTGACAACGACTAAGTACCCACCACCACCACCACCACCACCACCACCACCACCACCACCGTCACCACCACCACCACCACCACCGTCACCACCACCACCACCACCACCACCACCGTCACCACCACCACCACCACCACCACCGTCACCACCACCACCACCACCACCACCACCACCACCACCACCACCGTCACCACCACCACCACCACCACCACCACCGTCACCACCACCACCACCACCACCACCACCGTCACCACCACCACCACCACCACCACCACCACCGTCACCACCACCACCACCACCACCACCACCACCGTCACCACCACCTTCACCACCACCACCACCGTCACCACCACCACCACCACCACCACCACCGTCACCACCACCACCACCACCACCACCACCGTCACCACCACCACCACCACCACCACCACCACCACCGTCACCACCACCACCACCACCGTCACCACCACCACCACCACCGTCACCACCACCACCGTCACCACCACCACCACCACCACCACCGTCACCACCACCA
>NC_134783.1:29728936-29731436 GCF_046742065.1 Oratosquilla oratoria | reverse complement strand
GCCTTGTGGCACGAAAGCGAAGGTCTAATCAAGATTAGGCTTGTTCGGTGCGAATACATCAGATAAGAAAATAAAATCTGTTCCAGGCTTGTAATATTTTTTTTATGTTACTTGGGTCCTAAATAGATAAATGATTAAACGCTATCAAACAGTTATAAGTTTGGTTTGTAAAAATTCCCGGTTAGCCACTAGCATTTTACCTAATACAGATTTAGAATTGTAGTAAAAGCAATTTTTTCATATTTTCGTGTGCAATTGGGGCAATTTGGTGCTATTTTTTTTTTTTTATGACTATGGCTTGAGTTACCCTACTTATTTTATACATGTATGTTTGTTTAACATGTTTATAATTTATGCTTTCAGAACTATAAGATCCATATTTTCTGATTGCATATGTTTTTATATTTTTAGATGGCTTCAAGTGGCTGCCGGTGCCCACCCTGACTCCTTCTGTTATATATACAGCGAGTATATAGAGAACAGAGGGGAAAAAATCTCCTTGGAAACGTCGGTAAATGTTTGTGAAGTCTACCAGAAGTACTTTGGGATGCCAGTTGGGGACCAAGACAAGCCTTAGGTCCCTCATTATTGTTGTGAACACTGCAAGAAGATCCTGGAAGGATGTCTGCGTGGTGAAAAATTCTCCAACCCACGAGTCTGGCTAGAGCTATCAGACCGTTCCACAACCTACTTTTTTCATGAAGGATGTTAGCAAACGGCGGAAAAGAAAGAATGCCGCTGCTGTTACAAGGCTTTTGTAGCCTCGGTGGCCTAGCAGGCAAAGATTATCTTACAGGTGGCTGAAGCAGTGGGTTCGAATCCTACATACGGCTGTCATGGAAATTTCTCTCGTAGTTACAATGGCGAAAGCGTAAAAGGGATTTGCTCCGATCCTTACCTCTTGCCACGAGTGGGCTCGGGTCTTATGTAAAACAGGAACTGGGGTCGCAGATCAGTGATCTTTCCTATCCTAAGGAATCAGATTGATTCCGGGTTACAAGGCTTTTGTAGCCTCGATGGCCGAGCGGGCAAAGGCATTGTGAAGGTTATCTTATTGGTGGCTCAAGCAGTGGGTTCTCCTCTACCCATTCCTTAGCTTTGTCTCCATCACCGTCGTCAGTGTTCAAGTCTCACACCTGTAGATCATCTTCTGAAAATATCTTCCAAGCAAGCTATAAATAATTTGGGTGAAATTGTGTCACCTTGTCGTACTCCTTTCTCGATCTTGATCCATTCGGTATTTCTTTATGGTCGATTTACAGTGATTCATGAATATTTCTTAGAACCCTTACGACCTGTTCGTTTGCACCCTGCTTGCATAGCGAGTTTAGTGTTGCTATTTCTTCTACCGAGTCAAAAGCCTTCTCGTAATCTGCAAAAGCTAAACGAAGAGGTATATTGTATTCTGTCGTTTTCTCGATTAGTTGGTTCATCGCCTGCAAATGGTCTAGGGTCGAATATCTACTTATAAAGCCTGCCTCTTTTCTCGGTTGGTTTTCACCTAAAACTTGACTTAATCTATTTGTAAGATCTTGGAGGATACTTTATATACATTTGATAGCAAGCTAATCGGTCGGTAGTTACTAAGGTCCTTCTAGTCTACTTTTTATGTAGGAAAATTACTATAGCATTACACCATGATTTAGGATTTTTTTTCTTGACGTAAGCACTGGGTGTACTACTGAGCTTACTTAATATAATTTTTTCCCCCTGCATCTTTCAAAAGATTTATCGATATGCCATCTTCCCCATTTGCTTTTCCTCGTTTAATATTTTTAGAGCAATTTTTACTTCTTCCTTTGTAATTCCTGGTATACTCCTAACATCTACAGATAAATTTACTGACTCAGTTACTGTCTTCGATGAGTAGAGCTCTTGGTAAAAATCTTCTGTTCTTTTTACCATTGGTTCTCTCAAAGTGAACTCCAAACTGAAACCTGTGATATATATATATATATATATATATATATATATATATATATATATATATATATATATATGTGTGTGTGTGTGTGTGTGTGTGTGTGTGTGTGTGTGTGTGTGTGTGTGTGTGTGTGTGTGTGTGTGTGAGTGTGTGTGTGTGTGTGTAGTAGCAGATTTGTAAAATAAGACTTAACACACGGTCGGAGAAGGAGTTAAGAAAGACAGAAGATCTGCATATTTCGACCACTATCTGTGGTCCTCTTCAGCAGATTGGCTATGGTCATGTGCTATGGGCTACATAGGACAGACCACCCGTTCGCACGGAATCGGTTTCTGTGGGAGGGGAAGAATGTCTGTAAGAAAATTAAAAGATTGATATATAGTGTGGAGTGAGCGAGTAAATAATAGGTAAGAGGGGTACATTTAGGGGACAGGGAAAGGGTAGACTCAGGCTATATGTTCTTAATGAGGTCGGGGAGAAGGTTGACCGATAGTGAGGTCAAGTCCGGGCGCTTTTGAGATTGATTTATTTGCAGCCATCTAAAATATGCAATCAGGGGACCACTGACCTTTTGAG
>NC_134783.1:29688936-29713936 GCF_046742065.1 Oratosquilla oratoria | reverse complement strand
TGCATTGCAGTTACAAAACTTACATAAAATGGAACGCCACAACATAGATAAACCGTTGGAAAAATATGTGAGGCAAGAATATAGTTATTATCGAAAAGAGAATATGATAGAATGCGATGATCACCAAGGCTATGGTGTGCACAAAGTCATATATTCAGCGATGATCTCACGCATATGGGTGTCCCTATGATTGTACGTACGTGCGTGTGTGTGCGCTCGTGTGTGTTTGTGTATGTGTGTGTTTGTGTGTGTGTGTGTGTGTGTGTGTGTGTGTGTGTGTGTGTGTGTGTGTGTGTGTGTGTGTGTGTGTGTGTGTGTGTGTGTGTGTGTGTGTGTGTGTGTGTGTGTGTGTGTGTGCGAGTGTTAAGTTCCTAATGCATGTACACATGTTGAACAGTGCAATGTAAGAGGTCATGTTAGACTGGAAATTGATAGCTGGAGCTTTTTCTCAAATGAGAGTAACTTCAAGAAATTGTAGTCCCTGAAGGTCAATATTACTTACAACATTAGTTCACCAGACCAAATATTTCCCGTTAATTTTCATGTTGTGGTGTCTAGGGTGCTGGTTGTTCAGTCTTGCAGGTGCATAGAAAGGCGTCGACTAAAGTTACTCTTCATTTGGCCAATGTACATAATACTGTTAAGAAGGGAGTGGGTCGCTGAAGACGTTATTTCAGTGTTCGCACTGTGGATCCAAAGACCACCAGGCCGTCATTTTCCGTCATTTGACTTGTAAGGATGTGGAGAAGGCATTCGACACTGGTACGAAGGACTTAAGTACAAATTGTGCCACTACTACAACTTTGCCCTGCCGTTCATACGGTTGTCCTGCAACTACCTGGACGACAGGACAATAAGAATAAAGTGGCGGGACTGGTTGTTCTGATCTTTTTTACCTAAGGCTAGAGTGGATCAGTGTTCTGTCCCTGTGGCCACTCTTAATAATCTATGTACGAATGATTTCCCAGAGCCGGCTTATCCGCGCAACCTGGCTCTTATACTTTTAAGTGAGGACGACAGTAATTAAATTAGTAGGCACAAAACAATGGAGGGAGTTTTATATGTAATGCAGAGTATACTTGATGTGGCAAACGCATTGGGGCAACAATGGCATATTGAGACAAACACGTAGTTCAATGCTGTAAACTTCCACTGCAGCAAAACCAATAGAACGACCACGAACCCTCCTCCTTGAGATAAACAACACAAATATCCTAGTGAAGAACTACGCCTCTGTGCTAGGTAGTACACTGGACACTGGCCCTACCTTACCACATTTTCATACACAGGGAGCAAGGGCTAAAGCTGCGCTGAGCAAGCTAAAGAATTTAAAAGCCATAACACTACCCACATAGTGTTGAGTATATTTAGCCAGATGAACTTTACAAATAAGAGAAGGTTCAGAATACTGCAGCCTAATTCAACACGGGATCGGAATGGATCGTCTTCAGAACCTTTGAATCACTACACCAAGCTGCCAACATCCGTCCACCCGACCAACATAAGCATAAACTACTCTCTACATATCTTGTAAAACCCCAAGCCAAACACGAACACCTAATATGATACTAAACACCAAGACCTCACCGTACAGGGTATTTGTCTTTTGCGCCTCTCCCCAACCAATATACACCACAACTCGGGTATAACCATGTAGATATTGTTTAATATAACATTTACTGCTACACGCGGGATATGAGATAAGTTTATTTCTCATAGGAAATATACACACATTTCGCACGAACACCAACACGTCCACAAGCGCAAACATACACTTTTTTCTTATCCATGAATTTCCTTAATTTCTAATTTCTAAACTCGCACACGACATTTGTCTTAGATGTAGTCTCAATTCGACTGAATGTGTTGTTCTTTATCAGCACAGTGTAAGTCCCAGAGTTGGAATAGTACACCATCATACGGATTTCACTATTTTCACAAGACGGTTGGCAATTATTCTAAATATTGTCTTTAATTACCTTATCCTCTCTCTTGTAAAAATCCAAGAAAGTGTTTCGGTAAAAGACTGATATAATCAAGTTTGGGATAGTCTAATTTGGCGGACATCTTGCAGATGAATGGGATGGAAAGGCTGAACGAGAGAGATATATACTGGCTAAGTCTTTCCAGAAGCATTCTGCTAGGTTTACGAACTGGAAATCACATCCATATGAACTAGTACAATTGCAGGTGAATGGCTGAATGAGAGAGTCTCGCCAGTGGAATTCTGTAAAAAGACAGTGAAACGTAGGAAGAGTGGGTATCACTTCAGATCGATACAGCCACAAGGACGCATTTTCAATCGACTCATATTTTATAAACGCAAGTTTAATAGATGAAATTATCATCCACATATGTTGTGAGATAAGTTTAATATGACTAACCAATACTAGTTTTGGTAGAAAACGAAGAATATAATAATAGAAGATTTTGTTGTCGATTTGTTAACATATATTGATCGGTGGAATGAATGTTCTATTCTCTGAAGTACATGAAACTGATCTATGAGATTTATCATGTTAGATGTAAAATAAAATGAACTGACAAAGTTATGTGTGGCAAACATCTCACAATGGTACCAATTAAATAATTTATTGAGTCTGAGTATATATAATTAAATAATGCCATTATCAGGTTAATCATATTTGTCAAAATATGAACGTTGTGTAAGTTTATCAAGGAGAGAAAGGACAAAGGAGGAAGATGCAGATAAGAAGTCAGAAAGTAGAAGGAAAGAACTTATGGTTATCTGACAGTGGACAATTATTAAAAAGGAACATAGACAGGTAATAAACTGCGATAGAAAAAGAAAATCATCATCGTTTTATTTGGGCTTTAAGAGGAAGTACGTGAACAAAAGACTAAAATGAAGCCAAGGCTGAAAAGTCAAAGTGTAGAGCAGTGGTTCCCAGCCTTTTCTGGCTTGCCAAGCCTTTCAGAAGTCCCCGGCACCCTAATTAGAAAATCTAAATTCTAGTTTGCCAGTATTTTGTTGATTCAACATCAGTGCAACAAAATTTTGTCCCTGGATAATATGAAAATACTCATCTTTACACTAATGCTGCTTTAATGAACAAAAATGGATAACAGAGAGACTCGGTAATAAGAAAATGATTTTTGCCTTGAATTTTGACGGCACCCTTGTGTGCCGCGGTACACCAGTTGGAAACCACTGGTATAGAGGAAGGAAACGACTTATGGTTATCTGACATTGGGAAAACTACTGAAAAGGAACATCGACAGCCAATCAACTGCGATAGGAAAAAACCTTCATCCTGATTTTATCTGAGCTTTTAAAAATAAATCTGAGAACAAAAGACTAAAATGAAGTCAAGGAAAGAAACAACAACAAAGAACTAATATTTTACTTTAATCAAGAGGATGAAGGCTTTCATTTTACGAGGTTTGAGATTGTAAATTTGGTCGTTTAGAAAACAACTACTATCTGTTTAGTGGCAAGTTGTGGGTGCCTGTGTTTAGGGGGAAGGATAGTGAGGAGTAACGGATGTTGGGGTTTATGAATTATATATATATATACATATATATATATATATATATATATATATATATATATATATATATATATATATATATATTTTTTGGGCAAAGTCTTTCTCGTAAACAATTCCTATTAAATGCTAAAGCACAAGTGGCGTCAATGATTTTAAGAGAACATTTCTCTAACTCTCTGTATTTCCTTTTCTCTTCATTGCCTCCCTTGTTATGAAAAGCAGCACCGTCCCCGCGTGTCCAAAGGAACTTAAAACCGGCGTAGTATATAAATTTAAATGTTCTGAAGGGGCATGCAAGCCCCTCGATGTTAGCTACGTCGGCCATACCCTTACGACCTTAAGAAGAAGACTGCAGGCTCACCGTAACAACGGAGCCATTCACCAACATTTTGTCGATGCCCACGATAAAAAGCCGCCCCTAGTAGATCTCATAAGGGATACAACAATCATCCACCATGATAACAATTATGGAAGTTTAGTTGTAGCTGAGGCAGTGAGCATCGCTTTACAAAAGCCTATCTTAAATGTACAGATTTCATATGATTATGTCCTCCCCTCCAATAGAAAATACAGACCGTCACCACGGGACAAAAACCCACATGGGGATTGTGTCCAGACTTCCGGGACGTAATTCCACATCGGGAAGCTGCCCCGGTTACCCTTTCTGTCTCGGTAGGGTAGACAGATTCCCACCTTACGAGTGACATCTCCCTGCCGTTTTCACTAGGCCTTATATACCCATGTTTGTATTGATGTATTGTATTACCCTGAAGATGACCATTTGTAATGGTTGAAACAGCTGTCGGTAAAATGAATCAACATTCTGAAGCCTTTTACTATTTCCTTCAGAGTTTAAAATATGAAGAGAAAAGGAAATACAGTTAGAGAAATGTTCTCTTAAAATCGTTGACGCCACTTGTGCTTTAGCATTTAATAGGAATATATATATATATATATATATATATATATATATATATATATATATATATATTTAGCGAGTGAATGTTTTAACACAATGGTAAGATAGATTTAAAATCCCACTATCAAAGAAAAGAAAGATATGTGAAGATACGTATATTGCGGTCACTAACTGTGATCCTCTTCAGCGTGGCTTTACTTGGGCTTGATTAGCTTATACATACTAAGACGAGATACATAGAGGGGTCATAGGAGGTAAGCATACTAGTGCGTGGTTCGTTTGAGCCCAAATCATGATGACCCCAAGGCCAAACTGACTCTGGGTCAGATACATGCGCGACAGGTCTGGGTGGACAACTTGACGTATAATATTGTTGACGGTCCATATTATATATATATGTATGTATATATATATATATATATATATATATATATATATATATGTGTGTGTGTGTGTATATATATGTATATATATATATATATATATATATATATGTGTGTGTGTGTGTGTGTGTGTGTGTGTGTGTGTGTGTGGGTTTGTGTGTGTGTGTGTGTACACTGAATGATCCCCAGTACACAGATATTAATAATTTTTAACCATATTATATGGATGAATATATATATATATATATATATATATATATATATATATATATATATATATATATGCCTGTATGTGTTCACCCGATTGTAGTACCCAGGCCAAGTCTTGTGGAAGAAGGTGAACATTGTTCGGACGTCAAAGGGCACCATGACACTTGCTTTAATTTTGATTCCCTTATCCATAATGAAAGAGAAAGGAATTGGCCCTTTCTTCACAGTGATCGACTGAATAGTACCGGTGACCCAGATTGCCATGGAATTGGAAGTAAATGGGCTACTCCCATTTGTAGACGTCTTGGTAACACGGAAATGAGAGAACCTCATGACTAGTTCATACAGAAAACCCATACATACAGTCAAACCACCAGACTTCGGCAGTAACCACCCAGAATGCCTCAAGAGAAGTCTAATCCGAACACTGCCTAACAGAGCTGAAAAAGTGTGCTTCACGGGTGATGCGGAGAAGACAGAAAAATGATAACTACGGGAGGTTTTCCTGGTCAACAGTTATCCGAATAGAACCATACGGAAATGGAAGAGGACGCGACACTCCGAAACACAAATCCCACGCAGTTGACATAGGGTCGGAATCCTCTACATTAAAGGTTCATAAGAGGTAACGACCAGAGTACTACAAGAAAAGATGGCACAATTAGCACATAATCTACACAACAACCTTCACCATTACCTAACCAGGGTCAAAACCAGGAAGCACCAACACAGTAGTCGGGCATAGTGTACCGCCTTGGCTGCTTGGATTGTGATACAGATTACATAGGAGAAGCACAAAAGAAACTCACAACCAGGGTTGACGAATGCAGACAGTCAGACGCAAATGCACAGCTTCAGCACAATACAAACACGTCACTGAACACCAAAACAATATAGATTAGGAAGGAGTGAAAGACATTGAAAAAAATCCAAGGAAAGGTCTGGTCGACCAAGGAGGACTGCATCAATTTACCCAAGAACAAGGAACATGGCGCAGTATTATAGATTCTAAATACATTTGATCAGAATTAGGTCTTTATAAACATTGCATTTTTTTTTATCAATATCGAAGTAGGAGTTAACTGTCGATTTTGGTGGAACTGTTTTTACAAGACTAGTTACCATATTTCCTGTACCAGGATCTGGGAAACCCAGAAGAAATACATTAATACCATTTTTATTCAAGTAACAAATGAAGTGATGAATATGATTACATCTAGACTTGAGATTAAATAACTTCCAAGAGACCAAAATTCTATAGATACCAGCTGAGATGAGGTACTGTTGATCGCAAACATAAAATAAAAAATATAATTCTTGGGATCTGCAGCAGCATACATACATACATACATACATACATATATTAATGGCTATTTTCCCCTTACAAGGGAGGTAGCCAAAAAATCAAAGGAAAAACCCCACTCTCACCCATTCCATCCTCACGTACTCCACTCCCATTCACCCCCTCCCTCTTATTTTGGCTCCTCCTGGATAACGGGTCATCCCTCTATCTCGCCCACTTCACTGGGTCAGAAGCAGTGTAGCAAGACACAGCACATCCACAGTAAGACAGCTTCATTTAATCAGCAACACCCTCCTCCTCCCTCCGTCCTCTCATGCAGAAAAGGAGACGACTGGGAGAAATCCCTTCGGGCTGCGTCAAAATATTCACACATACTCCTCACCCCATTCCCAACTCCCTTCCATGCATCACAGCATTATCCATACACAACCATTCTTCATTCACCCCTATCTTCTGTTTTCTCCCTTCCTTCCTCAACAGACATTCCTCTTTTTACCAATGCCCCTTTTAGCACATCCATTCATATCATCCTTGGTCGCCCCCTCATGTTCATTCCTTCCACCTCTGCCTTCCAAATCTCTTTCACTAATCTTTCTTCATTAATTATTTCCATGTGTCCAAACCATCCCCATAGTTTTTCATCAACCCTATCTCCCAACACCTTTTACACCCGCGCTCTCCTCCTCACCTCCTCGTTTCTCACTCTATCCAGCCTAGTAAGCCTTATCATACTTCTCAGGTACATCATCTCAAACATATTCAAACTCCTCTTTTCCTATGTTATGTTCCATGTTTCTGCCCCATACAGTACTATCGGCACAATAACTCCTTCATTCAACCTCCTCTTAGCATCCATTCCCAAATATCTGTTTCTCATTACACTTTTTAATCCCCCAAGGCATTTACTTGCTTCTCTTAATCTATAGTACATTCTACTTCCACCTTCACTTCCACTCTTCCCTTTCCCGTCATACTCGCACCCAAGTATCTAAAACTATCAACTTCCTCCAGTCTCTCTCTTTTAATACTCACCCCCAATTTGCTGCTACATTTTCTCATTGTACATCTCATCACCTTACATTTGTCTACATTTATCTTCAACTTCCTTCCTTCGCACACCTTCCCAAACTCTGTCACTAACTTCCTTACTCCCTCCTCTGATCCTGCCACAAGTGCAGTGTGGTCAGCAAACAACAACTGGTTTATCTTCCTCTTTTCTCTATTTTCTTTAACCATCTTCAATCCCCCGACCCATTACTCTTGCGTTTACCTCTTGCAACACCCCATCCATATATAAATTGAACAGCCCAGACAACATGACACATCTCTGGCGAAGTCTCACCTATACCTCAGACCACCCACTCTCTCCATCTCTGATTCTAACACAGGCTCTACTACTCTTGTAAGAATTCTTGATTGCTCTTAACAACTTTCCTCCTATCCCACATATCTATAATACCTCCCACAGTGCCTTCCTGTTTACCCTGTCATAAGCCTTTTCCAAATTCCTAAAGGGTTAAAAAACACCCTTACCTTTTCCTAAAACTTTTTCACATATCTGCCTTACCACAAAAATCTAATCTATGCAACCCCTACCTATCCTAAACCCACACTGCTTCTCACCAATAACTCCCTCTGTTCATCTCCTAATTCTCTCAATCAAAACCCTCCCATAAGCCTTCCAAACTGCACTCAACAAGTTGATCTCTCTGAAACGACTACACTCACACTACTTCCCTTTTCCCTTGTAAAGTGGAACTATACAGGCACTCCAGTCCTCTGGCACTCTACCCTCTTTTAAACAAACATTAAACAACCTCACCAGCTAGTCCACCATCAATGTACCTCCCTTTTTTATACATTCCGCATGACACCCATCCAATCTTACCTGCTCTCATAATTTTAACAACTGCTATCACCTCATCTTTTATTATTTCTCCTCCAGTTTTTTTCACTCATCACTCTCATTTTCTTAGCGCTTCCCACTACAACTACGTTTACCTCCTTATCCTCCCTCACAATGAGCAACTCCCTAAAATACTCTGTCCATCTTCCTCTTACCGCTGTTTCTTCCATTATCATCTCTCCATCTGCACTTTTTACCTTTTCTTCTCTACTTGATTCGCCTCCTCTTTCTCTCTTAATTTCTTTCCAATTTTTTATTACTTTAAAAAAATTCTGTCATACTCTTACCTTATTTCACGTGTACTCTACTTTTTGCCTCCTTTGTCTTATGCTTTACTTCTCTTTTCTTTTCGTTGTACCTCTCATATGATTCTCTCGTTCTATTTTGTAACCCGTCTGTGAATGCTTGCTTCTTCTCTTCTACAACCTTCTTTGCTTCCTCATCCCACCACTCACTACCCTTCACTCTATTCCCTCCAATCCTCCTTGTTCCACACACCAACTTTTCTCACCTTGTGACTCCCTCCTTGAACCATCCCCATTCCTAGTTCTACTCTATCCTTCACTCCCTAACCACTCCTCTCTTAGCTTCTTGTGGTGCTCCCCCTTTTCTATCTCATCTAAGCAGTTTACTCTAAGCACATCCCTATCTCCTGTCCTTTTCCTCTTTCCATCTATCTTCCACTCTCAGCTTACCTTCGACAAAAAAAAAAAAAAAAAAAAAAAAAAAATCTGATATTTCCCACTCTCTCCCCTTAGAACATGTACATCCAGAACTCATCCTACTATTCTCCTGGTTACCACTATGTAGTCCATTAACACCCTATCTACCACCCTTCCATCCACCACCCTCTCCCATGTGTAATTATGCTTGACTTTCTTCCTAAACGCTACATTTGCTCTCATCAGCTCTCTTTCTAGACACATGTCCGCCATTAACTTTCCACTGCGATTTTTTCCTGGAACCCCGAGCTTCACAAACACTCCGTCTATTGGTTCATTTCTAACCTTAGCATTAAGATTTTCCAAAACCACTACATTGATATTTCTCCCTAAACCCTCTATGCACTTATCTAAATACATCCAAAAAGCCTCCCTTTCCTATACACTCTTCTCGCTTCCAGGCCCATATGAACTTACAAAAACTCACATCTCTCTTCCCAGTTTCACCTTCATCCACATTAGCTTTGAAAAAGCCTCTTTCCACTCCACCAGACGTTTACCTATCTCTTCACTCACTAGTATAGCCCCCCTTCTCTCCCTCGTCCCCTCTTCACTCCTGAGACCCGCCCAACTACACTTCCAAACTCAAACTCGCCCCTCCCTTTCAACTTACTTTCACTCAATGCCAACACATCCATGTTTATCACATACATACTGCCTATATCTACCATTTTAATCTCATCTGTACCGTATCCACGCACATTAAAAGACCCAGACCTTAGGGTTCTGGTTGGAAAACTCCTCCCAGAATCCCTTATGCCTTTTATCTATTTATTTATTTATTTATTTATTTGTTTGTTTTTAAAGGAATGTCTCTTATGGGGCTACAAAGAGAAGGATGCCTAGACCTATCCCAGTCCCGTTTTTGTTGCCTTTTACGATTCAAGTGGGAAGACTTGGTGGCAGCATTCTTTTCCTCCACAACATAAAAAAAAGACCTCCAAGACAAGCAAAAAAATAAAAAAAGAATTTGTAAAACGACAAAGTTGAAGAATGACTTTCTGTTAAGAAAGAACCAGTCAGGGTGTATGTACTTGTTGAGCAACATTCTTGCAACCCAGGTCATGCAGCACGCAAAACAGTAAATTACTGCTTACGGCATTTGGAATTGTTTATTTTATGTTTATCTATTATGCATTTTCTTTTATTCTTTTTGTTTTTGTTTTCTTTCATTATTGCGCAAAAATATTACATCCATTCCCTGTTCCAGATTTATCATATTAGAAAACAATCGGATTAAGTTACTATATTCGCAAAATAAATACATGGAACCAACTTTGTATTTATGTCTACTGAAGAATCTGGCAATAAGCATCGCCATATTGCCAAATGCCCATTCATTGCTATTCCTTGGGAGGTTATTGTAGCATTTTGCTATAAGCATAAGCTGATATGGACAAGACGAATTTATGAAATACTAGAGGGGGCCACATGACATCAGCTACTGAAGACATTTAATGTACAGAACTTAGAAAGTTGGGAAAGCTGAATGAGAAGACTATTAAGTAATACAAGCGTTGCATAGCTCCTCCGGTGATCAAGCGTGTAGGCGGTGTGGGTGAACGAACGGCATCGTTGATTAAGACGCCTTAAGTTAGTGGTTGAAACTCACTCTCAGAAAAGGTATGTGAAGGTCCTCCCAGAGTGGGTCAGTATTACTAAGAACTGGCTAAGATGTAGACAGACTATACTGTAATGGTAGTACAAACGTGCAAGACGAACTGGGAAGCTCGCTGGCTGAGTGGGTTAGGGCGTCGTTACTTACGGCGATGGTCGCGGGGATGGCGATTCTAATCCCACCACCGGCGAAGTTGAACCAAGTGCATAGTTTATTAAATTCCAAGCTACAAAGCCCTCTGTAAACGGGCACCGCCCTAGCTTACCGATAGGGGGGAGTTTGTGACGTTAAACCGCATCATCACAAACGTGCAACTGAAATTATCCTGAGAGGCCCTTCAGCGAGAGTTGTCTGTGGTAGTAAGCGACACACACATCACAGAGGACGTGATACACTGTAGGCAAGCAGTAGTTTGACACCCAGATTCCAAGATGTACAATCAAGGCTCTCGAAAAATTGGTGAAGATCATGACAAGCAAGTGCAAAGGATCACAGAGAGGTCGTCGCCTGAAAAGGGTGGAGTCCTGCCTGATCTAGTTACCTTATTCTAGCTTAGAGAGCACCAGAATTCTTACTATTGGTTAAAGAAGTGAACACCCGGGTACTTGGGATAAGGAAGTGTTTTTGAGGTCACAGCTTTCTTTTTCCGCAAATTGTCGAGTCACCTTCAACTGAACCTAACCAATTAAAAGGAGTAGAGGAAAACACAAAGCGCGTGGAAGCCTAGCGACCGCGGAATGTCGGGACAAGGAGACCAGCGACCGCACAAGTCTAGGGAGAAAGAATGACTGCACTCAGTACACGAACACGAATATTAGAACTAGCAGGCCAGAGAACTGAAAAAGAGGTAGATCTTAAATGAGCCGATGGCTGAAAAAACAGAAACAGATGATTGAACAAAAATAAAGCAGAATAGATAAGAGAAGAGCAGTTAAAGGCCAGATACTGTGATGCTTTCCGGATAATGTAGGAGGATGGAAGAAAGCAACAGTATGATTATTATTTATCGGAGGCTACCAAACCAATCAGAATAATTCAAATGCATTTACTGCGACAAAGATGCACGAAAAGATAAGATTCTAATCACGTGTGACAACATCTGATGTACTGGGGGTCTTATTAACAGTCCAACAAAGACGAGGATGTAAAAACTAACGTGATATATGAAGGTAAATCTTAAAGTAGAGAGGTTAGAGGAGGTGAAGCTGAAAGAAACTAGGTTCCCTTCTCTCCAATCAAATATGATAGAGAGACCTAAATATAGTTGTTCTTCGACGATCTTTCTAGAATTTTTAAACTCAGACCAAGAAAGACGTCTGAAGAATGAAACAGAAAAATGCAGAACATACTCATTAGCATAAAAGTGTCTAGGAGAAGATGTGTGGTTAAATGAATCAATTATATGCAGAAGAAAATACGAAGCTGATAGAACAGAACCCGATGGGACATTATAAGTTGCAAGTGTTGGAGACGCTCATTAAATATATACAACGACCGAACCACAACAGCTGAGCTGTCAGAAAGAGTCAGAAATAACAAAGCAGAGCAAGTGATATCTACCTTAGGGAATCAGATTTGCACCAGATTCTAATAAAAGTTTTTGGAATATCTATCACAACAGCATAGGTCTTAGTAAAACTCTCTAAAGAAGATGGCTAAGATTCAGAAAGATGTTCGAAGGTTCTCAATAAAGTGTTCTTTACGAAAGTCATGATCATAATCGGAAAGAAGTTTATGAATCGAAAGGTGGTGCGTAGCCAGTGTCACGAGGAGTGTTGTTGCGGCCAAAGTTGTCACCTTTGCCTAATACACTTGGACTGTTTGGGCAGGTAACAACCACTGCTGGGAATCGGAGTGGGGTGTGGGACTCGAACCCACCGCTAAGAGAATACGAGACCACGCTTCCGTTTAGATACCCAGCACACATGAACAGAAAGATGTTTCATAATAATCTTATTAGGCATATATTAAAAAGATAGATAAACAGGAATTTAAAAATGTAAGACGGTAGTAAGAAGGTTGAGAGTGGTCACCTTTCTTTGGGATAAGTTAAATGTACGAGGGAGTTTGGGGGCTAAGCAAGCTTTTCGCTCGGTGGGTCCCTAGGTAGTTGCGCCCAGATCAGCAGCAAACAATGGCAGATCTTTCGATGGAAATTTTGATAAAGTGGGATGAAGACTCTGAATTTTTTCTGCAGAGAATTGTGACGGGATGAAACATGACTTTATCAGTACGATCCCGAGGACAAAATTCAATCAAAGAGGTGGCTGCCCCAGGGTGGAAGTGGACCAGTCAAAGCAAAATCTGAGCGTTCAAGGGGAAAGGTCATGACCACAGTTTTCTAGGATGCATAGGAGATTTTGTTGGTTGACATCCTCGAGAACAAGAAAACAATTACATCTACTGATTATGAATGCGTTTTGAGAAAACTATAAAAAAAGTCTCGAAAAAACGCCCTGCATCAACGCGTCCTCTTCACCACGACAATGCACGCGCTCACGGTGCTCGGCAGACAAGAGTTGTGTTACGTGAATTTCGATGGAAAATCATCCGGCATCCCCCTCACAGCCCCGATTTAGCCCATTCGACTTCTTTTCGTTTCCAAATTTAAAAAAAATAATGGAAAGGTACCAATTTTTCATCAGTTGAAGGTGCAAAAAGAACTGCTTTGACATGGTTCAGATCACATGATCCTGAGTTCTACTCAGACAGACTTAAAGGCTGGTATTAAAGTTTGTAGAAGTGTATTGACCTTAATGGAACATATTTTGAAAAACAAACATCATAAATGAAGCATTTTTTCATACTGTCCTTTTTCCACGAACTTTTTGAAGCCCCCTCGTAAGAATGATTCCAACATGAAAGGTAGGAGAAAGTTGACAGGGACGAAATGCTTTGCCTTCGCAGGGAGTTAGCGCGCGGACACAGTTTTCTAGAAAAATATAGGTTATTTCATCTGGTCCTTCGATCTTTTATCAATGGCAGATATGGTAAAAAAAAGAAAATCCTTAAATGAAGTTAGGATCGAAAGGGTGAGTAAGTCAGAGGAGACGGTAGCAGAAGGAATCACACCGTAAAGTAAAATCTTGTTAGTTGTTCTTCAGCCAAATTTTTTTTCTTTAAGGGAGAGGCACTAAAGCTGCCGACGATGCGGAAAAAAAAGATATATACGAAGATGTGAAATAGTTGGAAATGCTGTTTGCTAGATGCCAGGAATTGCATAGGCATGACTTTCTCTTATATCGATTGAGGACATGACATTGTTACTGGAACGTGACCTCAGGCCAAATTTGTGCTGCTGTTAGAATTGAACTGATTGTGGTGGAGACTGACTTTATAGTTTGTCTAAACGTGCTTTTGAATAGCCCAAATTTTCACTATAGAATACTATTAATCACGAAAATATACCTACCTTACAGTCATCACTTCTATCACGATTACCCATCAATTTAGTATTTACATCACTCTCTACATTGAGTCTTATTTTAATTTCTTTTAAATTCATATTCATACCTGCTGTCAAGTAGTGAGAAAATAGCTTTACCTGCAAAGTGGAAGACCAGTATTTCCCCTCCGAAGCACTGCACCGTCATAATGAGTCCCTGAAGAGTCCTGAGGGCCTTAAAATTTGGATCCCACGCTTTGCCGACGTCTTCAACGAGAAGGATGTAAAATGTACCATGTAGTGACATAGACGCGCTCAGAATACACGCTGTTGCCTGCAAAGAAGTCGAATGTTAGAGGAATGTTTATAGTACAACCGTGGTTATAACACATTTGGTTGTACTAATGGTGATGCTACCAGTACTTTTATCTTACCAAGTTTTATGTGTATTATGATATACATTAGAATGAGATTTATCTTCGTCATTTTTTGTATATATCTGTTACCACCTTATACAACTAAAATTTATGAATGATATCTACAAAATCCCGAGGGGTATAGAGACAAACCACTAGAATTTGAATACATATAATACATATATAAATGAATAAATATGATGATAAAGAAAGACAAAAGATTAATTGTCAGATGCCTTCGAATATGCTGTACATATACAGTACAAATCGTTGAATTTGTTCACTCTGATGATTCGTAAACCATTTGTCCTCTTCTTGCGGTCCTGATTTTTTGTTCTAGCTTACGTTGGAGAGCTTTATGCAAACGGCGAAAATCCGGGACATGCATGGTTTTAGAACTTTGAAAGTAAGGGTAATTTGGATACAAATTATTCCTGTGCACTTTCCATGGAGGCGTTATGAGGGCATGTGAATAATAATAACAATAATAATAATAACAGTTGGCAGTGATATATATATATATATATATATATATATATATATATATATATATTTATATATATAACATAGAAAATCTCATAGGAAAGAATACTGTATCTATGACAATTTACCAAAACAGCATTGTGATCTAACAGTTTCGGATTGTTCCATATTTTGAGAACTCTGTCACCAACGTCCAATTATTACTGATATAAGGTGCACCTGTACTTACGAAAAACAGCGTATTCCTTGGTTGGAATATGACCTTCAGCAGATCTATCATCTTAACTTTCTTCTCATTCGCCAGTACAGGTATCTCCATCCGGGTGACAATGATCATGTCCAGGAAGCACAAGATGATGGCAACAATGAATCCAGGAAAATAGTCTTTCTCCGGAAGGCCTAAGGAATAGAGGTCGACGAGGGCACCAATCGTCAAACCACAAATGCCCCATCCGATAGTGCCGAAGAGACGTTGTTTACCGTATAGATGACCATCTTCCCCTGCAAGATGAAATATTTTTTTATTATCTTTTTAAACTCCTGTATTTGGTTTGGTTTATTACGATGTAAGATATTTAATGAGATGGAGTTAAGATTGAAGTAATGGTTAAAAAAAAAAAAAAAAAAAAAAAAATATATATATATATATATATATATATACAGTATATATATATATATATATATATATATATATATATATATATATATGTGTGTGTGTATGTGTGTGTGTGTGTGTGTATATTACAAGTTTACCTCAAGTAATGCTAATTAAGATAATTATGATCATAACAATAAGAACTAGTCATTAGGAAGCTTTTTTCTGGAAGGCATATTCTACTGAACTGAAAATAAACTTCCTTTTTTGAGGGGTTTTCTAATTTTTTTTCTTTTACTGTAAAGACTGGGAAAGTATACGAAAAAGTGTT
This sequence comes from Oratosquilla oratoria, assembly GCF_046742065.1. NCBI lineage: Eukaryota > Metazoa > Arthropoda > Malacostraca > Stomatopoda > Squillidae > Oratosquilla > Oratosquilla oratoria. The sequence goes on along the minus strand of NC_134783.1, from coordinate 29,698,153 downwards.
TCATTATTGATGTCAATATTTTATGTATCCATACCCGCAAGACCAAGACAATTCAAAACAACACCAAGACGATAATAAGGGAATTTCAAACCTTTATGTGGGATATACATAAAGAGGAGTCTAAAGTTTCGAGTTCATAAGAGATTCTACGGAGTACTGTTTACTGGGGGAGAATTCATTGAATTAATTTTGTGGTGACAAATTGAGACACAACACATAGTGCCGTTCCCCAGTAACCAACACTTAATAGAATTCCATGTGAATGCCCAAGTCCACTATATTCATATTCTACTTAAATACAACAATCTGTCTGGATAATGCGCAGGTAGGTGCAGGAAACATTGACATTAATTATACTCTTTTTCTTGTGCTTTTTGAGTCCCCAAACAAAAGTAAGATAAAACAACGACAACAATGAAACTTCTGATCAGTTCAACAGAATGTACGTACACACACACACACACACACACACACACACACACACACACACACACACACACACACACACACACACACACACACACACACACACACACACACACACACACACACACACACACACACACACACACACACACACACACACACACACACACACACACACACACACACACACACACACACACACACACACACACACACACACAAACACACACACACACACACGCAAACACATACTTTTTTTTTGCTAATTTTTCTTCATTTATTTTTTCAATACATTAAATCACCACATGACTCTGGTCTAATCTGTCATAAAAATGTATATATATATATATATATATATATATATATATATATATATATATATATATATATATATATATATATATATATATATATATATATATATATCTTTCAACAATTATTCTCTGCCCCACCTCTACATTTCTCATTGTCCATTCCTGACACACCTGACGTATTTCTCAAAGATTTTATTTCAAATACATTTTGACTACTCTTTCCAGCCTTTTTTACATTTCATGTTTTTATTCCATACAGTACTATGGGCACAACCTTTTCTTAACCAATATTTCTTTTCATTCATTCCCAAATGCCTTTTACTCATTGTACTTTTTATTCCACTAAGACATTTTCTCACTTACTACACTATACAACTCCCCTCCACATCTGCCACTCTAGTCACAGTAATCTATAGACCAAGATACTTGAACCCTCCACCGAACATTTCACCATTCAAATTGACTGTAGGAGAGAGGCCAAACGCAGAGTATGGGATCCAATGTATTTGACATTACGCCCTGCTGGGCGAAACGTCAAATATATTGGATCCCATACTCTGCGTTTGCCCTCTCTCCTATAGTGCTGTTGCAGTCGTTGCTGCTTTTACTCATTCAAACTTACATTCAATCTGCCACCGTCAATGTTCCTTGAACATTTTATATATTTACTTGTACTCACAATCTCTCACAAATTTCTTAATTCACACTCCTATCCAAACTCGATCACCAACTACCTCAATCTCTCCTTAGACTGAACCTCAACCACAATGCCATTTGCAATTAACAACTATCATTTTCCTCTTGCCAACCATTCTCAACCAATAATTTCAAACTTGTGCCTAGCATTTCACATATTTTCCTTACCATTAAATAGATGAGCATATCAAAGAACTCTGGTGACATTACATTAGCCTGTTGCAACCATAAAGTAACCTGTTCAAAAAACAACTTTATCATATTTTCTTACGGTACTGTACTTTTTCCCATGTTTTTTGACCTGAAAAGCCAAAAGTTACATCCATTTTTGCTTAGAATGTATGGAGGTACTACCGCATGGAGGCTGAATATTTTTGCTATATTTTACTAAAAGGGCCAGTTTTGAGTAACTTCTAAGCATATTTTGTGATATAATTTTTCATCTATTTAAGATAGAGCAACAAATTAGATACCAAATGAAAGAACAGGATCTAGTCTACATGTAGCAACCGTTAGATTTGATTAATTTTTCCCGTTAATGTTAAAAGATATTAAATTGTTGAAAAGCCTGAATTTTTTGCTAACCTGGAGACACGTTTTTTGTATGAATGTTTGAATTTTAAATGAATTTATACCAAAAATCATGCATAATCTCAGCATTTAATTTCATATTTCATATTTACATCAACCTGTTAATAATGTTGGGCAAAACTGAGCAGTACAAAAGCAAGGTCAACACAGAAACTCGATCCAAATCCAGAAGACTATCTACAAGATACTTCACAATGGGATTAAGCAAGGAGCTAGGAGGACGCACAGTTAATGTCTCAGAACCTCCACCTACAATCCACAAGCAAGTATCAAGTCGGCTAAGACCAGATCTCTGTGATGAGATGATGCTCAGAGACATCCTGGGTAGTGAACCTTAGTTAGTTAGAGGGCAGGATAGATAAGATGGGGGAGAGGGAGGGAGGGGGGGATTTGGTGGTTTAGTGGAAGGAAAGAATGATATGGAAGGAAGTTAGAGATGAGATAGATGTGGGGCAGACCCACTTGCTCGGTTATTTTTATAGTCTCGTGAACTGCATTTTTTTTTTTTTTTTTTTTTTTTTTTGAAACCTGGGACCACCTTAGAGACTTTAGCTGTGCTCGTGCCTGGACCACCTGGTTACCTTGGAGGGAAGTTACTGGGAGTATCTGTCACCGACAGCTCAACAGGTACAGCTCAAACTGAGGCATCAATGGACTTGTTGGAGACATTGAGGCTTACGGATGTTACAACTGTCCTCGTTTTTTACCCTACATCCAGTAACAGTGGCGTACATAAGGGAGCTGCCAAACTGCTTGAGGAAAGGCTGATTGCTAAAGTGTTTTACCTGTCGTGCAGACACCACATCCTGGAAGTGCTAGTTGGAGAAGTCTGGGAAAAGCTGTTTGGTAAGGTGAAGAGTCTAGAGAACCACTGGTTCAGACACTTCAAGGATGTGTGGGGGGAAACTGACAACAAACACCCACTAGAACCCTGATGATCAGAAGCAAATGGCTCACGGAAAAGAAGAGGGATTGTAAGAAAATACTTTATGACATCTACACATCTGAAAACCCACCGAGAACTGACTACAAGGAAATGGCTGAGCTTGCAGTGATTGTTCTTGGAGGCACATCTCCCCCGTGGGATTCACTGGGCTAGATGGATGGCCGGGTACTTGAAGAGACTATTGCAAAACTGGAACAACTCGACATCTTCCTGGTGCTGCTCTACACGCCTTTGTGGACAATGTCAACACATGCTGCGGATGCTCCTTTGAATTGTCTTCAGCTCATGTTGAGGTACAAAAGATCAGACCCAGAGGTTGCCGAAGCAGTTCTTCAGATGGAAAATCACAAGTGGTACTTGAAACAGGAGGCTGTGTCATTCGCGCTCTTCAGCAGCAGCCTGAGTGATAAGCATTACCGCTCAACTGCATGCTACTCAGAAGCCAGACAGCTTCAGAAGGGGTACACCTGTGTTTCAGAAGGTGACAGCCAAGACGACAATAATAGATCTCATTGGTCCGAAATCCCACCTTCTGTTAGACATCCTCAGCATTAGATGTGACTGGCTCCTGGATCGGGTTCAATCATGGTCAGAGAAGGAGGACTACAAGAAAGCCTTAGAATACTCGTATGTGTGAATGGTATCATTGAGCGTGGAGTTAAGATGATGAGTGATTTTGCAAATGCTATCACCTCAGATCTCAAACAGATGGAATATCTCCTCTATGCTGTGGAATACAACAGACGGCGCTTTGAAAGCTTCAAGAAGCAAACAATTAACAAATGACTGTGTAACATCATTTTGATACATATGATAATGATTATTCTGGTAGTTTCAGTTGATGGTTTGACTTGTTGCAAAATTACACTTTCCATTTTGTATGATACGTTAAATGTATAGAATTTTGTTATTTTTCTGTAGATATTATGAATAGCATGCCAGTTTTTGTACAATATTAATCAGACTGCACACGTTCAAAAGAACATTAAATTTGCTTTAATTTGATAACTATTTTGTTTCTCTATCTAGCTCCATCCAAAAACCATGTCTCCAGGTTAGTAAAAAAATCAAGATTTTCAATAATTTTGTATCTAATAAATATCAGGGGGAAAATTCATCAGTTCTAACGATTGGTATATGTAGAATAGATCCTGCTCATTCATTTGGCACCTAATACGTTGCTCTATCTTGAATAGATAAGGAGTTATACCACAAAATATGCTTAGAAATGCCTTAAAATTGCCCCTTTTGGGAAGATATTGTAGTTATAAAAAATTTAACCTCCATGCGGCAATGTTTCCATACATCCTAGATAAAAATGGAGGTAATGTTTTCAGGTAAAAAAGCATGGGAAAAAGTAATGTAACGTATGAGAACATGAAAAGTTGTTTTCTGAACATGTTTTATAAAGTACACTTGCTTTAAATGATTCAAATCTTACCATAGTAGTAATAGTAGTAGTGATATGTATGAAAGTATGTATATATGTATGTATGTGTGTGTGTATGTATGCATGTCTGCATGTATGTATGCATGTCTGCATGTATGTATGTAGGTATGTATGTATGTATGTAGGTATGTAGGTATGATAATGACAATAGTGATAATACAAGAATTAGGATAAGGGTAAGGAAAATGATAATGTTTTTTTTTATAATGATAGTAATCATTATCATAAATCACTATAAATTTCATTATCATAAATCGTAAAACCTTAAGCCAGAATAAGAAATATCAATAAAATGAAAATGGGTTAATGGTGAAAATAATTTTTTTCAAGTTTACCTAGTAACATGTAGCAGATGGAATCTCTGAGATTACTGGCGATGAAGGAACAGGAACTGACAAAAAAGAGACAAGCAACAATTCCCCAGAACCAAGGAAGACCTGGAAGTTCTTCTATTGAAGCTTCATATCCATTTGACCCTTGATCGGCTGTAGCGGGGTCTTGACTCCCGTCTTCGCCTATTACGTTAACTTTCTTGAAGTCCACAAGTCTCTGTTGCTCAGTTTTTTCCTCACAGGGTTCTGTAATACCACATAACGGTGTCACGTTAATAGGGACACCCTGCTTGTTTTCGATGTCACTTGAAATTGCGTTTTCTATGAGGTCTTCGAGGTGCGTGTCTTGGTCGATGTCGTCGGCTAATATCGAATGCAAGGTACGTTCTCCCTTCTCGTCATACGCAAATCCGAGAGAGTTGGCTGAGTTGTTGAGATTAGTTACGTTTCCCTCGTGCTTCAGGAGTCCTTCTGGCATGATGTGTGGGATCCAGTAGACTCCGGAAAGGGCAATAGGAGTAATTAGATTGGCAATGATGAAGACTACCCGATGAGATTTGAGGATGTCTGCTAGGAAGATGACAAGGGTTCCTGTGAGAACGCCCGTCACGGGCATTATGGTCCATATCAAGCCAATGCCTTCGGGCGAGATGCCACGCTGCCTCATCATGAGCGTTAGGAAGACCAACAGAGCTCCGGTACCTGCGGAGGAGATTTGGTCAGACGTTAGTCGCATTGTTCTTTGACAAGTCGAAGAGAACGAGATGCAAGTTCGAGGTTTCGTCATGACAAAGTCGGTCTTTTTTTTTATAACTCACCTGAAGTTCGGAGGAGAAAGTGGAACTTAATACTCAGGAGTTTTTTGTTCGGGTGAAACCAGTCACTGAATCTGGTTCTCTTAGGCTCCTGGTCCATTTCACTCTCTCTCATGCTATCAGTGCCGCGGGATTCTGTGTCCAAGTCGACTTCAGAAAAGGTTACGTGTTTTTCTGGGTCATTATGTTCCATTGTGCTGAAGATTGTCAATTCTCTCTGATTTAGAAAAATAACACCAGTAGCTGTTTTTAGACTACCATCACTAGTTGATCACAGTCCTCGCCACAAAAACTAGAAACAAATCTAGATACTTTATGCAATGCATCACTAAGTGCATTTCTGTAAAAATCACATTTTTTTTAGACACTTGTTGAATGCCACACCTATATAATCTTGGCAAAATTAAAAACTCATATTACGCGAGAATAATGCACATAATTGCAATTAATCATAACACCACTATTGTCCATTTCATTTCACTTATCACATTCCTATTAGAATACATCAACTAACATTCACAATTACACTTTCGCTTTTCGTAAGAAGCCTCGGGGTGACTCTTCCGCCTCCCACGCAAACACGCTTCGCATTTGTTTACACGGGGAAGGCACTGTCCAATGGGAAACCTCACAAACACATGTGAAACGTGGAATGTGGGCCCGGCACACCCGTCTTGGTACACAGTTAAACGCCCAATGGCCGCATCAACCGAAGGTGAGAGCAACTCACAAGACGAGAAGCTTCCAGTCAACCTGCACCACCTTACCTTGGCCCACATCATGAGTATAGTTCACTTGCCTCAGTCAAATGATTTATCTATACACAATATACATACATACACATACATATATATATATATATATATATATATATATGTATTAATTGGTACATACATACACGTACATGTATAATCATATACATGCATATATGCATAAATACATATATATATATATAAATATATGAATGTATATGCAAAGTACATTAATGAAAAGAAACTACTGGAGTAGAGCGCTTTCGTTTATTACATCCAGTGCAGAAAAGCACTTGACGTAATACACGAAAGCGCTCTGCTCCGGTCATTTTTAATTTTCATTAGTGGTTACCTTGCATCTGTGAAACTAACGTTTCTAGTGTTTTTATTGCATTAATATATATATATATATATATATATATATATATATATATATATATATATATATATTAACGTATATACAAGTTAACCACTAATAAAAAGAAACGACTGGAGCAGAGCGCTTTCGTTTATTACATCCAGTGCAGAAATGCACTGGATGTAATACACGAAAGCGCTCTGCTTTTGTCATTTTTTATTTTCATTAGTGGTTACCTTGCATCTGTGAAACGAACGTTTCTAGTGTTTTTATTGCATTAATGTATATATATATATATATATATATATATATATATATATATATATATATATATATATATATATTATTATTATTACTTTTTTTACTGCCTCTACCGCACCGTCAGTGGAAACATTTGTAAATAACGCTTTAACATCATAGCTAACTAACTTTTCCCCCGTGAAATCTAAACCCTTAATCTTGTCAAAAGATCGTAAGAAAATTCTAACGATTTTTTGACAAGACTAAAGGATATCGATTTCACGGGGAGAAAGCTAGTAAGCTATGATGTAAAGGCGTTATTTACAAATGATTCCACTGGCGGTGCGTTAGAGGCAGTAAAAAAACTAATAATATATATATATATAAATATATATATATATATATATATATATATATATATATATATTGTGTGTGTGTGTGTGTGTGTGTGTGTGTGTGTGTGTGTGTGTGTGTGTGTATGTATATAAGTATTCGGAAAACCATGAATATACGTATATGTACGAATATAAATACTTTATTTTATCGGAAATTGTCATCGATGTGAGGATGATTCTTACAAATCCATAACAGACGAAAAGTGTCCATGAACTATGAGAACTGTCATGCTATCCTTGTAAAAGTCTTCCTCTTCCTCTCTGTCTATTTTTTCTGTCTCTCTCTTTCTGTCTCTCTGTCTCTCTGTCTCTTTCTCTGTCTCTCTGTACTAGTATATCTTTCATTCTACTCGTTACTATTATGTAGGGCAGCTTTCGTGTTACTGAGAATAGATGTTTTGGGTCAGCTCACAGTATAAAGTTTCTTGGTATAAATGTCTTGTCTTTTCTTGAGGAGTGTTTGTAGACCTCAAGGCTCATGAGCAGGATGTATAAAGCAGAGTATATCAATTTCTGGAGATGCCAATGACATGTAATAAGTACGATAGTTCTGTCACACACACATGCCGAATGCATAAAGTGACCCGTAAAAAATAGATAATTGAAAATAGATGACTAATAAAATAAATAGATAAATAAATAAAGTAAGAAATGAATACATAAAGATATACATTTATAATGAATTAAGATGAAATGAAAATCAAAGAAATGAAATTGAAATAAAATGAAATGAGAAAAAGAAGTAAAATAGAATGAAATATAATAAAGTATGATAAAATAAAATAAAACATAATTAGATGAAATAAAAGAAAAAAAAATAGATCATAGTAAAACAGGGTGAAATATGATAAAGACAAATAAGACCAAATAACAAGAAATATATTGAAATAGAATGAAACAAAAGAAATCAAAATAAAATAAAATTTATTTGAAAAATAATAGCACTGATGAACATGGCAACAGATGGTTATATTTGAAAAAAAAGTAAACTTAGAAGATACTACATTTGTTCATTTTTATTATTATTATTATTATTATTATTATTATTATTATTATTATTATTATTATTATTATTATTATTATTATTATTATTATTATTATTATTATTATCATTGTTATTATTATCATTGTTATTATTAGTATATATATACATATATATATATACATATATATACATATATACATATATACATATATATATATACATATATATATATACACCTTTTGGGGATAGTCTTTCTCTTAAGCAATTACTGTTAAATTCTAAAGCACAAGTGGCATCAATAATTTTTAGAGAACATTTCTCTAACTTTCTAAGTATCATTTTCTCTTCATGGTTTAAACTCTGGAGGAAAGTACGAAAGTCGTCAGAGTGGTTTTCCATTTTATACCGACAGCTGTTTCAACCATTTCACATGGTCGTCTTCAGGGTAAAACTGATTACAAGTGTGAAAAACATTAGAATATAGCTTAATAATTGACGAGACAGTTAGTATTACTTTACAGCAGCCTACATTAAACGTCCAGAAGTCATCGGATCATGTCCTCCCTTCCAATAGGAAAAACAGACCCGCACACCGTGACATTTGCCCACTGGAAGTTCCAAGACGACAAGACGTGACATTAGCTCCCCGTAGGTCTCGGCGAGAGGGTGCATCTAGACATTTGCTCACCGGGAGTGACAACCCGACAAGACGTGACATAAGCCCATCGTTGGACTAGGGCCCCCTTCCTGGCCCCGCCCACCCGCATATTCCCACCAATCATATTCCACCATTTTTATTTCTTCTCTGCTGTTTGTACGGCCCACGGGCCTTTATATTCTAATGTTTTTCACACTTGTAATCAGTTTTACCCTGAAGATGACCATGTGAAATGGTTGAAACAGCTGTCGGTATGAAA
>NC_134783.1:29676436-29686436 GCF_046742065.1 Oratosquilla oratoria | reverse complement strand
AGCTTCTTGTGAACAATGTTTACCCAAATTGTACAGCTACTATAATAAAGTAGTTGCCTCTGTCTGTCTGTTTGTTTATTTGTTTGTTTTTAATCACGAACTCCTCCTAGGGTTTTGCAGATAGATCCCCATAACCATATATATTATGATACCCTATCCCTCCAGGTACATGGAAAACTATATTTCACTTGAAAAAAATATATGTATTTTGGTTAGGGTTAAGGGTTAAAGTTAGGTGGGTCATGGTTAGGTGAGTGATTATTCACAAACTACTCCTAGATTTTTGCAGATAGACCCCCTATAACCATACATATTCTGAAACCTTACATTTGTCTGTCTGTCTTTTTGTTTATTTGTTTGTTCAGGAACTCCTCCTAGGGTTTTGCATATAGACCCCCATAACACTGTAAATACAAAGCCTTCTTCTTTACTACAATTCTATGTTTGTTAGAACATTTAAAGAAATGCAGATCCTCGCTGATGGGGCCTACTTCTCGATGTGCACAGTACAGATACAAATGGTATGACGAAACACCAGCAAAAAGAAAAAACTAAAAACAGTCACACAACAATCATCATATGCAAACTACTACAATCACAAAAGAACGTAATCTTATGTGTTACTTGGTGGTAAACAGCATACACCAACAGGATAGTAACCACGTAGTAAGCGCTGAAACTATCAGTTGTTTTAAAAAACGATTAGACAACTTTATGGATGGGGACGACAGGTGGTGATGGATACGGAGCTGCCTAGTGTAGGCCTTATGGTCTTTTGCAGTCTCCTTTATTTCTTATGTTCTTATGTTCTTATGATAGCGTTCAGTGCTCAGTGGGAAGGAACGGACAGCGCAAACTTTCTAGTAAGTCATCCAAGTTGTTGTACGTTAGCCACTGGTCAAGGCCTGTGCCTTCGATTGATTCTTTCATGGATCTTCTTGGGTTGTTGTTCATCAGCGTCATTGTACGAGTGAAACGCTGTTACTAATATACGCTGCGTCATTACATTGTATTTCTTCGGCCTGTAGTAAGTGACCTTGTAAAATGCACTGTACAGTTTCAACTTTACATGTTGCTTATTATACCATTCTTATTTCTTGCGGCTTTCTTATCTTCATTACTCATTTATATTATCATGTTCTTTGTTTGTACTACATGTTATTCCACGTCCTAATTTACTACAGTAACGTGTTTGTTATGTGATTCACCATGGCCTTGTATCACGTGTGAGAATCAACACCGTATGAGATCGAAATCTTTATTGTTACGACGTTTCGCTTGTTACAGCTTTTTCAAGTCGGCTTTTGCCATTGTGTTTCAACTTGTATCACGTGCTTGATTCGTGTTCCAATGTTGATGTCACTTACAGTAAAGATAACACCACGAAAAAAAAAAAAATGAAAAGAAATGTAAGACGTACGTGCAGTGGAAAAAATAGAGAAAATTCCGATTGTTCAGTTGTAGGAATAGAGATAAAGTTCAAATAATAAAAGAATAAGTGACAAAGAGTAGAAGATAAGAAATGAAAAAGACAAGAGACGTGACAGGGAATTTTTTGGAAAAAAAAATAAGTGAAGTTGTGTATAAGAGTTGCGAAAGCTGAACAAAAAATAGAATCCAGAATGAAGTACACGGAGAGAGAAAGGAATAATTTGCGATGTAATATATTTAGAAACAAAGGAGAAATGGTGGCATAGAAAAAAAAAATCTGACAAAGGATAGCAGAGAAGCATGAAAAGAAGAGAACAGAACAATGAATATAATAGATAGAAAAAAAAATTTCTATAAGAATGTAAGAAGGGAAGACAAAACAGGAGAAACCCACGAATAGGCGGGAGAATGTTTGATGAATTTTAAGAAATGTAAGGTCCCAGTCACACTAAGCTTACGACCTGTCTCCGACCACCGACGACCAGGCTGATTTGTGCTGTTTCTCTGTTTATAGAAAATAATTCAAGACAATGCTACAATTGCAAGGAATTTTCTCCTCCTCCTCCTCCCAGTCATGAAGATGATTATGAAATAGCCATCAGGCGCTAACCACGAGAAAGAGGGGGTCGGAGACAAGTCGTAAGCTTGATGTGACTTGGGCTTAACCCTTTAACCTCAGATAACATGATGAAAAAAGGGCATACTTTGAAAAAAAAAAAAAAAAAAAAAAAAAAAAAAAATCTAGTATCTAATTGTTTATAGCAAGGGCTAGCATGAAGAATCTGAAAACATTTCAGTGCCTCTCATGACTACAGAGGAAAAAACTAGACATGTGTATAGGTGTTTTATAAAGTACATTACCATATCCGGTTTTTCGTATCTACACAACAAGCGGCTGGATTGAATGAGTTGAATGGGTTAATAGTCTTACTGTTTAAGGTAAGCCAGTAACACGTCTTCTCACTCTCGGCTTTGTGAAAACAGGAGTTCTAATTGGTTACTTCCTTCGAGCTTACAGAATTTGTAGAAGCGAGTATTTAGAAGATGAGGTCAGTTATATTACAAAAACGTTCAAAGAACTGAGATACCCTAGCGGCCTAATTTGCAGGATGAGGAACAAAGCCAAAGAAATCCACAATAGGACAAAAGCCCACAAAACCGAGAGTGAGAAGACGCACACATACATAACCGTTCCCAACGCGCTCAACACTGAGAACATCGATCATCTCCTAATGAAAGGTGGACTCAAAACAGCCAGTCTCCTCTAACAAAATAGCGAGAATTGTGAAAAGACAAGAAAGAGGTCCTATCAATGAGCTAAGTGTGGTTTATGAGATTGCTTATAAAGGGTGCTCAGCCTCCTATTTCGGTAAGTTGAGCCGAGGTTTAGAAAAACATATTTCTTAACATAAAAATGACCTTAGAGCGCACAGGACGTCCAACTCCTTAGTTCATCATGCGGATAAATTTGGCCACCTTCCCCATTGGAAAGAGGCCAAAGTCCTCAGAAAGGGTTATGAAAAGAGGACAAGAAAAACGATTGAAGCTGGATATATAAACGTCAAGGAAAACACTAATGGAAGAGAGGAATTTATCTGCTTATATAAACGTCAAATAAAAACTAATGGAAGAGAGGAATTTATCTGCTTATATAAACGTCAAAGAAAAGAGCTCAGAGCTCGTATGACTGATCTATGGGTAATGCTGTGACCTTACACGCACACACACCCAACTTCCCGCCCACTAGAGTTGGAGTGACGTCTCGAAGCGCAGCGATACTGAAATTATTTCAGCCCTGGGCAGGATTCGAACCCCGACCGCCGTAGTGACAGTCGGGGACTCTACCAACCGCGCCACTGTGTGTGTGTGTGTGTGTGTGTGTGTGTGTGTGTGTGTGTGTGTGTGTGTGTGTGTGTGTATGCATATGTATACTACACCAAAGGAAATAAATTCATAAGTAAAAACAATAAAAATTTCCATAAAAGGTAGTACCTCGTTTAGTATTTATGACGCCAGGCAATTTCAGTTATCTTACTGACTTCACCTCGTTTGTGTATCTTTATAGACCCCTTCTGTAATGGGGGGCACTTATCTTGGTTATCCACAGACTTTTTCAATCAGCTGAGTATTTACCTAGTTGTATTTTATGGGAAGGGAAGCTATGCTCGTGGGGTCCCGTGTATTCACCTTGGTCTTTGGATCACGTGTTGGACTCGTGATCGACAGCTATTTCCCTCCCGGAAGAGAGCTCAGAGCTCGTATGACCGATCTATGGGTAATGCTATGACCTTTCACACACACACACACACACACACCCAACTCCCCGCCCACGAGAGTCAGAGTAACAACCCGAAGCACAGCGATACCGAAATAATTTCGGCCCTGGGCAGGATTCGAACTGGGTACTGCGAGCACCATCGTACTTCCCAGTCCAGCGCTCTACCAACCGTGCCACCGAGTGTGTATGTTCTTCGGGTGCAAAGGGAGCATTGGACTGGGCGAAGCTGCACTGGTCCATCACACAAACGAAACTGACCTCTTTAGCGTCTGAAACCAGTCTGGAAATCACGACTTTGACCACTGGGAGTAGGTTATAATTGCAGTGCCTGGATGCTGACAGAAGAACCTTTCGGTTCATAACGGGGTCGAATGTAGAGAGAAAGAATATATAAAGACACAGACAAACACCCAAAGAGGCAAATGAACCAATTAACCAAAATAACCCGCATGTATCGAAACAACATATTCCTTAGGTGTGTTTTTCGTCTAGTTTTATTATTTTCTTAACTTTATATCATTCTATCACTTCTACAGGAATTTTACTTCATTTGTTAACTATGTGGATGGCGAAATTGTCTACCTACTTCGATGAAAATATGCGTCATGGAGAGCTAGTTGCTTCTATTTACTTCAGAGTTAAACCTAAGTTTTGTATACCTTCTCCTGCGACGCATGTACATACAGTATACCCTGAGCGCGTTAGATTTTCATTGTATTACATTTTTCTCCAATAATTCATCAGCTATTTTATCCCTGCCTATCCCAAAGCAAGGAAATTGGAACATTTGAAAGATCAAAGCTGCATGATCAATATATTAGTAAACATAAAACCTTTCTTGCTCGTTAATTTGGACCGTTAGTGTTACTGTTTATGTGAGGTATAAGTCTTTTGTCTGCAAAAACTAGCACTTCTATCCTCGAGTAAATATGTATATATACATACATATATATATATATATTGTGACATCATGACAGGTGTATGAATGGTAAGAATGGAAAGACACGATTGGGAAAAACAGACTTTGTTCCCAATCGTGTCTTTCCATTCTTACCATTCATATATATATATATATATATATGTATATATATATATATATATGTATATATATATATGTATATATATGTATATATGTATATATATATATGTATATGTATATATATGTATATATACATATATACAGTAGCGAGCATAAGTTAAGGGACAGTAAAACACTTTCTGAATAAATCTTTCTTGTAACTTAAGTATTTAATCAAGAGACCTGTAAACTGACACAGATTTACATACACTTCTAGTATGAATTCTGATGAAGTTTCAAAGCAATAGATAGACCGGTTAGTAAATAAGTAGAAGAATAGTATAACAATTACATTTCCATGTAGTGCAAAAGTTAAGGGACACCATAAAAAAATATCAAGAGTATCAATAATTGGTGAACATACCCTTGTTCTGAATAACCTCATTGCATCGTTTACCACAGGAACCTATTAATGTTCTACAAAACTCCGGAGTCAACTTTTTCCACTCTTCTTCCAAATATTCCCATAGTTTGTCCTGTTTTTCTGGATTTTTGGCTTGCGCACGTTCTCCAATGATCTTCCATACGTTTTCTATTGGATTAAGATCAGGGCTTTGGGCTGGCCAATTCATAACTGATATCCCCTCGTCCCTCAAGAATGTGGTAACGGACTTGGCTTTGTGGCAAGGAGCATTATCTTGCATGAAAATGGGTGGTTGTGCAGCTGCAGCTCGTAAACTTGGTAGCGCATGCTGTCGAAGTAGCTCCTTGTATACAGCTGCATTTACTGTACCATGCAGGCGAACAAGCGGTCCAGGCCCGGCAGCAGAAATGGCTCCCCACACCGTCACACTACCTCCTCCAAATTTCACTGTCTTTTTGACGCACTTTGGAGACAACCTTTCACCTAATTTGCGTCTGACATACTTTTTTCCATCAGACCCGATCACATTAAACTTGGATTCATCACTGAAATGAACTGTAGCCCACTGTGCGTCCGACCATACAACATGTTCTTGGGCAAACTGAAGACGTAGTTTTTTATTTTTCTTTGAGATCAAAGGCTTCTCCGCAGGGACACGTGCCAACAAACCAGCTTGCTTCAGTCGACGTGAAACCGTAAATCGAGACACTGTGCCACTGGAAGTTTCACCCATCTCGCGAGAAATTTCAGCTGCAGTCTTAAAACGGTCCTGCATGCTCTGTCTCACCATCATTCTGTCCTCTCTCGCATTGGTTTTTCGAGGTCTGCCGGTCTTTGGCAAAGTTTTAACGTTTCCTGACTGTTTGAATCTAGCTACAATGCGTTGCACGATACTGCGAGATCTCCCTATTGCACGTGAAATCTCTGAAAGTGATAATTCATCTTTGTGTAAAGACACAATGCGGTTTCTCTCTGCTTCAGACACTTGTTGACGTTTTGCAGGCGCCATGATGGATTTTAAGGCGTTCCAATAATGTACAAGCTTAAGCTATAATTGGCTTGATGCAGAAAGTCTTATAAATGCTTACAAATAAGAGCTAAATTGACATCAACAAGGTTTTTGGTTGCATTTTTTATGTGTCCCTTAACTTTTGCACTATATGGAAATGTAACTGTTGTACTATTCTTCTGCTTATTTACTAACCGGTCTATCTATTGCTTTGAAACCTCATCATAATTCACACTAGAAGTGTATGTAAATCTGTGTCAGTTTACAGGTCTCTTGATTAAATACTTAAGTTACAAGAAATATTTATTCAGAAAGTGTTTTACTGTCCCTTGACTTATGCTCGCTACTGTATATATATATATATATGTTGATAAATTGTTTAAGACAAATGAGAGAGTGATAGGTGGGGAAGGGTAAACGAAGATGGGCTAAGAATACATTTATTGTTCTTACGTTTCGGTTATTATAACCTTCCTCAGAGAACTTGTTACAGAACATCTTGGTCACAACATTTATACCCGTAGTGGGGGAACTTGTGACACTCGAAGCTTCACAAGTTCCCCCACTACGGGTATAAATGTTGTGACCAAGATGTTCTGTAACAAGTTCTCTGAGGAAGGTTATAATAACCGAAACGTAAGAACAATAAATGTATTCTTAGCCCATCTTCGTTTACCCTTCCCCACCTATCACTCTCTCATATATATATATATATATATATTTTGTGACAGTTGCATGCAGGATTCGAACCCGCTGTACTCGGCCATCCGTAAATTACCTTCCCAGTGCCCTAACCACTAGACCACAGAGGCTATAAAATCCTTGAAACCTGGAACCGAACTGATTCCCGAGGGAAGGAAGATCACTTATTACGGCGATCCGAAATTCCTGTTTTACTCAAGGACCAGCCCACCAGTGGTATGGGGTAAGGACCGGGTCGAACCCCTTTCACGCTTATCGCCATTGTAACTATGAGAGTAATTCGCTAATAGCAGCGACATCAAACCGATAATTTTTTTGTGACAGTTGCATGCAGGATTCGAACCCGCTGTACTCGGCCATCCGTAAATTACCTTCCCAGTGCCCTAACCACTAGACCACAGAGGCTATAAAATCCTTGAAACCTGGAACCGAACTGATTCCCGAGGGAAGGAAGATCACTTATTACGGCGATCCGAAATTCCTGTTTTACTCAAGGACCAGCCCACCAGTGGTATGGGGTAAGGACCGGGCACTGGGAAGGTAATTTACGGATGGCCGAGTACAGCGGGTTCGAATCCTGCATGCAACTGTCACAAAAAAATTATCGGTTTGATGTCGCTACTATTAGCGAATTACTCTCATAGTTACAATGGCGATAAGCGTGAAAGGGGTTCGACCCGGTCCTTACCCCATACCACTGGTGGGCTGGTCCTTGAGTAAAACAGGAATTTCGGATCGCCGTAATAAGTGATCTTCCTTCCCTCGGGAATCAGTTCGGTTCCAGGTTTCAAGGATTTTATAGCCTCTGTGGTCTAGTGGTTAGGGCACTGGGAAGGTAATTTACGGATGGCCGAGTACAGCGGGTTCGAATCCTGCATGCAACTGTCACAAAAAAATTATCGGTTTGATGTCGCTGCTATTAGCGAATTACTCTCATAGTTACAATGGCGATAAGCGTGAAAGGGGTTCGACCCGGTCCTTACCCCATACCACTGGTGGGCTGGTCCTTGAGTAAAACAGGAATTTCGGATCGCCGTAATAAGTGATCTTCCTTCCCTCGGGAATCAGTTCGGTTCCAGGTTTCAAGGATTTTATAGCCTCTGTGGTCTAGTGGTTAGGGCACTGGGAAGGTAATTTACGGATGGCCGAGTACAGCGGGTTCGAATCCTGCATGCAACTGTCACAAAAAAATTATCGGTTTGATGTCGCTGCTATTAGCGAATTACTCTCATAGTTACAATGGCGATAAGCGTGAAAGGGGTTCGACCCGGTCCTTACCCCATACCACTGGTGGGCTGGTCCTTGAGTAAAACAGGAATTTCGGATCGCCGTAATAAGTGATCTTCCTTCCCTCGGGAATCAGTTCGGTTCCAGGTTTCAAGGATTTTATAGCCTCTGTGGTCTAGTGGTTAGGGCACTGGGAAGGTAATTTACGGATGGCCGAGTACAGCGGGTTCGAATCCTGCATGCAACTGTCACAAAAAAATATCGGTTTGATGTCGCTGCTATTAGCGAATTACTCTCATATATATATATATATATATATATATATATATATATATATATATATATATATATATATATATATATATATGCATATAAAGACAATATGGGTGTCAAAGTATCAGAAGTGAGAAGGAGCAATCAGGAAAACATTGCCGAGAACCACTGATGTATTCGCATGACCGTGACAAGAGAGATATTCTTCATTTGCTCTGGTGTCCATTGAACCATACGACATCTGGATGCAATCGTGTGAAAGTGGCCGTGTCCCCACCCACATCTGCACCCACTGAATGCCAAAATGTGAGATTGCAGCAGCGACGAGCCAAGGGCAAACTCTTAAAGGTGAGGCACTCTCTGCAGGTGACCGGGCCAGGGAAGAGAAATCGGGGTGAAGAAATTGAGGCCTATTAAAACATACAGACCCACTGACGCTAGGTCTCAGTGTTGGAATACGGTCTTGTGTCACTCGGTCACTCTCGCACTCAATCATTCATTGACTCACTCAATCATTCATTGACTCACTCACACATTCAATCGATCGATCAATCAATCTCTCGCTCACTCACTCACTCACTCACTCACTCACTCACTCACTCACTCACTCACTCACTCACTCACTCACTCACTCACTCACTCACTCACTCACTAACTCACTCACTCACTCACTCACCCATTCACTCACTCACTAACTCATTCACTAACTCACTCACTCACTCACTCACTCACTCACTCACTCACTCATTCACTCACTCACTCACTCACTCATTCACTCACTCACTCACTAACTCACTCACTCACTCACTCACTCACTCATTCACTCATTCACTCACTCGCTCACTCACTCACTCACTCACGCAGTCAGACACTCACTCACTCACTCATTTACTCATTCAGTCACTAACTCACTCTTATGTTACCCCTACGTGGTACTTTAATCGCTGTATGTTCTGTGTTGAGGACAGGTCTTAATGAGCATAAACAGCTTAAATGTAGAATCCTTTTACGGTACGATTCACTACCATATAAGGTTACCAAAAAAGTGCTGATTTACAATGAAATCTATCTAGTTGCATAGGACGGACAAAATATAAACAATATATCAATAAAGTTCATAGTATCACTGAATAGTACCCGCTAATATTTTCCTGATTTATGTATCACAGATTATTTCAGTGAAAAGGGAATTTGATCTCATCGTAATACAGGATTTATTGAGGATTTTTATTTTTTTTTATTTTTTTTTTAGCACCGGTTGGCTTAGCTGCAGCGCTTTTGTTCCATATGCGAGTGACATGATTTAGAAAAATAGAGTTGAGCATAAAACGTATACTAATAGTAATGTTACCCATATAATCCACAGTTATCGCACACAATCTCTCTCTTTCTCTATTTCTTTCTTTCTCTCTCTCTCTCTCTCTCTCTCTCTCTCTCTCTCACACACACACACACACACACACACACACACACACACATACACACACACACACACACACACACACACACACACACACACACACACACACACACACACACACACACACACACACACACACACACACACACACACACACACACACACACACATTCACACACTCAGAGAACGAGAGAGAGAGAGAGAGAGAGAGAGAGAGA
>NC_134783.1:29648936-29671436 GCF_046742065.1 Oratosquilla oratoria | reverse complement strand
AGTAATAAAAGTTATGTAGGTTTAATAAAAACGTTAGTGACAAAAGTTGTGGATGTTTAATAAAAACGTTAGTAATAAAAGTTATGTAGGTTTAATAAAAACGTTAGTAATAAAATTTATGTAGGTTTAATAAAAACGTTAGTAATAAAAGTTATGAAGGTTTAATAAAAACGTTAGTAATAAAAGTTATGTAGGTTTAATAAAAACGTTAGTAATAAAAGTTTTGAAGATTGAATAAAAACGTTAGTGACAAAAGTTTTGAAGGTTTAATAAAAACGTTAGTGATAAAAGTTATGTAGGTTTAATAAAAACGTTAGTAATAAAAGTTATGTAGGTTTAATAAAAACGTTAGTGACAAAAGTTATGAAGGTTTAATGAAAACGTTAGTAATAAAAGTCTTCCTGTGAAGACATACAGTGTTAGTGACAAAAGTTTTGAAGGTTTAATAAAAACGTCAGTAATAAAAGTTATGTAGGTTTAATAAAAACGTTAGTAATAAAAGTTATGTAGGTTTAATAAAAACGTTAGTAATAAAAGTTATGAAGGTTTAATAAAAACGTTAGTAATAAAAGTTATGTAGGTTTAATAAAAACGTTAGTAATAAAAGTTTTGAAGGTTTAATAAAAACGTTAATAATAAAAGTTATGTAGGTTTAATAAAAACGTTAGTGACAAAAGTTATGAAGGTTTAATAAAAACGTTAGTAATAAAAGTCTTCCTGTGAAGACATACAGTGTTAGTGACAAAAGTTTTGAAGGTTTAATAAAAACGTCAGTAATAAAAGTTATGTAGGTTTAATAAAAACGTTAGTAATAAAAGTTATGTAGGTTTAATAAAAACGTTAGTAATAAAAGTTATGTAGGTTTAATAAAAACGTTAGTAATAAAAGTTATGAAGGTTTAATAAAAACGTTAGTAATAAAAGTTATGTAGATTTAATAAAAACGTTAGTGACAAAAGTTTTGAAGGTTTAATAAAAACGTTAGTGATAAAAGTTATGTAGGTTTAATAAAAACGTTAGTAATAAAAGTTATGTAGGTTTAATAAAAACGTTAGTGATAAAAGTCATGTAGGTTTAATAAAAACGTTACTATCATCAATTAAGTAGGTAAGTTTATAAATAAATAAGTAAATGGATGTGAATGCATGGGTATATGAAAAGATAATTAAATAGATAAAAAAACACGCAAATGAGTAGATATGTAAATAAACAATAGGGTAAACAAGCAAATGGATAGACAAATAGACAAATAGACAAATAGCTAAATAGCTAAATAGCTAAACAGATAAACAGATAAACAGATAAACATATAGATAGATAAATAGAAAATGGATAAATAGGCAAATAGATAAATAGTTAAATAGATAAATGGATATATACATATATATATATATATATATATATATATATATATATATATATATGTATACATATATATATATATATATATATATACATATATATATATGTATTATATATATATATATATATACATATATATATATATATATATATATATATATATATTATATATATATATGTAGATAAATAATAGATGTATAAATAAACAAATAGATAAATAAATAAATAAAAGAAGAAATTAATAGAAAATGGAGAAATAAATAGATAAACCGATAAATAAATGAATAAAGAAATAAATGAATAAACAAATACAATAAATAATAAAGAAATCTACAAAGAAATAGAAAAACAAATCAATCAAGCAACAATGAATAGATAAACGAATAAATAGATAAATAGGTAAATGAATAGATGGAGAAATAGATGCATAGAAATAGGTAGATAAGTAAATAAATAAATAGATCAATGTTTATATAAATGATTTAATAAACAAACAGAAAAACAAACTATAATTATATGATATGAATGAATATACAAATAAGAAAATCAATACATATCTAACTAAAAAACTAAATCAACAAATCAATACATATCTAACTATAAAGCTAAACAAATAGATCAATTGTTGATAAAAATAAGTAAGTAGATTAATAAGTTAATAAATAAATAAATAAATAAATAAATAAATAAATAGGTAAATAAATAATTGAACAAATAAATGATAAATAAATAAATAGATAAATAAATAAGTAAATAGATAAATATATGTATATAAGTAAACAAATAAATAAATAAATAAATAAATAAATAAATAAATAAATAAATAAATAAATAAATAAACAAATAAATAAATAAATAGATCAATCAATCAATCAATCAATCAATCAATCAATCAACCAATCAATCAATAATCAATCAATCAATCAATCAATGAAAAATCCTACCGGCTACACTGAAGACCTTCAGTACAGCCAACATTGATCCTGTGGTGCTTGAAGGCGCTATTTTGTTGGCATAGTAGGACGCTGCCGACTTGAAGAGACCAAAGTTGACTCCATGAAGGAGCTCGACCGGAAGGAAGAACCAAGGATTGGTAATGGTGTAGTAAAGGGCGTACCGTAGGGCGTGGCAAGCAAGGACTAGGGCCAAGGATCCTTCCACTCCTATCCTGAGTATTATGTCACCTGCAAGAAAGAAAGAAAGAAAGAAAATATATATATATATATATGTATATATGTATATATATATATACATATATATATATATACTGTATATATATATACACATATGTATATATATGTGTATATATGTATATATATGTAGATATATATGAATATATATATATATGTATATATGTATATATGTATATATATGTAGATATATATGAATATATATATATAATATATATATATATATATACATATATATATATGTAGATATATATGAATATATATATATATATATATATATATATATATATATATATATATAGTGTTAGCGGAATAGGAAACACAGGAGTCTTAGTCTTGAGTTTATTCCTGACTAGTTTGGCAGGTATGCTTTTTCAAAGGAATAGGTTTACAAACGGGCTGTGTGCATTATATACATGGGGTGGACCTCACCACCTCCCCGAGTTACCATAGTTGGTGACGAGTGTGAACATCACATTGTGGCTAACGTAACAATGAAGAAACTTTTACAATTGTTACGTTAGCCATAATGTGATGTTCACACTCGTCACCAACTATGGTAACTCGGGGAGGTGGTGAGGTCCACCCCATGTATATAATGCCCACAGCCCGTTTGTAAGCCTATTCCTTTGAAAAAGCATACCTGCCAAACTAGTCAGGAATAAACTCAAGACTAAGACTCCTGTGTTTCCTATTCCGCTTACATCAACCTGTCAGAATGTCTCAACATATATATATATATATATATATATATATATATATATATATAAAATTGAAGGTGAAAGAAGATGACGAGGAGAAATGGGAAAATTTTTACGCCTTAACGTTTCGACCCGCAGGGTCTTGATCACAAAGCTAACAAATCAGACGTAACCGGATATTTTATACATGGACGGGTCATCTTATGGGACGCTTCGGAGAGCTTGTTATTTTATCTGCGTATTCTTTTATTATTAATAAGCTTGTGGCTTTTGCTAAACATATAAATCCTTCTCTATGGTTAATGTTGTTATTAGTGTTGATATATGCTGCCTCAATTGTCTTCCTTAGTTTCTTGGATGAACCTTTATTTAATACGGTTGTGTTGTTCCAGTCTGGAAGGTGACCATGTTTATCCACATGTATTACTATGGAGTTAGATGTCCTATGGGCTTTTACGTCATTTTTATGTTCATTTATCCTTTTATTAAGTCCGCGACCAGATTCACCAAAATATGAAGAGGGACAGCTTTTACACGGGATTTTATAAACAACGCTGTTTTCGTTAGTGGGATTATTGTCGCTACGTGTTACCAAATGTCCTACTTTGTTACCTGACGTCCTAGCTATTTTGATACCCGCTTTTAGAAGAAAAGTGTCTAGGTATGAATTAACATTAGAGTTTGGTACCGTGATATATCTGGTTTCATTATTACATTTGTTATCATTCTTATTTTTATTTTCATCTTTACTTTTGTTAATTATTTCTTTGGCTTTCTTTTTCAACCTACATAAGAGACCTTTTGGATATTTGAGTTTGATGAAAGTCTCAGTAATATGTTGTAATTCAGGATCTAGAAATTCTTTACTGCATATACGAAATGCTCTGAGGAAGAAACCTATTATAATACCTGTTTTAGTTCTGTCATTATGTCCTGAGTAGAAGTGTATATAGTCTTCTTTATTGGTGGGTTTCCGGTATACTGAAAATTTCACATTTTTATCTGTTCTATGGATAATTGTGTCTAAGAAAGGTAATTTTCCGTTATTTTCATTTTC
The DNA here is from genome assembly GCF_046742065.1 of Oratosquilla oratoria. Lineage (NCBI taxonomy): Eukaryota > Metazoa > Arthropoda > Malacostraca > Stomatopoda > Squillidae > Oratosquilla > Oratosquilla oratoria. The sequence goes on along the minus strand of NC_134783.1, from coordinate 29,667,127 downwards.
TGCAGTAAATTGTATATTTTCATTTACACTGTTTAATCTCCTGAGTTTGTTATTAATGTCTGTATCTTTAGGTACAATTACGAGTATGTCATCAACATACCTAAACCATTTACTATTCCTACCTATTATAGTCATGTATTCTTCTGTTTCGAGTATTTCCATGTATAAATTTGCTAACACTGCAGAAAGAGGACTACCCATGGCGAGGCCAGAATGTTGTCTGTATTCAATATTATCAAAAGTGAAAGCGCCAAATCCTACACAAAGAGAAATTAATTCGAGGTAATCTTTTTTGGGTACGGGTAGATCTTCATTTTTCAAATTATTTACTACTCGTTCAACAGCATTTATAGCGCCTTTTATTGATACTCGAGTATACAAAGAGGTGACATCATAGCTGGCTAGTTTCTTGTTATTGAAATCTAAAACTTTTAATCTGTTAATTAGATCCGACGAATTTCGTAGATGTGCATCACTGATAGTTCCTAAAGTATTGGATAAAGGTTTAGCTAAACATTTGGCTAACTTATGAGGTGCACTATCGATTCCTGACGTAATAGGGCGCATAGGAATTCCTGTTTTGTGGATCTTAGGCAGGCTGTGCATTCTTGGTGGTATGGGTGCTTCTTCAAGTAAATTTAATAGTTTTTTCCCTTGCTCTGATTTCTTTAATATTTTTCTCGCTTTTGTTGTGAATTTTTCGCCTTCGTTTTTTGCGTAACCATTATGTTTTTTCTCGTAAGTTTCACTGTCACTGAGTAAATCTAACATTTTATTATTGTAGTCTTGTTGGTTCATTACTATTATGCCTCCTCCTTTGTCTGCACTTGTGATTATAATATTTTTGTCTTTATTTAGGCAAATTAAAGCATTGAGAAATCTTTTTGGAATAACACATTTGTTCTTGTTTGCTAAGGCTTGATAGCATGTGGTAATACCTTGAATAAAACCTTTGTCTACATCATCCATTTTCCATATATAGTTTTTGTTTAGATATTCACTAAATTTCTTTTTGTGAATTCCGACATCAAATTTTAAACCTAACGATAGTGCTTGAATTTCTGTATCTGAGAGTTGTCTGTCTGAAAGGTTCGTTACTAATTCTGGATTACCCGCATTGTTCCAATCACTATTTTCACATAACTGTTTTAATTTTCGCTCTAATTTCTTACTGTGTTCTTCTCTTTGTTTATGAAGTCTATTCGAAAGCCATCGCGGTATTGGTATCTCACTTGTTTCACTACATAATGTACTTACTTGGTCTTGTAGATTCTCTATTGCTTCTTCTAAGTAAGCTCTGGCCACATTTCCAAACGGGTGTTTTGCGTTTCTTAGTTGTTCCGGTGCTGATTTTGGGAGAACTTGCTCATCTAGGCAATCTTTGAGAAATTGTCCGCGTAGTGTATAACTTTCCATTTGTCGTCTTCTGTTGTATTCTCTCCATATTTCCTCTCTTCTATCATCTTTCGACATATTGACTATATTATGACAAATAAAATTGAAGGTGAAAGAAGATGACGAGGAGAAATGGGAAAATTTTACGCCTTAACGTTTCGACCCGCAGGGTCTTGATCACAAAGCTAACAAATCAGACGTAACCGGATATTTTATACACGGACGGGTCATCTTATGGGACGCTTCGGAGAGCTTGTTATTTTATCTGCGTATTCTTTTATTATTAATAAGCTTGTGGCTTTTGCTAAACATATAAATCCTTCTCTATGGTTAATGTTGTTATTAGTGTTGATATATGCTGCCTCAATTGTCTTCCTTAGTTTCTTGGATGAACCTTTATTTAATACGGTTGTGTTGTTCCAGTCTGGAAGGTGACCATGTTTATCCACATGTATTACTATGGAGTTAGATGTCCTATGGGCTTTTACGTCATTTTTATGTTCATTTATCCTTTTATTAAGTCCGCGACCAGATTCACCAAAATATGAAGAGGGACAGCTTTTACACGGGATTTTATAAACAACGCTGTTTTCGTTAGTGGGATTATTGTCGCTACGTGTTACCAAATGTCCTACTTTGTTACCTGACGTCCTAGCTATTTTGATACCCGCTTTTAGAAGAAAAGTGTCTAGGTATGAATTAACATTAGAGTTTGGTACCGTGATATATCTGGTTTCATTATTACATTTGTTATCATTCTTATTTTTATTTTCATCTTTACTTTTGTTAATTATTTCTTTGGCTTTCTTTTTCAACCTACATAAGAGACCTTTTGGATATTTGAGTTTGATGAAAGTCTCAGTAATATGTTGTAATTCAGGATCTAGAAATTCTTTACTGCATATACGAAATGCTCTGAGGAAGAAACCTATTATAATACCTGTTTTAGTTCTGTCATTATGTCCTGAGTAGAAGTGTATATAGTCTTCTTTATTGGTGGGTTTCCGGTATACTGAAAATTTCACATTTTTATCTGTTCTATGGATAATTGTGTCTAAGAAAGGTAATTTTCCGTTATTTTCATTTTCTGCAGTAAATTGTATATTTTCATTTACACTGTTTAATCTCCTGAGTTTGTTATTAATGTCTGTATCTTTAGGTACAATTACTGCAGAAAATGAAAATAACGGAAAATTACCTTTCTTAGACACAATTATCCATAGAACAGATAAAAATGTGAAATTTTCAGTATACCGGAAACCCACCAATAAAGAAGACTATATACACTTCTACTCAGGACATACATCCCAACCTCCTACAGCCTAAAATCTTCACAGGAATTCCTCACCATCCTTGAATCCTCCCAACCAGTAGGGGTCATAGCCTCATTAGATGTCGAGAATCTATTCACAAATGTGCCAGTAAAAGAGACTATCGACCTCATCTGCCAGAGTATTTACCACAAGCCCAACTAAACACCCCTCGCCATCCCTGAAGCAATCCTCCGAGAATTCCTTGAAATATGCACGATGGAAGCCCCCTTCTACGGTCCAGATGGGAAGATGCGCGTACAGGTTGACGGCGTGGCAATGGGATCCCCCCTTGGGCCACTCTTCGCCAACTTCCATCGAAGAGAAAATCTTCAACGACCTTCCTGACATGAAGCCCTCCATCTACGTCCGGTATGTCGACGACATCTTTATTAGCGCAAAAGATCCCCAATCAATAACTCAACTCTCACACATGTTCAAGAAACATTCAACCCTCAATTACACCTATGAACACCAACGCAACGATGGCACTCTCCCCTTCTTAGATATACTAGTAGGCACAGCTGTAGATCGATTCACAACTGAAGTCTACGTCAAAGACACTAACCTCGGTTTCTGTCTTAACGGCAGTAGCGAATGCCCAGAACGCTACAAACAAAGTGTCATCCGATCACTAGTGAACAGAGCCTTCTCCCACAGCAGTACATGGAAAACTACGAATAACGAACTACAACGTATAACAACACTACTCGTCAACAACGGCTATCCACAGCACTCCATCGAATCCATCATCAAAAACAAGATGAACTCCTTTATCGCCCAACCAACACCTACAAACACCAATATACCAACACTAGATCTGTACTACAAAGGACATATGAACACCGGATACAAAGAAAACGAAAGAACACTTCGAAATATTATCACACGTAACATTCGACCCATCAACCCAGACACTAAGATACGGCTAATCATATACTACAAAACCTCTAGAACACACACCCTGGTAATGAAGAACAACAGCCAGCCCCCCAACCCTCCCCTACAAGAAGTCAACGTCGTGTATAAGTTCGATTGCCCTGTCGGTGATTGTCAGCACCGCACCTCCTCATACATTGGCATGACTTCCATGACCCTTTCCAAAAGACTCACATACCACCTCCAGAATGGCGCCATCAAAACACACATGACAAAAGAACACAAAACCACCATCACCAGACAAACACTAAACGAAAACACTAAAATAATTTACAAAGCTCACGACCCCCTTCGCCTTAAGATGGCCGAAGCAGTGAACATTTACATCGAAAAACCTTCCATTAACATACAACTCATGCCCACAACCACACTCCCAAGCAATAGACGCACATAACACAAACAATTACACCCATTTCCACAATCCACAAGAAAGTTGCTACTTCCACGTACGCAACGCTACGGATCACGGCTATAGACAATGACCTCTCCCAGTGTTCGGCCAATGTACGGCCTGTATATAAACCCTTGTAATCACCAAAACATTGTAACTCCCTCCCTGAGGATGACCGAGTAAGGTCGAAATACGTATTGGAGAAAATAAACAAAGAGAAAACCGCACCAAATGTCTTTTGGACACCTTCTCAGCTATTTGGAACCAGCACAGAAACTTGTTGCACGAGACAAATTAAAGCTTCAATATAAGCTCAGCAACGCCATTGTCGCTGTAGACTTCTTAAAATCATGTATACAACATGGATTCCTACCAATATATATATATATATATATATATATATATATATATATATATAAACGAAAAGGAGACCAAATATGAGAAGACAGAATTATACTGGAGAGTGGTAGATTAGAGGACGAGGAAATGATGACTGAAAAAAAAAATCTAGAGGTAAAATAAATAAATAAAAATAAAATACATAAGTAAATAAATAAATAAAATTCAAAGTGTTTTAAATTATTTTACACAGATTGTACCTAGCAAAATTAAAGATAGATGATTATATAAAAAAAAAAAATAATAATAATAATAATAATAAATAATGTGGTTTGGTGATACCAATCCCAATGTATACATGAGTATTCAAGTGGAAGAAGAAAAATACATCATATGGAGGAGGGGAAAACAAAAAGAAAAAATGAAGACTAGAAAAAAGAGCACATAGATGAATACAGTGATAATGGTGATTAATATAAGAATTACAATGGAAATGAAAAAATATAATTTGCAGTTTAATCAAACCAAAGACATGATAGATATATAATAAATAATTAAAGAAGCAAATAAATGAAAATATAAGTAAATTAATAATTGGATGAATAAATAGACAGAAAAATAAATCAAATATCAATAAACAAATATACATATAATTTAACAAATAAACACAGAAATAAGTAGATAAAAATAGATAGAAATATAGATAAATAGACAAATATACAAATAATTGAATAAACAAACAAATAAATAAATAAATTAGTAAATTAACACAATGATTTAATAAATGAATAAATAGATACTGAAATAAATGAATAAATAAATAAACAAATCAATCAACAAATACATGAATAAAGGAAACAGATTGCTGATAAGATGTTAGGAAGCATAACTTTTCACGTTGATGTATCAATTCGTGGAACATACTTGAAGAGATAATCCAAATCGACGCTATGGATGATTTTAAAGCAAAATTTGATAAACAGGAATATAGTGAGGGTGTCACACGAACATAGCTTCAACCCTCTATGCTACATTTAGGTAAATGCAAAGCACGTACATACAAGACCATTGCTCACTAATAGCAGATTGCGAGTCAATGAACTGGAAAGAATAGATCTCATATTACCCTGAAGTGTAAGGAACCAGGATGCATGGGGCAAAGAGGAGATTGAAGGAAGGACGAAACACTTAAGTACAGAAAGTGATGGATGGATGAGGAGCCGTATGAGAAATACTGAAGTGGATGTAGTGATGACTTTCATCATGGTTTTGTGTTTATCCAGACCTTGTCACAGATCACCAGTTTGATTGGAAAGATGAAATAAATAGATAAAGTATCGTGGTCTGATATGTACCTACGATCGTGACGGGCATAGCAAGTACATGCAAAATTGTTTTCAACAACTGTCGAATCTTGACGTGACCTTGGAGAGAAATATAAGGAAATAAAGAGAACGGTGAGAACGAAGAAAACGGAGACAGAGGAGTGACTGAGGAATTTTCTGAGTCACTGATCACTAAAATAAGAAATATGTTGTAGTGTTGGATAAGCTATTTCATTCTGCAGCTTTCCCTTGGCTGAATAAAATCTTTATACAATATTAAGTATGAAGATGGTAAGTCATCAATTGTAGTGGGATAATTCATAGACATACATTTGTCATTGTTCACAGTGCAATGGGTTTCTTTCGAGCGAATGAATTCGCCTAGTAAACAGAATGATAAAAAAGAAAGGAAAAATATGGGAGTCAGAAGTTATTAAAATAGACTGTTGACAGAACGAGAAAGACATACTTTAGGAAGACAGCAAATGATATATTTGAAAGATAAAAATGGAGAAATCATTAACTGCAGAGACGGAGTGGCATAAAGAATAGAAGAGTTTTACCAAGAGCTTTACTCATCGAAGATAGTTGAGTCAGTAAATTCATGTGTAGACGTTAGTAGTATACCAGAGATTATAAAGGAAGAAGTAAAATTTGCTCTAAAGAATATAAAACTAGGAAGTGCTTACGTCAGGAAAGCGTCCTGAATCGTGGTGCAATGCTACAGTGATTTTGCTTCGTAAAAAAGGAGACCAGAAGGACCTTAGTAATCTTTCGACCGATTAGCTTGCTATCAAATGTATATAAAGTATTCTCCAAGGTCCTTACAAATAGACTAAGTCAAGTTTTACATACATACATACATATACCAAGGCTTTTTCCCCCTTCCAAGGGAGGTAGCCAAAAAGGGAAAGGCATAAAAACACTCCCACCCATTTCATCCCTAAATACACTCCACACCCCTCCCACCCTTCCTCTCATCTGAGCACCTCCTGGATGACGGGTCATCCCTGCACCCTGCCCACCGCCCTGGGTCAGAAGCAGTGTCGCAAGACACAGTACATCCACAGCAAGGCCGCTTCATTTAATCGGCGACCCCCCCTCTCCGTCCCCCTTTGCATATAAGGAGAGGACGGGGAGAAATCCCTTCGGGCTGCGTCAAAATTTACTCACACATACTACCCCACCCCCACCCCCCCCGCCCATTCCTCCTCATGCAGTCACAACATCATCCATATACAACCATTCTCCACTCACCTCTGTCTTCCGTCCTCTCCCTTCCTTCCTCAACAGACATTCCCCTCTTCCCCAAAGCCCCCTTCACCCCATCCATCCACCTCATCCTAGGACGTCCCCTCATGTTCACTCCCTCCACATCTGCCTTCCATACCTCTTTTACTAGTCTTTCTTCACTCATTCTTTCCATGTGTCCAAACCATCCTAATATTCTTTCATCAACCCTATCTCCCAAATCCTTTTTCACCCCTGTTCTCCTCCTCACCTCCTCATTTCTCACTCTATCCAGCCTAGTAACCCCCACCATACTTCTCAGACACCTCATCTCAAACACATTCAAACTCCTTCTCTCTTCTTCTCTTATGTTCCACGTTTCTGCCCCATACAATGCTGTTGGCACAATCACTCCTTCATACAGTCTCCTCTTCGCATCCATTCCCAAATGTCTATTTCTCATTACACTCTTTAAACCACCAAGGCATTTACTCGCTTCTCTCAATCTACATTCTACCTCCACCTTCACTCCACCTTTTCCTGCTACACTTGCACCCAAGTATCTAAAACTATCCACTTCCTCCAGTCGCTCTCCCTTAATGTTCACTTCCAGTCTACTGCCACTTTCACCCCTTGTACATCTCATCACCTTACTTTTACCCACATTTATCTTTAGCTTTCTTCTATCACATACTCTCCCAAACTCTGCCACCAGCTTCCTCAATCCCTCCTCTGACCCTGCCACAAGCGCAGTGTCGTCTGCAAACAACAGCTGGCTCACCTCCCACTTTTCTCCATTTTCTTTAACCATCTCCAATCCCTGACTCACTACCCTAGCATTCACCTCTCGCACCACCCCATCCATGTATAAGTTGAACAGCCAGGGCGACATAACACATCCTTGACGAAGTCCCACCTTTACTTCAAACCACTCACTCTCTCCATTTCCAATCCTAACACATGCTCTACTACTCACATAAAAACTCTTGACAGCTCCCAAAAGCTTTCCTCCTATCCCATAAATCTGCATAACCTCCCACAGTGCCTTTCTGTCTACCCTATCATAAGCCTTTTCCAGATCCATAAAAGCCCAAAAAACATCCTTCCCCTTTCCTATAGCTTTCTCACATATCTGTCTTACCACAAAGATCTGATCTACACAACCTCTACCCGTCCTAAATCCACACTGTTCCTCACCAATTACTCCTTCTGTTCCTCTCCTAATCCTCTCAATTAAGATTCTCCCATAAGCCTTCCCTACTACACTCAACAGGCTAATCCCTCTGAAATTACTACATTCACACTTGTCCCCTTTTCCCTTGTAAAGAGGAACTATACAGGCACTACTCCAGTCCTCCGGTACTCTACCCTCTCTCCAGCAAACATTAAATAATCTCACCAACCAGTCCACCATCACTGAACCTCCCTTTTTCAGACATTCTGCATGACATCCATCCAGACCAGGTGCCTTACCTGCTTTCATCATCTTTACAACTGCCTTCACCTCATCCTTCCTTATTTCTCCTCCATTCTCCTCACTCATCACTCTCATTTTCTTCGTATTTCCCACTGCAGCTATCTTTCCCTCCCTATCCTCCTTCACATTCAGCAACTCCCTAAAATATTCTGCCCATCTTCCCCTCACTGCCATCTCTTCCATTATCAACTCTCCATCTGTACCTTTTACCTTTTCTTCCCTACTTGATTCACCTCCTCTTCCTCTCTTAATTTCTTTCCAAAACATCTTTTTATTACTTTCAAAATTTTCTGTCATACTCCTACCCCATTTCACATCTGCTCTCCTCTTTGCCTCCTTTACCTTTTGCTTTACTTCTCTTTTCTTTTCTTTGTACGTCTCATACGACTCCCCTGTCCTCTTTTGTAACCAATCTGTGAATGCTCGCTTCTTCTCTTCTACAACCTTCTTTGTTTCCTCATCCCACCATTCACTACCCTTTCTTCTATTTCCTCCTGTCCTTCTTGTTCCACACACCATCCTTGCACACTTTAAGACTCCCTCCTTGAACCATCCCCATTCCTCCTCCACACCCATCTCTGCTCTATCCTTAACTCCCTCCCACTCCTCCTTCAGCTTCTTTTCGTACTCCTTCTCCTTTTCCTTTTCATTCAAGGAGTTCACTCTAAGAACCTCCCTACCTTTTGTCCCTTTCCTCCTTCTCCATCTATCCTCCACTCTCAACTTACCTTCCACCAAAAAATGATCTGATATTCCCCCACCCTCTCCCCTTAGCACATGTACATCCTTAACTCTTCCTATCATAATCCTATTTACCACTACATAATCCATTAGCGCTCTATCTACCACCCTTCCCTCCACCACCCTCTCCCATGTGTACTTATGCTTGACTTTCTTCCGAAACACTGTATTTGCTATCATCAGCTCTCTTCCTAGACACATTTCCACCATCAACTCTCCACTACGATTCTTTCCTGGAACTCCACACTTCCCAACCACTCCATCGATTGGACCATTTCCCACTCTAGCATTTTAGTTTTAGATGGAAATAAACCGAGAGAACAGGCAGGCTTTCGGAGCGGATACTCGACTCTAGATCATTTGCAGGAGATGAACCAACGAACCGAGAAAACGACAGAATACAATATACCTCTGTGTTTAGCTTTTGTAGATTACGAGAAGGCCTTTGACTCGGTAGAACAAATAGCAATACTAAACTCGCTACGCAATCAGGGTACAAACGAACAGATCGTAAGAGTTTTAGAAAAGAGACAGAATACAATATACCTCTGTTTAGCTTTTGTAGATTACGAGAAGGCCTTTGACTCGGTAGAACAAATAGCAATATTAAACTCGCTACGCAATCAGGGTACAAACGAACAGATCGTAAGAGTTTTAGAAAAGAGACAGAATACAATATACCTCTGTGTTTAGCTTTTGTAGATTACGAGAAGGCCTTTGACTCGGTAGAACAAATAGCAATACTAAACTCGCTACGCAATCAGGGTACAAACGAACAGATCGTAAGAGTTTTAGAAAAGATTTATGCGAAAGGTACCACTATAATTCGCCTACATAAAAATAGAGAAAAAACCAAAAGCGAGAAAGGAATACGGCAAGGCAATACAATTTCACCCAAATTATTTACAGCTTGCTTGGAAGAGATTTTCAAAAGGTTGAGTTGGGATGAAAAAGGTTTGAAGATTAATGGCGAATATTTGAACCACCTAACATTTGCGGATGACATTATTCTTATTTCAGAAAGATCAGAAAACTTGCAAGATATGCTGAGTGATATAAACAAGGAAAATCTCAAAGTAGGTTTAAAAATGAATAAGAGCAAAACCAAAGTAATGTTCAACACGAAAGTTCAAAGTAAAGAGATTATAATCGATGGTGAGAGTCTTGAAGAAGTTGAAGAGCATAATTATTTAGGCCAGATGGTGAAAGTGACAAAAGATCATGATAATGAAATAAAAAGACATATTACAATCGGTTGGAAAGTGTTTGGTAAGTATAATAAAATGCCGAGAGGCTCCCTACCTTTATGTTTGAAACATAAAGTTTACAATCAATGCATTCTGCCAGTAGTAATCTACGAGTGTGAAACTTGGAAACTGACGAAGGCGAAAGAAACAAAGCTAAGGACGCACACAGGAGAATGGAGAGATCATTGATGGGAATAACGCTGAGAGACCGAAAGAGAGCAAGTTGGGGGAGAGAGCAAACTAGAGTGAAAGGTATTGGGGAGGCAGTAAAAGAGAGGAAGTGGAATTGGGCAGGTAAGTTGGCGCGAACGACTGATGAACGATGGAGCAAGTGTGTTACTGAGTGGACGCCGCGAGATAGGAAGCGTGGAAGAGGGAGACCAGATAGAAGGTGGAGAGACGAGATTGAGAAGTTTGCAGGAGTGACGTGGCAGAGGTTGGCACGGTCGTGTGAATCATGGAATGCTATGAAGGAGGCCATTGTTCAACAATGGACTCAGAACGGCTGATTTGATATATGTATATATATATATATATATATATATATATATATATATACAAAAAAAAAAAAAAAAAATCTCTTGGTAATATCATTTCACCGAAGAGGTTGAATCTTACAGTTGGTAAAGAAAGTAGTGAGATTCAAGGGAGGCAGAAAGGAAGGATAGTAGAAGTAATAAGTAATAACCGTTTTGTTTCCCAAAAGAGATTGGTTTCCAGTAACAATGCTGCGTGATTGTGCTCCGTAGGGGGTATCAATGAAATGCCTATGTTGTTGAATATATTAAGTTCATGCAGTCAGTACCCCATACGGGTAGAGAAGATTGCGCATAGAGGGAATGAACACTCATGAGGCTGGGAACATATCTACATGAATTATGGTATGCCCATAAACATACACATCCATATATGAAAGGGACTCTAGTAGCAAGAAATAGCGCAGGGTGAGGGAATAAGATGCATATCGTCACTCTCGTAAAGATATTGCCTACGCCATTTTTCGTCAATTTCTGTTTTTTTTTTTTTTTTTTTTTTTTTTTTTTTTGTCTAAATCAAATTTTCATTGCTCCTTGTGGTACAATTCCCAATGTTTTATTAAGTGTTTGAGTAGGTTAAAACTACGTTAGGAGGAACATTAGGTCATTTATAAAATAGAAAAGTTGGACAGATGATTCCGGCACTTCTTTATGAGGCTGCCGATATGTTATAGTGGGTACGAAGGATAAGATCTTAGACAAAATTAGTATTCAAACCAAAAGACTTGATGAGGTTGATAGTTTCGACCTTCTATATCCGTAAGATCTGATGCTGTTATGCTCGGTAATATATAAATAGTGTAGATCCTCATCCCTATCAAGAAGACCATGGACCAGTAGGTTCTTTTAAAGAAAAGGAAAAATAGTGATGAGATCTATCAAATTTACCATCATGAAAGAAAGGTTACGACTAACACAGTCTATGAAAACAACACACACACGCACACACACACACACACACACACACACACACACACACACACACACACACACACACACACACACACACACACACACACACACACACACACACACACACACACACACAAGCACACGCACGCACGCACGCACACACACACACACACACACACACACACACACACACACACACACACACACACACACACACACACATTTATATATATATATATATATATATATATATATATATATATATATACAAATATATATATATATACATATATATATATATATATATATATATATATATATATATATATATATATGTGTGTGTGTGTGTGTGTGTGTGTGTGTGTGTGTATATCAAGTTCCAGAAATACTTTGCAGGTTTTGGCCGACTTCTGGGAGAGGTTTTCTCAGAGCAGACCACAATTATGAGTTCACACGTGACCAAACGAAGAGTAGCATGACTGGAGATAAAGTGTTGCCACCTTTGTTATCATCGATTGCATCGGTACACAGATAAGCTTTTGATATAGAAGATAAAAGGGTTGCTGCGGAGCTGTAGTAAACACTTAGGTTAAGTGGTCGTTTTCGGATCTTGGCCGGGGTGCAGAGGTTAGAAAGCATATCCACTTGGAGCCATTGTCCCAACCACAGAAAGAGAGGCGTTTTCGTAAAGCACAGGTTTTCTTGGCAGAGGTTTGGAAGCATATTCACTTGGAGCCATTGTCCCAACCGCAGAAAGAGAGGAGTTTTCATAAAGCACCATTTTCTTGGCACTGAACAAAGCAGTTTGTGAGGTAAAACCAAATCTTGTATTTATACAGGGGAGGTAAGAACAGTGATACTAAAATGAGAACATTGAGAACATTAAAGACTCTTGATGGATAGATTTCCCTGACAGGAGAGTAAGACAGAATGTGGTTCAGTGAAAGGTTAGACACAATCTAAAAAGTCTGGAATATCACGTAAGTATTCAGTGGAAGAATGGAATCTATGTTTTAGCCACACAATAAAAAAGAAAAAAGAAATAGGAATTCAAGTTTGAGAACAGAAAATATAACGTCGTCACTGAGATACGCTCAAAAGCCAGCTTTGCAACAGCAAGTAGTAATAGCAAACAATAAGGCTGGTGTGCTAAGTTGTCTTGGTATCAGTCAAGGAAAGGAAACGGCGAGAAGAGCAAAAGATGGTGTTCCGTATAGAAGAAATTAAAAGACAGATGGCGAATATTGAAAGCGTGGACAGAGAAAGGAAACATCCAGGCATTTCCCAGATTCATCAACAAGAGACTAGTTTGGGATTTCGATTATTTTGATATTCTCCTCAGTGGAAAGAAATCCTAAGACTAATACAGAGGTCTGCAAGAAATGTGAGATTTAGTAAGCTGAGGTGCCATATGCAGTGTATTGTACAGAGTAAAGATTTGTGAAAATTGGGCTTTTAAGATTAGGTCAGCCTACGCTTGCATGTCAATGGAACAGGATGTATGGAAAGGGAAGACAAAGATTAGGCGGATTATGCAAGTTTAGTTTGATCAGGCTCCTTATCACAAACACGTGTTTGTGCTTGATCGTCCTAGCATTGATAAAAGAGATAATGAATTGACCGCATTCAGCACAATGCATGCATACTTCTTATTTGAGGGTAGATCAAGTCTTTATAGATAAGGGTGATAATTACTTCCAAAGCACGCACACGCACGCACGTGCGCTCGCACGCACGCACGCACACACACACACACACACACACACACACACACACACACACACACACACACACACACACACACACACACACACACACACACACACACACACACACACACACACAGTAACACTAACACAGCCATCCATACAATGGATATTTGATTCCTTTTGCTATTCATTTTTGTCAAATGTGTCTTCTTTCTTTATTAGCGCTCTCATAATATTTACCTTACATTGCACCTAAATTTGAATATAGCGACAATTCTATCAGCGATCTAGCCTCGATAGGTTATTGATTTATCACAAAGGAACATAAAGGAAGAACAAACAACATTAGGCGTACTGATCCTAATGAGTCTGTTTGTGTTAACTATACTAAGCTACAGTTAAGAAAACAGGGCAACTAGGTGATAGAAGATGAACTAACACTACTGCTACCACTATCCTATTTAATTACAATAGCTCACCTGATATTATGAAAAGAGGTATTTCCCCCAGAAAGCATCGGACTGCGATGACAAGTCCTTGGAGAGTTTTCAGAAAGGGGAAGTTTGGTCTCCAGGCATCTGCAACTTCTTCGACAAGCACGAGGTGGAAGGTGGACAGGATGTGATGCGATGTACTCAGCACGAACACCGTCATCTGAAGAAAAGATACATTAGTGTAGATTGAGATTTAGTATATTTCTATATTACTTACATCGTTGTTTATTCGTCAATTAGAAAAAAGGTATTGGCATGTATCTAAGCGAATATTTGCATGTGAATACATCCACACACACGCGTGCGCGCACACACACACACACACACACACACACACACACACACACACACACACACACACACACACACACACACACACACACACACACACACACACACACACACACACACACACACACACACACACACACACACACACACACACACACACACACACACACACACACACACACACACACACACACACACACACACACACACACACACACAAACTGCACATTACTACCAAGTGATGGAGAGAAACTATATTCAAATAAGCTCACTCTTGAGTCTGTAGTGTTTGATTTCTCTGATCACGATTTGTTGGGAGTTAAAGTAAACAAAGGACAGAGAAAGTCAAACATCCTCAGAATTGTAGGTATAAACCCTGTTGAGACACGTGCCCTTACAGATAGGTCCGTTTTGACAATTTAAATATATATCATCGGGTCCTTCAACAGAAACCATCAAGGTATTATTACGAAAAGGTATTTAAGAAACCATCAAGGTTAGTGGTATTATTACGAAAAGATATTTAAGAAACCATCAAGGTTAGTGGTATTATTACGAAAATGTATTTAAGAAACCATCAAGGTTAATGGTATTATTACGAAAAGGTATTTAAGAAACCATCAAGGTTAGTGGTATTATTACGAAAAGGTATTTAAGAAACCATCAAGGTTAGTAGTATTATTACGAAAAGGTATTTAGAAACATTAAGGACGCATCCATACGTGGCGTCAACACGTGACAAACGAGTAAAAGCAGCAACGACTGCAACAGCACTGTAGGAGAGAGGGTAAACGCAGAGTATGGGATCCAATATATTTGACGTTTCGCCCAGCAGGGCTTCTTCAGAAATAACACAGTTGAGAAACAGTTTACTCCTTATATAGCCCGAGCTTGCGGGGGGAACAAACATAAAATGGTGTACACGCAATTTGCATAAATTGCTTGTTACTTGGTTATTAAAATTGCCAATGGTTTATTTATTGCAAAAAAAAAAAAAAATCCACTGTTCTGATTTATATTATCAATGAGGGATATAAACGCAGATTCAAACCATACAATGAAACGTAGATGTTTTGAATCTGTTTTGATATTCAAGAGTTAAGCCCAAACCTAAATGTACAAGCAGAAGACCTTTGAGCCCTTCCAAGCATGAGATAAACCGTTACAAATACAAACATGAGACATAACACCACAAACGCCAATACGAGAGAAAACGCCACTCGTCCAATTACGAGACAAAACGCTATAACCATAAGCATGACACATCCTGCCACAACACTAACCCGGAGGTTGCCCAGCGCACGTGACATTTCGTCACTGCCCGAAACACCAGGTGACCTCCCCCAAGAGATTAGCAAGTAAAGAAAACTCTAGTATAAAACTTAGAAATTTAACTAGACTCATCGAATTAATTCTGATAAGAAATAACATCCCTATAGCTACTCAAGAAGGGTCTTGAACTCGAAATCGCGATCTAGCTAATATGACTACATACAGCCAAGTCATAAATTTCCTTTCTAAGGAACACAAATCCATAATAAGGTATATGGAAAATACCTTTAAGAAAATAATTAATGCACAACTAGCCATCACTTTTAATGATACACATATTTGTAGGATATGTATACAACCCTTGAAAAAATAAATTTAGAACTACTAACATAAGAACATAAGAATAAAGGAGACTGCAAGAGACCATAAGGCATACAAGTTGTCTAATCGTTTCTCAAAGCAACTGATAGTTTCAGCGCTTACTACATGGTTACTAAGTTTATTCCATTCGTCGACCACCTTATTAGCGAACCAATTCTTGCCTATTTCCTTCTTAAATCTAAATTTGTCCAGTTTATAACCATTACTGCGAGTCCTGCCCTGTTTTTTTAATATGATGACCTTGTTTGCATCACCCCTGTTAAAGCCTTTGATTCACTTGAACACCTCTATTAGATCACCCCGCACTCTGCGTCTTTCCAGAGAGTGTAAGTTAAGGTGCCTAAGCCTCTCTTCGTAAGGCAAATTTCTGAGTCAATGTATCATTTTGGTCATTCTTCTCTGTACTGATTCTAGTGAATTGATGTCCATTCCGTAGGACGGAGACCAAAACTGTACCGCATAGTCAAGGATGGGTCTAACTATCGCTAGATAGAGATTAATAATTACCTCTGCACTTCTATTCGTTACCGTCCTAGCAATGAAGCCTAATGCCCTGTTAGCTTTATTCCTGGCGCTAATGCACTATTTCCTGGTTTTAAGGCCCGGACTCACTAGAGCTCCCAAGTCTCTCTCGAACTTAGTTTTCTCTAAAAGCGTGTTATCTAAGCTGTATCTATTTTCGGGGTTGTGTAGCCCTACGTTCAACACGCTACACTTAGAGATATTGAAATTCATTTGCCATTTCACCGACCATGTGAACAATGTATTAAGATCATCATGCAGAATCTCTACGTCGTCTCCTGACCTAATTAGGCGTCCTATTTTAGTGTCGTCCGCAAACTTACTGACGTCACTATTTATCCCATTGTCTAAGTCGTTTATGTACATAATGAACAACAAGGGACCCAAAACTGAGCCCTGGGGGACCCCACTAGTAAAATTGCCCCACCTAGATTTTACTCCATTTATGGTGACCCGCTGTTTTCTGTTACTAATCCAAGCTCTAATCCATTCTAACACTTTTCCTCCTATGCCATGGGCTTTTATTTTACTTAGTAGTATCTGGTGTGGCACCTTCTCGAACGCTTTGCTAAAGTCAAGGTAAATAACATCGTAATTATCATTGCTATCTAACGTCTTATATACTTTAGTGTAAAAGGATAGCAGATTAGTCACACATGACTTACCCTTGGAGAAACCATGCTGTAAATCACGAATTAAAATATGTCTTTCGATGTGTTCTCTGAGTCTATTTACTATTACTGATTCAAGCATTTTCCCTATAACCGATGTCAAACTGATTGGCCTGTAGTTACATATAGACGATCTATCTCCCTTCTTAAAAACAGGGACAACGTTTGCCTGTCTCCAAGTAAACTGGTCGCAGATTTCAAATTTACACTCCTTAAGCATTCTCGGAAAATTTTCGTCTGGACTCGGTGATTTTGTAGCTTTAAGTCTTTCAATCTACTTGACTACTTCTTCACTGATGCTGATATTAGATAGACTACTTTCTTCATCCCCTCTGAAAATCGGATCGCAGTCAGGTACTTTATCTAACCTCTCATTAGTAAACACCGATAGAAAATAATTGTTAAACTCCTCACTCATTTTTTCCTCCGATTCTATCATGACATTTTCATCGTTTTTAATTGGTCCTATTCTTTCTTTATTTTTTGCTCTATAAAGATGAAAGAAACCCTTTGGGTTGGATCTTGCTTGACTGGCAACCTTAATTTCTAATTACGTTTCGCTGTACGTGTATTCTTTTTAACCAGCTTTGCCATTTCGTTATATCTTGATCTAAAAAAAATATATAATAATTCAGGTTAGAAGTGCTGTTACTTTTGTTCTTCTAATATTGTTGCTAAATGAAAAATCATAGAAACTTATTGGGAAATCCATAAGTCATTATAATATAAAAGGATTATGATGATTCAGAATCAGGACGTAACACAAATCTTACCGATACCTAATAAGTAGAATGAGTGGGATGATATACAATGAATAGCACAATAGGGAGTGACGATGCATGGTAATCAACAGCGTCGTTAAGCCTCTGAAGCTATGTCATGAACCCAAAGAAAACTGAACTTACGAAGAAGAGGACAGAAGTCGGACTGATGATAACTTGGAGAAGTGATTTCAGGGAGAAACCTTCGTCCATCTCTACATCGGGCACCTTTATCTTCGCCACAACCA
>NC_134783.1:29616436-29628936 GCF_046742065.1 Oratosquilla oratoria | reverse complement strand
ATATACATATATATACATATATATATATACATATACATATATATATATATATATACATATATATATACATATATATATACATATATATATATATATATATACACACACACACACACACACACACACACACACACACACACACACACACACACACACACACACACACACACACACACACACACACACACACACACACATATATATATATATATATATATATATATATATATATATATATATATAATCAGCCATCCTGAGTCCATTGCTGAATAAAGGCCTCCTTCATAGCATTCCATGGTTCACACGACCGCGCCATCCTCTGGCACGTCACTCCTGTGAACTTCTCTATCTCGTCTCTCCATCTTTTGGCTGGTCTCCCTCTTCCACGCTTCCCATCTCGCGGCGTCCACTCAGTAACACACTTACTCCATCGCTCATCAGTCGTTCGCACTAACTTACATGCCCAACTCCACTTCCTCTCTTTTACTGCCTCCATAATATCTTTCACTCTAGTCTGCTCTCTCACCCAACTTGCTCTCTTTTGGCCTCTTAGCGTTATTTCCATAATTTATCTCTCCATTCTCCTCTGTGCAGTCCTTAGCTTTGTTTCCATCGCCTTCGTTAATTTCCAAGTCTCACATACGTAGATTATTGCTGGCAGGATGCACTGATTATAAACTTTACGTTTCAAACATAAAGGTAGAGAGCCTCAGAGTATTATTATGTATATACCAAACACTTTCCAACCAATTGTAATACGTCTTTTTATTTCATTATCATGATCTTTCGTCACTTTCACCATCTGGCCTAAATAATTATCCTCCTCAACTTCTTCAAGACTCTCACCATCGACTATAATCTCTTTACTTTGAACCTTCGTGTTGAGCATTACTTTGGTTTTACTCTCATTCATTTTTAAACCTACTTTGAGACTTTCTTTGTTCAGATCACTCAGTATATCTTGCAAGTCTTCTGCTCTTTCTGAAATAAGAATAATGTCATCTGCAAATCTTAGGTGGTTCAAGTACTCGCCATTAATCTTCAAACCTTTCTCTTCCCAACTCAACCATCTGAAAATATCTTCCAAACAAGCTGTAAATAATTTGGGTTAAATGGTATCGCCTTGCCGTACTCCTTTCTCGATCTTGATTTTTTATGTATGTTTATGTAGTCGAATTACAGCGGTAGCTTTCGCATAAATCTTTTCTAAAAATCTTACGATCTGTTCGTTTGTACAACCTGCTTGCGTAACGAGTTTTGTACTGCTATTTGTTCTACCGAGTCAAAGGCCTTCTCATATTCTATAAAAGCTAAACAGAGAGGTATATTGTATTCTGTCATTTTCTCGGTTAGTTGGTTCATCGCCTGCAAATGGTCTAGAGTTGAATATCCGTTCCTAAAGCCTGCCTGTTCTCTCGGTTTGTTTCCATCTAAAACTTGACTTAGTCTATTTGTAAGGATTTTGGAGAATAATTTATACACATTTGATAGCAAGCTAATCGGTCGATAGTTACTAAGGTCCTTCTGGTCTCCTTTTTTATGAAGCAAAATTACTATAGCATTGCACCACGATTCAGGAACGCTTTCTTGACGTAAGCAGTGGGTGTACAACTGAGCTAACTTAATATGAACTTCTTTCCCTGCGTCTTTCAACAGATCTATCGATATACCATCTTCCCCACGTGCTTTTCCTCATTTCATATTTTTAGAGAAAATTCTACTTCTTTCTTTGTAATCTCTTGTACACTACTAACGTCTACAGATGAATTTACTCATTCAACTATGGTCTTCGACGAGTAAAGCATACATACATATACCAAGGCTTTTTCCCCCTTCCAAGGGAGGTAGCCAGAAAGGGAAAGGCATAAAAACACTCCCACCCATTTCATCCCTAAATACACTCCACACCCCTCCCACCCTCCCTCTCATCTGAGCACCTCCTGGATAACGGGTCACCCCTGCACCCTGCCCACCGCCCCGGGTCAGAAGCAGTGTCGCAAGACACAGTACATCCACAGCAAGGCCGCTTCATTTAATCGGCGACCCCCCCTCTCCGTCCCCCTTTGCATCAAAGCAGTTGATGAAATTTTTCTACTCTTTTTACAATTCTGTCTATGCAGTTAATGATGTTTTATTCATTCCTATCTTTCAAACATATCATTTTGCTGTCTTCCTAAAGCATGTCTGCGCTCGGTCCCTTTAATACTTTTACCTTTCCGAATAGTTTCCTCTATTTTATCCATGTTTCTCTTTCTTTTCTCTTATCTCTGCCTTTTGTTGATAAGCTTGTTTAGTTCTATTCTTTCTATTTTGTCTTTCCTGATTTTAATCTGCATGGTCTTTCTTGTTTTAATTAGGTCATTTGTAACTTTATAGTATTTGTTTTCTTTAATACTTTTTCATTCAATCCCCGTATTAGGCGAACCCTCCGACAAGTTGTGAATGTTAAAGACAGATTGAACATTTTTAGAAGCTCTGCCAAGGATTCGAAGTTGTGTCTTAAACATACACAACTTGTGGGAAGGCTCGCCTAATACGGGGATTGGATGAAAATGAGACTAGGTCTTCTGATGTTACGTGAAGCTTGGTCGGGGACTTGTACAGTCCTTTTGAACCATCGCACGTGGCTCAGTCGCTAGCGTCTTGACTTCGTGATTATTTACGCACAAGTCAGGGTTCGAATCCTTGGCAGAGCTTCTAAAAATGTTCAATATATATATATATATGTATATGTATATGTATATATATATATATATATATGTATATATATATATGTATATATATATATGCATATATACATATATATATATATATATATATATATATATGTATATGTATGTATAAAGGTAGAGAGTCTCTCACAATTCTATTATATTTACCAAACACTTTCCAACCAATTGTAATACGTCTTGCATTTTTTCTGCTCTTTCTGAAATAAGAATAATGTAATCCGCAAATCTTAGGTGTTTAAAACGTAAAATTTACAATCAATGTATTCTGCCAGCAATAATCTACTGGTGTGAGACTTGGAAACTGACGAAGGCGACGGAAACAAAGCTAAGGACTGCACAGAGGATAATGGAGAGATCATTGATGGGAATAACGCTGAGAGACCGTAAGAGAGCAAGTTGGGTGAGAGAGCACACTAGAGTTAAAGAGAGCAGACTAGAGTTGGATATATTATACAGGAGGTAAAATTGAGAAAGTGGAGTTCGGTACATAGCTTAGTGCGAACGACTGATGAGCGATGGAGCAAGTGTGTTACTGAGTGGATGCTGCGAGATGGGAAGCGTGGAAGAGAGACCAGAGAGAAAGTAGGGAGACGGGATTGAGAAGTTTGCAGGAGAGACATGACAATGGTTGGCGTGGTCGTATTAGTCATGGAATGCTATGAAGGAACCTTTGTCCAGCAGTGGATTCAGGATGGCTGATTTGATATATATATATATATATATATATATATATATATATATATATATATATATATATGCGTCAAAATTTGCTCACACATACTACCTCACCCCCACCCCCCCGCCCATTCCTCCTCATGCAATCACAACATCATCTATATACAACCATTTTCCACTCACCTGTGGATGTGCTGTGTCTTGCGACACTGCTTCTGACCCAGGGCGGTGGGCAAGGTGCAGGGATGACCCGTCATCCAGGAGGTGCTCAGATGAGAGGGAGGGTGGGAGGGGTGTGGAGTGTATTTAGGGATGAAATGGGTGGGAGTGTTTTTATGCCTTTCCCTTTTTGGCTACCTCCCTTGAAAGGGGGAAAAAGCCTTGGTATATGTATGTATGTATATATATATATATATATATATATATATATGTATATATATATGTATATATATGTATATATATATATATATATATATATATATATATATATATATATACATGTATGTATTTTTAGATAGAAAAATAGATAAATATATAGACAGATATATACATAGATAAATTGAGAGATATGTATATGGATTTACTTAAATGAAGAAATTACTAAGTAGAAATATTGAAAATAAATAATAAATAAGTTAATAAGTAAGTGCGATAATAGATAAACGAATAGATAATTGGATAGATAGATACTCGCAGGTATTTGTAAGAGTGATGAAAATAAATAAAATGAATAAATATCTAAATACATAAATTACACTGGGGAACACTCATTTTGTTGCATTTAAAAAAAGGCTTTTCTATAGTCAACTTGAGTGTGCTGATTTCAAATCTGAAGTCGGGTTTTGTCTGCAAGCTACAGATTTTATGCAATTTGACATTTTTATTTATTTTTTAAATTTTCGTTATTATAGGAAATTGCAATATCAGCCACAATTCTTTTTTTCACTTGAATCTTAAAACAGTATGAAAGCCATTTCTGTACATTTATTAAGGCAAAAGAAACAGAACATTAACAGAAGATCTATCCCAAAGTTAGATTAGCATCCTTCAGAACATCAATACAGCTGATGGAAGCTTATCAATTTCTTTGTGTATTTTTTTCAGGCAGGAATTTGCGTTTGTAACTTTTGCGTTTGTACATTTCATCTGGGCAATTTCGTTTAATGCTCCAGCAGTAGTCAGCCATCATACTTTTGTCCCAGCGCCCTTGGTAGCGTTCTTCCATGATCTTTAGGTCTTGATGGAATCGTTCTTCTTGTTTGTCACGCACAGCCCCCAGGTTGTCAGGGAACTGATCAAGGTGGCTGTTCAAAAAATGAAGCTTGATGCTCATGTTGCACCCGAGATCACGAAAAGCGAGGAGCATTCTGTTCACAAGTTCACTGTAGTTCTCCGCCTTATTGTTTCCAAGGAAGTTCTGAACGACTGCCACAAATGATAACCATGCTGCCCTTTCTAAAGCGGTCATCTTAGCAACAAACTGATCATCACGAATTAGGGTTCGAATCTGTGGGCCATCAAACACGCCTGCTTTGATCTTCTCAAATGATAACCCTGGTAAAGCTGTGATGATGTGTTGGAAACATTCACCTTCGGTTTCCAGTGCCTTGACAAATTGTTTCATCAAACCTAATTTGATGTGAAGAGGAGGAAAGATGATCTTATCTCTGTTTACAATTGGGTCTTGTATGATATTTGGCATGCCTGCTTCAAGGGTGTCACGAATAGGCCAGTCCTTCTGGACCCAATATCTGTCTCGTGCTCGGCTGTCCCACATACAGAGGAAACATGGAAACTTGGTGAAACCTTTCTGTTGTCCAAGAAGAAAGTTGACCATCTTTAAGTCTACACAAATTATCCAATTGTGCTCATGATACTTTAATAAGTCCATGACCATTCTCATATCATCATAGTCTTCCCGCAAATGCACTGAGTGACCGACAGGTACTGCTCCATAAACATTGCCATTATGTAAAAGAACACACTTTAGACTGCGTTTTGAACTGTCTAAAAAGAGTCTCCATTCACCCAGTTCTTTGAGAAGCCCTGGGATGTCATGGCAGTAAACAAATTGTCTGTCTTTTGAAAAGGTCACAAAAAGCTGGTCACGCTTTCTGAAATATGATACTTTAACAGAGTGATCAACAAGATTTCTGCCTTGTAATCTTGATGCCAAAAGCTCTGCTGCTTTCTTTGAAAGACCTAAATCCCGCACTAAATCATTCAGTTCAGCCTGGGGAAGAGGCTTAGGGACGGGGAAAGGTTCAGTGTCTGAAGAACAGTCCTCCGATTGTGAACACTTTTCTGACAATTCACTGTCACAACTGTCTTGCTGGCTTGTATCATGTCCAATGTCTTTATCGTCCAATGAAAACTGGAACAGGTACTTCTTCAGAGTGCGGAACAGGCCGAATAGCTGAGGGAATGTTCGGATACGTAATCTTATGTCGGTTTTTCTTCCCAACACCCGTTGTGTTTACCATGCAGAAATAACAGTCAGTTACATGGTTGGTGGGTTCGCGCCAAATCATTGGAACTCCAAAAGGCAGACCTTTGCGTTTTCCTTTGGTCCAGTCTCGAAGCATTTCCTCACAATTGTGGCACACAACATGAGGAGCCCATTGCTTGTCTTGATCACCAAGATGAACTTCAAAATATGCCTTGTAGGCACGCTTGACGAACGAGGATATGTTACGTCTCTGACGATTGAGTGTGTAGCATCCACATATGTAGCAGAAGGCATCAGGCTTGTTTCTGCAATGTCTCATTCTGGAAGCCATGTTTGAACTGAAACAAAAGAAGAATGATCAAAATATTAGAAGCTATCTATATATATGGACGTTAAAATGCTTATACATGGTTTACGCAAGTTCACATATGTACAATTTCATTAACCTCAAATTGCATACAAACTAGAGCTTGTAGAGAAAAACTAATTTCAGATTTGAAATCAGCGCCTAAAACTCTTTCAAAATCCGTTAAGATATCCAATGCAACTCAAAGTTACTGAAAAAGTGTTCCCCTGTGTTATCAAAGAAATTAATAAATTGTGTATAGGTAGATTAATGAAAAAATAGATATATCTATACACGAATAGGAAAAATAAATAGATAGATACAGAATTTCTACTTATTTTTTATTAGTATATATACGCCAGAACAATAGATGTTTGTTTGTATTACATCACCACCTGACACAAAGCTTGAAGGTGCCTTTGGTCGCAGACCAGGTCCTGAGTGTGAATAAATCTTTTAACATCGAAACAATTGCAAGGAAAAACGAAAATGACTTATATAATTGGAATTTCTCAAGAAACACTAGATAATGCCTCTTAGAGTAGGGCCAGTGTGTATAGTCAGAGAAACGAATAAGGAGGTTGAACTTTGATGTTGATAAAAAAAAAAGTCTGGTTCGTGTCTTACACACGTGATTTGGGGACTGGTAAGACCGGTTGTGCTCGAGGGAATAGCAGAGACATCCTAAAAAGAGAGAGAGAGAGAGAGAGAGAGAGAGAGAGAGAGAGAGAGAGAGAGAGAGAGAGAGAGAGAGAGAGAGAGAGAGAGAGAGAGAGAGAGAGAGAGAGAGAGAGAGAGAGAGAGAGAGAGAGAGAGAGAGAGAGAGAGAGAGAGAGAGAGAGAGAGAGAGAGAGAGAGAGAGAGAGAGAGAGAGAGAGAGAGAGAGAGAGAGAGAGAGAGAGAGAGAGTGTGTGTGTGTGTCTGACCATACTTGTAGGAAGAGGAGTTATTTGGCCATTGACTGAATCTTGAATATTGTAGATATCTTATGTATGCTTGCACGTGAACACTAAATCATAGATACATCAGCCTTCATGAACTGTACTGATAAAGGTGGATTAACGAATGAACTAAACAGATAAAAAAATGCGATTGAGTGTGAATAGTAGGAACACGATACTTCTGTAACAAGAGACAGACATCACACAGGCGAAAATTCACTCGTGGCAACTCTGAACCAACATCCAGAGCTCAAGGTCAGATATCGAAAGATCCTTGCAAGAAACTGGTGTCAGTCTTGGAGAACGTAAAGCATTTGGCACATGTCATTTGCTAATATTCTGTGAAAGTTAAATCACAGGCGAATGATAGTACGGTGGTAAAGTGTACTCAACCCAGATGACAGAAAATGGATGTTCTTTTTATTAGGTGGAAACTGGGAAGGTTAGGAATCAATCTAATGATCGTTGAAGAAAGTAGTTATGTTGTGGTTACTGCCATTGCTGTGGAAGCAAAGGGTGAAATTCCTTATGGAAATAATATGTATGAACATATATATATATATATATATATATATATATATATATATATGTATATATATATATATATATATATACATACATATGTGTGTATGTGTGTGTGTGTGTGTGTGTGTGTGTGTGTGTGTGTGTGTGTGTGTGTGTGTGTGTGTGTGTGTGTGTGTGTGTGTGTAATAAAATCACTTGGAAAATAAAATGAAAGGTGACCGAACGTTTTCGTCTATTTAAGACATTTTCAAAAAGTCTTAAATGGACGAAAACGTTCGGTCAAACTTACCCAAGCAGACTTTAGCCAAGGTGAATGAATCTCGAGCCAGGCCGAATAGGTTCGAGCAAAACCGAGGAAACTCGAGACGAATCGAACAAGCTTGATCCAGACCACAGAAACTTCGAGACGAAATTAGCTAAACAGAGTCTTACATTCTATGGTTCAACTCAAAAAAAAAAAAAAAAAAAAAAAAAAAAAAAAATTATATATATATATATATATATATAAATAAATGAATAATAGAATAAGATAGGATGAATTGAAAAAATGAATTATGTAGAATGAATAAAATGAGGTAGAACTATAAAGTTAGATTAAACAAAACGAGAACTATAATGGAATGAAGAAGGAAAATAGAAATATAAGAAATGGAAAAGAATGAATAAGACTTGTAAGATAAGATAATTAATAACAAGAAGTTGAAATTAAATACACTGTAAAAATTTCCACATTGAATGAGAATCAGACAAGAAACAATGGTCTCAAACTGTCCGGAAATAGATTCAATTTGGAAGTAGGTAGAAACAACTTTGCCTACCGTGTAGTTAATGAATGGAATAAACTTCCTGCACAGGTAGTGCAATGTAGTTCAGTTCGAAGCTTTAAGAATCATTTAGATAAACACCTAAGCAAGATGCTGTAATGATTATTATTTATTTTATATTATTTGTTTTTGTTTTGTTATCATTTGTCTGTCTGATTTTCATTTATTATTAGTTATATGTTAATTTATTATTATTTACTATTTACCTGTTTGTTTATTATTTAACTATACCTATGCATTTATTTATGTATTTTATTTGTTATTTACATTATTATAGTTTTTATTCATTATTTTATTATTATTATGATTTTTTCCTCGCATCCCACCTAGATATGGACCAAAAGGTCTCCTGTCGGCCTGCTCCGCCTTTGTAATCCTTTGTAAGATGAAGCAAAATTTAACAAACATTCTAAAGCTGAGTTACCATGGAATCAAACGCGTTATGAATACTCTAAAAGACCCCGTCTCACATTCAAGATTCTCATCAAATGTCCTGAATTTGAAAGCTGGAAGACGACTTTGTTTACATTATTCTAGACCCTCCTAAAGACAATTCAACAACGAGTTTAATAATAGAATAGATCTAACTTCTATTAGTTTGTCAATCGGCTTCTCAACGCATGACACAAAGATGATTTGACATTTGGAGATTTGAAAAAAGAAATATTGTAACCTAAGTCATTTCTACTTAAACGAACTCACTTAAGTCGTGTAGGTGTGACAGGAAGCATTCGATTAGGTCTTGTGTATTAGCGCCGTGTTGTTAGTGGCAGCATTTGCTATATAGCATCAATGTTTCTAGAATTGACAACCATAACTTCTCCGGCACGTTCATTGGGAACTAAGATATATCTAGACATTTTTTCTATGACATCTGTTTCCCTAACTCTGACAGGTTGATTGTTAGTAGTTACATCAGGAGTGTAAATAGTCACTTATTGTGAATGAGTGGATCGAGTTATGATGAAGATTGGGCCAGTGAGGATACATAACTACGCAATAAACACACGCGCATGCGTACATATTACTGATTTAGTAGTTTGTTTTGTTCAAGCCCAGTTAATGAAGCTTCCACTAATATTGTAAACCACTGTTACCCCGTTGAGTAAGGGGATGAATGTTTGGTGTGTGCAGGATCAAGGCATTATCCATAGAGCGGACTGTATGAAGTCTGAGTTAAATCCATGTGAGAAAGCCAAAAGACGATACGTTGTCAGGAATAAACGCTTCACTTCCAGTCCTCCATGTTTCCTTTGCCGTGTTTATGCAAGTCTAACTTCTCATCAGGGTAAGTAATTTATTTTTGATCATCAAGAGTAGGGTTGAAGCTGTGACAATCAGTCAGTCAGTTTCTTTACCATTTGATTCATCTATTCCTCATCAATCAGTCAACAATCAACCGATCAGACTATTTCTAACCAGCCAAGAAATAATTCAATCAGCCAGGCAATCAATCAATCAATCAATCAATCAATCAATCAATCAATCAATCAATCAATCAATCAATCAATCAATCAATCAATCAATCAATCAATCAATCAATCAATCAATCAATCAATCAATCAATCAACCAGTGAATGAATGAATGAATGAATGAATGAATGAATGAATGAATGAATGAATGAATGAATGAATGAATGAATGAATGAATGAATGAATGAATGAATCTATAAGTCAGCCAGTCATTCAGTCTATCAACAATCAATCATTCATCCAGTCAGGCAGTTACTCAATCAATTAATTGATCGAACAATTCACGCTTTGTCTCACTTCAATTTTCCTTCATAGATATTCTCAATATATATGTATGCAAATAGCTTGAGAACTACATTATCCTAATAATATTGTTTCTTTTTCGATTACAAAAGCAATTCACATCAACACAAAATTGTTCTTAAGCTATTCTCCTATCATTTGGCATTTAGCATACCATGTTCATAAATGTCTAAATCGCATATTTTTTTTTCAATTACGTGTATATTGAAGAAAATCAGTATGCCGATATTCTTTGGTGCATAGTATTGAAGTTTTATTATAAAAATCTCATGATTAATTTTATAGCCATTTATTCAATCTATGTAATTCAAATCCCATTCTAAGACATGTACATCCTTGTAAAGCATCAAAAAGATTATTTTCCCAACGGTATAGTTCTTTCTCACTCGTTCTTCTTTATAACTTTACAACTCTCAGTTCACGGGTTTGTGGAAACCTTTCCGCATTTGTAGTCCTTCAGGTACTTGGCCTGTACAATAAACCTTTTCCTTTACACTTCCCTGGGTTTAGACATCCTTTTTATGCTGCTATAGCCGGTGTAGACTAAGATGAGAAGAAAAGTGTTGGCAGGTGTTCGTCGTTTATTAGTTGGTCGGAACTGAACTGCTTTACGTGGTCAGGAGCCGATATACATACCCGTGGTGTGTTATAATGTAATAGCACTGTATTAGGTTAGGTCGGGCCAAGTAGGGCCGCACTGTCATAGGCAGGTGTGCGTGGCTAGCGCGTCTGGTCCCAGCCGCGTGGGCGACACAATGCGCGCTCCACTCTGATGTCACGTGGTTGTCGTAATTTGTACACTACTCTTTCCGTTACCACAAGTTTCTTGTGGGTGTTTTTACCTTCCACTAACGTTCAACTAATCCACCATGCTCCATCTATCGTCTCCTCTTTCTCACAAAGCTTGAGGTCCCTTTTTGCGAAAAATCAACTACATTCTTTCACGAACATTTAACGAAATGTGAACAATAAGAATCCTCCAAAAGACGCGGCGTCCTCCTCCATTGCTTAAGGTAACATATAGGATATTTTCTATTTCAGAAATGTTGTGAAATGACACGAGAAAAGCAACTCATATTATCAGTTTCCATCTAATGTTAGCCTCGTCATATCAGATTTAAATATTCGTGTAGATAAACTAAAGAAAAAAAAACGTGGACAGACACACGTATTTACACAACACACATTAAAAGAGAGGGTGGGAGAAAGAGATAGATAGATAGATGGAGAGATGGAGAGAGAGATAGAGAGAGAGAGAGACAGAGAGAGAGGGGAGAGAGAGAGGGGGAGATAAGGAGGGATAAGGAGATTCAGAGAAGGAGGATGAGGTAGGGAGGAAGAAGCAGGTAAGAGGAAGGAGGGTGACGCATGGAAGTAGAGGGAGGGAGAGCGAGATAGAGAGAGGAAATGGAGGGAAGAGGAAGGGAGAGAGGGGTAGAGAGACGTAGAAAGGAAAGAGGTACAAAGGAAGGGAGAAGTAGAGGGAAAGAAGGAAGGGAGGGAGAGGGAGAGAAGAGTATATGAATTGTCGAACGTGTTGGAATGACTGTGACTCTGAATGGAATATAAAAACCATTGTAATCAATTAGATTCTCACAGTTATAGATACAGAAACTTAATTACAACCCTGGTATACTGCACCTTTGATGTCCGTCGTTGCACAGAGGGTTTGGGAGGCTAGGAAACTGGCAACTGATTAATTGTTTTGGAGCACTTTCCAGAACTCAAGCACGAGACTCCCGCAATCGAGGCAGCAACACTACTTACTGTTTCAAACGAGTTTTCCTGCAGGAGCAACTATCAATCAATCAATTAGAAGCGTACGCCGGGGGGCGCTTATCTTCACTCAAAAGCCATCGACAAGCACAATGGCTTCTTCGTCCAGAGCCCCACAGCCAACCTTCCTATTCCAAACGGCTCTCGGGAAGTTTAGGCAACTCATTCCATCCATAGGTTCTATGGGCCTCCCAATCCTCTCCTCTTCATCAAGGTAGAGTGTATGGGGAAATGTAGACGCAATTTGATTCTCTGGAAAATGCTTGTGCATTAATTTCATCTGTATAAGACATACGAAACTTTTCCTCCTTGAGGGGCTAAAACAGGATCCCGAGCCTGTTCCTGTAGGACGATACAGCCTATGCACCTCATTACAATAGCTTAATCTGGTTTGATAAGGTTGCATGATAATCCGAAGTACATGTACAGTGTTGGGTGTGTCAGCATTCCTGTGGT
>NC_134783.1:29586436-29611436 GCF_046742065.1 Oratosquilla oratoria | reverse complement strand
AATACGGCGTATGTGCCTCTCATTTTCAAAACATATGGTCACCTTTGAAATGTATTTATTTCCAGCATATATAAACCCGTGGCGATCAACATTTTAAAGGGTTACAGTAAATAACTTGGTACCGGCATAATACATACATACATACATACATACATACATACATACATACATACATACATACATATACCAAAGGCTTTTTCCCCCTTACACGGGGGGATAGCCAAAAAGAAAAAGACATAGAAGTCACATCCACCCATTCCATCCCCTACATACTCCACTCCCCTCTACACTTGCATAAGGTGTGAATGAAAAACAATAGCACTGAAATCTCATACTTATATACATCTGTTTTTTATTTGTAATATGTACTCAAATTTTAGGTCTGTAGAAGCATGTATTATATAACAAGATAACTGGTTCTGGGTTTAGAAATATATACAAAATCTGGTTCTGCAATCAACAAGTTATACAAAATCTGGTTCTGCAAACAACAAGTTGTACAAAATCTGGTTTTTCAAACAATAAGCTACAGACCTCGCCTCTTTGTCGTAGAAATCGTCTTACCATATCTTATTTTCCTACAATAAATGTTAGGACAAAATAAAATGTAACAAATAACTGTCAACCTTACAACCAAAGAGTGGTTGATGAACAAACAGAGCATGTTCAAGTAAACAGAAACCTACAGGTATAGAAAATATCCCACAAGATTAATCTTCACCACTCCAAAGTACTTTAGGAAATTTTATATGTTACACACTTTACCATGTCAGCCATACAAACTCTTATTTGTGCATAACTTGACATCACAATA
The DNA here is from genome assembly GCF_046742065.1 of Oratosquilla oratoria. Classification (NCBI taxonomy): domain Eukaryota; kingdom Metazoa; phylum Arthropoda; class Malacostraca; order Stomatopoda; family Squillidae; genus Oratosquilla; species Oratosquilla oratoria. Next base: position 29,610,622 of record NC_134783.1, on the reverse strand, counting down.
ATGTCACGTTTTTTGTACAATTATAAATAGAGCTTAAGTCTGACCTTGAGTATTTTAGCAAGCAGTCTATGGAATACTTAACGTTAGAAAATGGATCCATACTCACAAATTCATCTAGAAACTGAATAAGAATTACAGCAATTTTGACCAATTATCTTCACAATAGGTCGAAAACAGAGAGTTGTTTTAAATGGAAAAACTTCTGGATGGAAAAGTGTTGCAAGTGGAGTTCCTCAGGGTTCCGTTCTTGGGCCACTTCTATTCATAGTATATATAAATGATATAGACCATGGACTAAAATCTACTGTTTCCAAATTTGCTGATGATACAAAACTGTGCGGAGTGGCAAATGATCACTCAAACCAATTAGATATTCAAGAAGATTTAGATCAATTACAGCAATGGTCTGAAAAGTGGCTAATGAAATTTAACACAAGTAAATGCAAGGTAATGCACATAGGTAAAAATAACAGTAAGTACGATTACAAGTTATTTGGAAATTCGTTAACAAAAGTGGATAGTGAAAAAGATCTCGGCGTAATTATCAGTAACGACCTCAAATCATCCAAGCAGTGTATTTCAGCCTCTGAGAAAGCAAATAAGATTCTGGGATTGATTGCGCGATCTTTTGATTTCAAAAGTCCATCACTCATTAACAAGCTATATAAATCGTTAGTTCGTCCACATTTGGAATATGCTGTTTCCGTATGGTCACCGAATCTCATTAAAGACATTGACAGACTGGAAAAAGTACAACGGCGAGCCACAAAACTGATTCCAAATATCAAAAATAAATCATACGAAAATCGACTTAAGCACATGAATCTGTTTTCCCTAAAAAAGCGTAGACTCAGAGGTGACTTGATACAGGTCTTTAAGATTTTAAAGGGAATTGACAACATCAAAAGTGACCAAATTTTCACATTGAATGAGAATCAGACAAGAAACAATGGTCTCAAACTGTCCGGAAATAGATTCAATTTGGAAGTAGGTAGAAACAACTTTGCCAACCGTGTAGTTAATGAATGGAATAAACTTCCTGCACAGGTAGTGCAATGTAGTTCAGTTCGAGGCTTTAAGAATCATTTAGATAAATACCTAAGTAAGATGCTGTAATGATTATGATTTATGTTATATTATTTGTTTTTGTTTTGTTATAATTTGTCTGTCTGATTTTCATTTATTAATAGTTATATGTCAATTTATAATCATTTACTATTTACCTTTTTGTTTGTTATTCAACTATACCTATGCATTTATTTATGTATTTTATTTGTTATTTTTACATTATTATAGTTTTAATTTATTATTAATATGATTTTTTTTTTTTTTTTTTTTTTTTTGCATCCGACCTAGATATGGATCAAAAGGTCTCCTGTCGGCATGCTCCGCCTTTGTAATCCTTTGTTATGCGTTGAAATAATTTATTGTGGATAACGTCAGATGATTTCATTCAACTTTGTGAACATCACCTTTGCAAAGGAAGTTAACTATGCAACAGACTAGTTATAAATGTGGCTAACGTTATGTTATTATATTCAACGCCGAGAACGTCACTGTACAATAGCCTGGTTCTGAATTAGATATATATTTTTTTCACACAACCCTTTGAAATTAAACATAGACAACAGAAGGAGACTTGATCTGGAAATATGACATATCCAGAACATAAACAAGTTAACAGATATAAAAATATGAAAAATTATGTAATGTTTAAAATGTGAAGAATATTAAATTGGTTTTACTTACACACTAGCACACAGCAGTTGCTTTGATGTACAGATTTCTAATCTAAGACATACAGGCCTGTAGTAAGACATCTAAGTCAAAACCTTAGAGAAACTCTCTCTCTCTCTCTCTCTCTCTCTCTCTCTCTCTCTCACACACACACACACACACACACACACACACACACACACACACACACACACACACACACACACACACACACACACACACACACACACACACACACACACACACACACACACACACACACACACACACACACACACACACACACACACACACACACACACACAACACACACACACACACACACACACACACACACACACACACACACACACACACACACACACACACACACACACAAACACACACACACACACACAAACACACACACACACACACACACACACACACACACACACACACACACACACACACACACACACACACACACACACACACAAACGCACACGCATAGGATTTTTTCTTAAAGCGCTGGAAAAAATATACAATGAAAAAACACAAGTGGAAGAAAAATGGATGATTCTAACGAAAATCTATAAAGGAGTGGATGAATATGTTCCAAAGCAAAAACAGGAAAAAAATGTGTATATTAAGTGCTGGTTTAACAGAAGATCCAGCGAAGAGAAATATAGAAGAGATAAAGCTTGGAAAAGATGGAGAAAAGACAAAAAAAAAAAAAAATAGAAAGTGGCAAATATATACTAATCAAAGGAATGAATATGTAAAAATACACAGGGAGGAAACTAGAAACTATGAAAAAGACATTGAAAAATGTAAGGATCAGTCGAAACTATTTTATAGATATGTGAACGGTAAACTAAAAAAACAAACATGAAACGGTGAAGCAACGCCAAAGGAATATGACATACATAGAAGACGAGTTAAACACCATACTTGAAAAAGCTGTAATAAGCGAAACGTCGTACAAATAAAGGCTCCGTCCTCATATGGTGTTTACTCGTCAACCGTGTCGGCAACTGCCACTTTCAAGGATACATACAAGACGCAGAAAGGGCTGAAGTCCTGAGCAAATACTTCAAGTCGGTTTTTCACTAGAGAAAATGTATAACATCAGGATGAAGGGGGAGAGGTGAAATCTTTCCTCCCCTTAAGGAAAATAATAGTAACACGGAAAGAAATAATGGACCAGATAATGAACCTTGATGTCAGGAAATTACATTGCTCGGATGGAATTGCAAACTAGTTATTAAAAGAATGTAAAGAAGAACTAATAGACAAAATATATAACATAATAAGTTGCTCACTCAAAGAAGGAAAAATACCAGAAGACTGGAAAAACGCTGATATCCTATCAATATATAAAGGAGGAAATAAGGAAGACCCAAACAATTACAGACCAGTTTCCCTTAGAAGCACGGAAGCCAAAATTTATGAAAGGTTATAAAAAGTAGGCAAAATATATAACAAAATAAGTTGCTCACTCAAAGAAGGAAATATACCAGAAGACTGGAAAAACGCTGATATCATATCAATATATAAAGGAGGAACCAAGGAAGACCCAACAATTTACAGACCAGTTTCCCTTAAGGGACTGTAGGGCGCGAAAACACGAAAAATTCTGGAAAATCAACGAATTTTAGGTAAACATTTCAAAAGATTCTCTATGATGGTGGTAACACTTTAGCCAAATATTACAGCTCAATTCCGTTTCTTTTCTTATATATAAAATAAAATAGATAAATTTTTGGCAACCTCTGGCAACCCTATTGCATGAAAAAAACATTCTGTATATTGAAATAAAGTCAAAATTTTGATACCCAGTTCTGTTTTGTTTACTATAATTAATATATATGGAGATATCTGGCAACTTGCCCAACACTAATCGTCAATCACCACAAGGATCTCAGTATCTCTTCAAAGCTAAAGGAGAAAGGATGTCGCCCTGTCGCGTATCTGTTAGCCTACCAGTCATGCATGCGATCGTATTATCTTTTTTTCTACCAACAGGTATTCAAAATATTCTCTATGATGGCTGTAACACTTCGACCAAATATTACAGCTCAATTCCGTTTCTGTTCTTATATATAAAATGAAATAGATAAATTATTGGCGACATCTGGCAACCCCATTGCATGAAAAAACATTCTGTATATTGAAATTAAGTCAAATTTTCGATAGCCAGTTCAGTTTTGTTTAAAGTTTTAAACGGAAACGTAAAAAAATAGACAATGTCACGAGTGAGTACGCGGCCGGAGGATTTTAAATGCCGGTGCGCTCCTTTAAACTTTAAATGCCTCTCCTGAAAAGTTTATGTTTTTTATATTTAAATAGCCATAGCTCTGTTTCTTTTTGTCCGATTTCATTCATTCTTTCGAATTTGTAAAGAGAAAGAGTAATTCTTTAATTTGATCAGAAAAAAACAAAGGAAACTGTAACTTATTTTTTTTTTTAATTTATCATAGCAGATTTTCACTGAAGTTTCTACTATTCAAAATAAAAAAATAAAAAAAAAATAAAAGAGAGTAGGAAAAAATCTAACTTGATGAAGTTGTTTCCAAGACTCTAATCTTTCATTTCCTACATAGTAGGCTGATTACCTATGCCTGTGGATACTTTAATTATTACAGATACTATCATAAAAAAAGAAAGAAAAAAATTAACTACACGTAATATATACATGTTACTAAAACAATTTAGTATGCAATAATACTCTTTCCGATAGAGTAAGTATACATAAGTTCACCAAAGAAATTGAACAACTTTTATGACACGTTCACCTATAAGCACTTCCCACAGTCCCTTAAAAGCACGGTAGCCAAAATTTATGACAGGTTATAAAAAGTAGATGAATAAAACATCTGGAGGAGAGCAATATACTAAACCCGAGATAATTTGGATTTAGACAGGGAAGATCAAGTGCCACAAATTTTATCAGTTTTTACAGACTACTTGATATAATACAGGAAAGGGACAAATGGGCTGATTGTGCTTTCCTGGACCCATTAAAATCTTTTGACAAAGTTGCACACAAAAAACTCTTAAAAAAAACTGGAAACCATAGGAGGGATACAAGGTAAGCTACTGAAATGGATGGAAAAGTTCTTACATGGAAGAAAAATGAGAGTAGTGCTCAGAGATAAGGGTTATACTTGAGAAGAGGTGATTAGTGGAGTTCCACAAGGATCAGTATTGGCTTCAATAATGTTTGCTATTCATGTGAATGACATGGACGAGGGTGTGGAATGTTACATGAGTTTCTTTGCAGACGACGCAAAACTGTTGAAGAAAGGGAGTACTAAAACGGACTGTGATTCACTGCAGAGATATCTGAACAGGGTTTGGGAATGGAGTTAAAAGAAGGAAGTGGACTTCAATATTAAGAAATGTAGCATAATGGAATTTGGAAAAAAAAGTAAAAAAAAAAAAAAAAAAAGTATATCAGGACAATATAAAATTGGTGCAAAGGAAGTAAAGAAAGTAGGATCTGAAAAAAGACCTGGGATTAATCATCACAAAGGATATGTCTCCTGACAAACAGATAAACAAAATTGTCGGAGAAACACATAACTTGCTAAGATCAATAAAAGTGTCTTATACTTATTTGGATGAAGAAATTGTAAAGAAAATACTAGTCACACTGATATATTTTGTGGAAGTAATCAACATTGTAGGTCCACTGCAGAACCACTGTCCTATTCTCTGGAGTACAATACAACCCTTATACCTTGCTACAAAGGTATACATTGAATGAATGATACAAAGAGTATGTGATGTGTCGAGCGTTGCGATGGTTGTGAATGAAGTCAAGTGAAATCAACTTATACTTAGGTTTCAGCACCGATATACAGCATTGGTATACTGCACCTTTAATGGCCGTCGTTTCATAGAGAGAGGTTTAGAAAAGCATGAAACTGCTATTTGAACAATTACCTAGCACTTCTCGGGGAAGGAATACGGGAATCCATGAAAGTTCCTTTGTACTGAAGTCATATAGACACACGCCCACGGGTTGCTGATATAGAGTCAAGCATAAAGACCTGCAAACTCAGTGACACCGAGATCGTTCCACTCAGTCAGTAAAATCTTGAAGCATATTGCAAGCCGTTACTGTTACCCTTGACAAAGGGAATGGACCTGCGTGGCGTGTATGAGTTTACAGCACTGGCCATGAAACGTTCATCCTTGAGGGTAACAGCTATCGACCATAAATCCAGTACTTATTCTATGATCATTGTGAATTATATTTCATCGTCGAGAACCACCAATTCTATGCTTGGTTTGTTGATTTATCACTTGAAAAAAACTGGGGTGTAAAGTTACAGCCTAATCTAGAGAGAGGAAAGTACGTGGTATGAGGTCTTAGCAGGGAAGGATAAATCTCTCTCTCTCTCTCTCTCTCTCTCTCTCTCTCTCTCTCTCTCTCTCTCTCTCTCTCTCTCTCTCTCTCTTTCTCTCTCTCTCTCACGCACATACAATTCGAGCTATGTATGGGCTCTGAGCTCTCATCCAGAAGGATAATAGCTGTTTATCACGAGCACAACACATGATCTAAGATAATGGTGAATTACATATGCGTGCACACAATTGCTTGATTTTTTCATAATTCTGTTAAACCATATGCTTCCTATATATATTTTTTTTTACGAATTATAATAATAAATCAAGCTGAGGTCACTTGAAGAAGCTTGGTATTTCTTCTTTGAAGAAGGAGGTTACATATGAGATAGAGGACATTGTACCCAAGTATGATAAGTCCCATGATTAAGAATGTACCATGGCCTCCGGCAAAGGCCCAGATAAGTCCTCCGGTCACTCCAGAGATTGACTTTCCTGTGAAAGAATAAAAGAAATAGATAAACAAAAGAAAAGAAATAATCCACACGTCTGTCATGATTTTTGGAATCTGTATTAGTTTGGTTTCAGAAGTGAGGGTTACCTGCAAACTGGGTTATTCTTAACACTGTAAGCATTGTTGTCGAAGTTCCCTTCGGGGCGATCTCGTTGGCGTTGTATGTGGTCACTGCCTTCAAAAGACCAAAGTTGAAGCCGTGTAGGACTTCGACAGGGAGGAAGTACCATGGGTTGGTGATGAAGTAATAAAGGATGAACCGGGCGGAGAAGCAGAGAAGAACGAGTACTAAGCATCCCGGAACACCCATTTTACGAATAGCATATCCTGGAATATCACGGAAACATGCGAGTTATTAATAGCATATCCTGGAATATCACGGGAACATGCGAGTTATTAAAAGTAAACACCTCATCCGATCAGGCGTTATCCATAGGTGGCTAGGCACTGGAAAAGAATGTTCTCACCCATTTCTCACTCCCATCACATACGTTCCTTCCTCTCACCCATCCAGGGACATCCAGTTTACGAATAGCATATCCTGGAATATCACGGAAACATGCGAGTTATTAAAAGTAAACACCTCATCCGATCAGCCATTATTCATAGGTGGCTAGGCACTGAAAAAGAATATTCTCACCCATTTTTCACTCCCATCACATGCGTTCCTTCCCCTCACTCCTTTCCAAAGATTCAAGATTTGTCTTAAACGAATAGGAAGGCCATCTTTCATAACTTAGACTGGTTTCTCTTCTCTTTAGTGAAAGTACATAACAGAACACCAAGAGCATAAGTCTAGGTTGTATGGAATAATGTTTGACATGTACTGATTTTTTTTTAATCATTTGAAACGTGTCCCCCATGCTGCAATATGAGTCTTCAAATCTATGATCCTTCGTGGAAACAAAATCTGGTTTACTCAAAATACAGCCCATGGACTATCCATTGCAAAGCCTTTGGTTCACTCAAAATACAGCCCCTGGTCTATTTACAATACAACTCCTGGTCTAACTACAATACAGCTGTTGGTCTGACCACAACACAGCTCCTGATCCATAGACAATACAGCCTTTGGTCTCTCCACATAATTCGCGGGCAGATAGAATGTATCTAATACGGCCACATTATGCATGATTCACCATGAGGCCTTACATCTTAAAGTCGCCCTTCTCAGAAATGCCCTGCTAACATGGTTATCATTATATATACATATATATATATATATATATATATATATATATATATATATATATATATATATATATATATATATATGAATTATTTTATGAGGTCGTAAAAGAACAATGCATGTTGTAAACCTACGACCAAAAGATCTAAATCTTACTAGAAGATACCAGCTATTTTTATACCTATTAGCGGAAAATCTAAACCATAAAATGACTTACCAGAACTGATGAAGACTGGAAGTTCTCCGACAAAACACCGAACTACGATGATGAGGCCCTGGAGTGTTCTTAAAGCAGAGAAGTCTGGATTCCATGACTTGGCTACGTCTTCAACCAATAAGAGGTGAAAAGCGGCGAGAATGTGCAAAGCAACATGTGCTACAAAGGATGTAAGCTGAAAAAGAAATATAAGAACCAAAATGTAGGTCAAATTCATAGCTGCTTTGTTATCAGTGCACATAAAAAATACGTTTAAGTGATAATCTCAAGCCTTTTTTTTTTGTATTATATTAGCCTGCAGTTGGGACAAGATTAAAATGAATTATAGTCTAGCACTGCAATTGTATTCATACTTGCACGCTGTCATATAACTTATATTCCACCTCGGTAAGCAAGAATTACTAGAAATATAAAGACAGGAAATGCATGGCGAGATATACTAGGACAGAAAAAGTTCTGACTCGGGAATCATCTTTGAAAAAAAAAAAAAAAAAAATCAGGTATGTTATATAGCATTACCAAAATAAAGACTGCATTGGATGTTGGTTGTTTCGTTCCTTATCCTAACGAAGATTAGAAACACGTATTTCTAATGTCTATAGATAAGCAAATCAACTGCATAAATCCTTACTATCAGCACCCATCCTTGTGTCCGCAATGCGGACTTGAACTTATGTCACTCGTGTGGGGAGATTGTTATCTCTTAACCACGCGGAGCTTCTGTTCTTGTATCCGGTAGCTTGAGGGAAAGGTTTAGAAGAAGGCAGTAGATTGCATTAATACTGGTAGGACAAAAGAGTGGTACAAAGATGACCCAAGTCTCTGGTGTAATGATCATTAGGGGAAGAAAATTGAAAAATATTTAAAACCTACTGCTAAAAATCACATTAAAATAAAATAATTTTGTATGACCTTATCTGGATATCTATTTCAGATAGCTATCTTACGAAAGACCAAGGGATGGAGATAATGATGCATACGAATGTTTGAAAGAGATACCCCGAAACATTTCATAGTCTTATCATGGAGAGCAGTAGGAAGCTACCTAGATAGTTTTGGCAACTTGTTATCTTTACAAAGTGTTTCGTGGTGGCCACAGAGGAATCTTCATGCGTAGTGGCATCTTGGCCAAATTGATAGACATAATGGTTATCCGTCGTGCAGCTGTACAGTCTACTCCAGGATGCCCTGTAGTAGGCCATACTCAAGGACGGAATTTTCAAAAGAAATCACCACCATAGAGATGTGGTGATGAAAAAGAAATCACCACCATAGAGATGTGGTGATGAAAAAGAAATCACCACCATAGAGATGTGGTGATGAAAAAGAAATCACCACCATAGAGATGTGGTGATGAAAAAGAAATCACCACCATAGAGATGTGGTGATGAAAAAGAAATCACCACCATAGAGATGTGGTGATGAAAAAGAAATCACCACCATAGAGATGTGGTGATGAAAAAGAAATCACCACCATAGAGATGTGGTAATGAGCAACCCACCGTTGATCAGAATAAACCATAGATGTATCCCGTAGTGCCTTCTTAGACCCACCATTTGAGGGTCTGGAGGATGAATAAGACCGTTATGGAACCTCATAACTGTCCTCGTTCATTCAGGAAGTCTGCTACCCAGGACAAAAAGGAAAGGAAAAGTCTGAATCGGTGGACTTTTTGACGACTGTAGTGTAATTAATTAGATAAAAACCTTTGTTAATGTCAATCAAAGATATCCCAAACAGAGGGCTAGCAGGTTACAAGAGGAGACAAAACCAAAGGGACCAATAGGAGATATAGTAAGACAAGATAAAGAAATATTGGGGAACTGTTAAGGGTAAATGTAAGGTTCAATGGAGTTGTACACTACGTTGACTACTAAGCTGTCATAAAACAGTCTGGGGATGGGTGATACTATAATAGACCAAAGGTAATAAATATTTTCCGTACTGTAAGGCAATATTCTCTGTTTCGAGATTCCCAGGGCAATCTTATTCTTATCTCTGGCACTCTCTCGGTAGTCGGACTGTCGACGATTAATCAGCCCACTTCCTGGTTTCCCACCAATAAGAAAAGTGTGTAGGACATCCAAATAAGAGAAGGAAAAAGAATGAATTTCCTACAAGTCAATGGACATTCAACCCCGTTATGGGTCACCAATTTTCATATTAGTTGTGTGTAGTTTCCCTGTAAATCCGGGACACGAGAGTCTTACAGGTTAAGTTATAGTCTACTGCTGCGTTGAAAAGCCCCTTTAGCGTCAACAACACGTCTCTTTAGTCCCTGAATCAGGCCAGGACAGGTGCCTCCAGTGTCAACAACACGTCTCTTTAGTTCCTGAATCAGGCCAGGACAGGTGGCTCCAGTGTCAACAACAGGTCTCTTTAGTCCCTGAATCAGGCCAGGACAGGTGGCTCCAGTGTCAACAGTACGTCTCTTTAGTCCCTGAATCAGGCCAGGACAGGTGGCTCCCCTGACTGAGCTCCCTGATTTGAAACTTCGAGTCAGGCAGGCCCAGAGCCAATCAGCTACCGCCTGGGTCAGCATCGCACAGTCTGCGGCTGTCACCCATATTTCCAGGATAATGAACACGTGTATTATTCCATGACAACTGAGTCTGTTTAGCTGTAAACTCAACAGTTAGTCTCCCATCATTAGGGCCTATGGTGGGTGGCAGTATGAGAAGGCGAATCTTTAGATCTATTGTATGTATATGACATCCAGACATAGCACTTTTGGTGCAAGTGGGCTTGCGCGCTGCACTTGTCAAATCCATCAAGCCCGCTACACGGGTATGCGGAGTAGTACAAAACGACCCACGAGCACGTCGAACCAGAACCGGGGTAAACATCCGGTATGCCTTCTATACTGAAAAAAGATAAAAACAATGTGAATGGAGATGAGGATGACTTATGAACATTCCCACGCTTATGCATAAAGAGAGGCATTGATGATGGAAATAAATGTGATCGCAGGATTATAAACATATTCCCTGTACAATTTGTGTGTGAGTGTGTGTGTGTGTGTGTGTGTGTGTGTGTGTGTGTGTGTGTGTGTGTGTGTGTGTGTGTGTGTGTGTGTGTGTGTGTGTGTGTGTGTGTGTGTGTGTGTGTGCGTGTGTGTGTGTGAGTGTTTATATGTAGTCATGTTCAATCAATTTTGTGATCTACGATGTTATTTTCCTTCGTTTTTTTTATATGATTATACATGCTAACATTTTTGGAATGATATTTAATGGCATGCATACTGCAACTTTACCAACGGGGTTACATAAATACACGTTTAGTTGAAGAAGAACATAAAAAAGGCTTTTCAACTGATATTAATCTAAAAGTGGTACTAACAAAGAATAAAATATTGTCCGGCCGGACAACGACTCCCATGAAATCCTTGGCCGTTAGGTCCTCCTGTTTCTCTGGCACGTTTATTTTCATTGAAACGGCGATGACCAGGTCGACGACAGTGAAGACGAATACCATAATAAAAGCAGGAAAGTAGTCCTTATACGAGAGACTGGCAGAGTAGACGTCGATCAGAACTCCAGTGACTAAAGCACTCAAGCCCCAAGCGAAGGAGGTGTAGAGTCTTTGAAGTCCATAGAGGTGACCCTTGTCTCCTGTTGTGAAAAGCAAGCGATAAGCAAAATATTTTGTTGATACGAATTACAGGAGGTGAATAGAATTAATCATGGGTTTTAGGAAAAAATTAAGAGTTTAGATGAGGTATTCAGCAACAACCAAAGCCACCTATGCTCGGACTGAAAAAAAATGTATCTTGAAAATGCTAACTGAATTCTTAATTATTATCTTTTTCAGCGCACTCTATCTGTGCCTACGTCATCCACGTTCTCTGTTCGTAGAAGATGCTTTGATACTTTGCACTTCCATTGACCGGTTTTATTTTGGCAAATATGACGAATTATTGTCGACATTTTCAAGACTTATTAATTCATTCGACCACCACCTCTTGCATAACAACTGCACAGCCGTGCCACTAAATTTAGAGCGAATTCATGGACAACCTGATTCTGATCTTGAAGTATAGAGATTTAGTTATCCTTTGGCACATTCATAGATTCTGGACCATAATATGCATACACATGTACATATCATTCCATGTACATGTGCATATACATACACACATACATATACATATACATATACATATACATATACATATACATATACACATACACATACACATACATATACATATACATATACATATACATATACATATACACATACACATACACATACATATACATATACATATACATATACATATACATATACATATACATATGCATATACATACACATATACATATTGTAAGAGGCCGGTAGATAGAGGTAGACATTTAGGTAGATAGAGGGGTAGGTCGAGAGGAATGTAAATTTTATTAGATTGTTATGATACAATGGCCGACTGCCCTTTGCAGAATTGCAGAGAGTTGCATATAAAGGCAAAGGATTACAAAGGCAAAGCATGCCGACAGGAGACCTTTTGATCCATATCTAGGTCGGATGCAAAAAAAAAAAAAAAAAAAAAAATTAATAATAAATTAAAACTATAATAATGTAAATAACAATTAAAATACATAAATAAATGCATTGGTATAGTTGAATAACAAACAGGTAAATAGTAAATGATAATAAATTGACATATAACTAATAATAAATGAAAATCAGACAGACAAATTATAACAAAACAAAAACAAATAATATAACATAAATTATAATCATTACAGCATCTTACTTAGGTATTTATCTAAATGATTCTTAAAGCTTCGAACTGAACTACATTGCACTACCTGTGCAGGAAGTTTATTCCATTCATTAACTACACGGTTGGCAAAGTTGTTTCTACCTACTTCCAAATTGAATCTATTTCCGGACAGTTTGAGACCATTGTTTCTTGTCTGATTCTCATTCAATGTGAAAATTTGGTCACTTTTGATGTTGTCAATTCCCTTTAAAATCTTAAAGACCTGTATCAAGTCACCTCTGAGTCTACGCTTTTTTAGGGAAAACAGATTCATGTGCTTAAGTCGATTTTCGTATGATTTATTTTTGATATTTGGAATCAGTTTTGTGGCTCGCCGTTGTACTTTTTCCAGTCTGTCAATGTCTTTAATGAGATTCGGTGACCATACGGAAACAGCATATTCCAAATGTGGACGAACTAACGATTTATATAGCTTGTTAATGAGTGATGGACTTTTGAAATCAAAAGATCGCGCAATCAATCCCAGAATCTTATTTGCTTTCTCAGAGGCTGAAATACACTGCTTGGATGATTTGAGGTCGTTACTGATAATTACGCCGAGATCTTTTTCACTATCCACTTTTGTTAACGAATTTCCAAATAACTTGTAATCGTACTTGCTGTTATTTTTACCTATGTGCATTACCTTGCATTTACTTGTGTTAAATTTCATTAGCCACTTTTCAGACCATTGCTGTAATTTATCTAAATCTTCTTGAATATCTAATTGGTTTGAGTGATCATTTGCCACTCCGCACAGTTTTGTATCATCAGCAAATTTGGAAACAGTAGATTTTAGTCCATGGTCTATATCATTTATATATACTATGAATAGAAGTGGCCCAAGAACGGAACCCTGAGGAACTCCACTTGCAACACTTTTCCATCCAGAAGTTTTTCCATTTAAAACAACTCTCTGTTTTCGACCTTTCAACCAATTACTAGTCCAACCTAATAGGCTACCACTTATTCCATGCAAAGCTAATTTAGTAAGTAGTCTTTCGTGTGGGACGGTATCAAAAGCTTTTGCAAAGTCTAGATATATTAAATCTATATTGTTTCTTTTGTCATAATTCGAGACAACTGTGTTGTAGAATTCGAGTAAGTTAGTCACGCAAGAACGTTTCCGTCTGAAACCATGTTGGCTATCATTTATCAAACGGTTACTTTCTAAATGATATTCGATAGCATCTCTGATGATAGTTTCCATTATTTTTCCTACGATCGAAGTCAAACTAATAGGCCTATAGTTATTTGGTTTCTTTTTGTCACCTTTTTTGAATATGGGAGTAACGTTAGCTAGCTTCCATTCTCTTGGGACATCTCCGGATATGATGGATTTCTTGAAAATAATTTCTAATGGAACAACAATCTCATTTTTCATTTCCTTTAAGATTCTTGGATGCCAACCGTCAGGCCCTGGTGTTTTATTAACTTTGAGTTTGTCTATACACCTTTTAATTGTTTCTTTTGTTATATTTACCGTAGTGAGTAAGTTTACCCCAGACTTTTCACAGGTTTCAGTTTGGAATTCACTTTGAGGTGTTTCGTTTACGAATACCGAGCTAAAATAATTGTTTAAGAGATTACACATTCCTTCATTTGAATATTCAAGTTGACCGTCAGCAGATAATAGTGGACCAATGTGATTCCTAACAACCTTTTTATCTCTAATGTAACTATAGAATTCTTTGGGATTCTCTTTGGATTTCTCAGCGATGTTCATTTCGTATTGTCGTTTTCTTTTTCTTATTGTCTTTTTTAAATCTCTCTGTATTGATACATAACTTTCATAGTCATTAGATGCACCCGAGCACTTATTTTTCTTATAAGCCTGTCTCTTTTTAGCAATACTTTTTTCAGTTTCTTTGTCGAGCCACTTTGGGCGAGCCTGATTTGGGGGACGTCTGTCCTTAAAAGGAATGTAAGTTTGAATCATCTTAGTGAGCGTATTTTGAAATATTTCCCACATCTGATCTACAGGCCTTTCGTTTAATTTTTCCTCCCAATCTGTAAGCTGAAGCTCCTGACGTAGTTCTATGAACTGAGCTTTACTGAAATCGGGTATTTTAGAAGCACAAGTATCTATTCTAAAATTGTTTAGGAGTTTGAATCTGACTAAGTTGTGATCGCTATTTGCAACAGATTCACCGACTTCTACATCAGTTGCCATGCTTTCGCGGCTAGTGATCAATAAATCGAGTAAGTTTCCATATCTTGTGGGCTCTTTTACATGCTGAATTAAGTAATTGTCACCAAGAAAATCAATCAAGCGACTACCTATATTCCAGCTTACCGTCTGATATTTGTAAATGTAGATTAGGATATCAAGAGGTGCTGATGTGACTAATATGTAAACACAGAGCTCGTTCTGCTTGCGACAAATTGCTTTCGTAAACAAGATTTCTAGTGGCAGTATAACAGTCTTTCTGATTGGAGAAAAGGGTGGAGGAGGAGAGAAATTATTGGTGCATGGAGGTAAAGTCACGCCCTAAAAGGGTGGCACTTATTTGTAACGTTCAAAGTTATTGGATGAATTAAATAGTGACGTCGGAGCAGAGGCACCTTGGTGGGATGTAAGAAGATTCCTGAGGGGAGTCCTTGGAGTACCGTATCAAAAAGCGATGTAGAGAATTAGTGAAGAAGAAATCAAGAACTTTACACCAGTTTGCTTACCCCATCCAGAAAGACTATTAACTCTGATTATTATAGAAGATCTGGTGGAAACACACTTAAGAGAAGGAGAAGGCATGGGGCCTACGGAATAATAACACAAGTGACTAAGTGTTAGTGGCAGCGAAGCTAACACATATACATATACATATACATATACATATACATATACATATACATATACATATACATATACATATGCATATACATATACATATACATATACATATACATATACATATGCTTATACATATACATATGCGATTTACATAAACTGGAGAGTAGAAGGAAGTTAAAAAAAATCCCAGGTTTAAAGTCGTGTGGAGCAGCAGCAGAAGTTGAAGAGAAAATGGCGAACAGATGGGCGTGTTAAATGTGTGTATCTTGTATGTGTGTGTGTGTGTGTGTGTGTGTGTGTGTGTGTGTGTGTGTGTGTGTGTGTGTGTGTGTGTGTGTGTGTGTGTGTGTGTGTGTGTGTGTGTGTGTGTGTGTGTGTGTGTGTGTGTGTGTGTGTGTGTGTGTGTGTGTGTGTGTGTGAGAGAGCGCACATGCATTCAGTCTTAGTCATAACATCATTTTGACTAAACCAGTATAAATTTCAAAATGACTCGTCTCGTTCTCAACCCTTGAAATATCTTTGTATCTTGTTACAAAACAGTAGCTAATCGTACAGAATGTACATTACTCCATTTCCGGTGACTGCAATCCAATTCTGAGCATAACGTCAGCACACAAAGAAGGACCGGATGTTGGGTCGACATAATTACTGTGTATACCTGTGTGTGTGTGTGTGTGTGTGTGTGTGTGTGTGTGTGTGTGTGTGTGTGTGTGTGTATGTATGTGTGTGTGTGTGTGTGTGTGTGTGTGTGTCAGTGTGTGTCAGTGTGTGTGTGAACAGTACGTAGTTCTATGCACTGTTGCATATTTCTTCATAACGATGTAGATATACTGTATGTGAATGATAGGATGAGGGATAACAATACCTGCATAATGGAGTCATGTGTGTCGCAAAAGGCTTTTAAATGAAACAGAGCGTGGGAAGTAGAAAGAGTGTCTCTTCTCTATCTTTCTCCCGCGAATAGCCAAGTAATTTTGTTTCTGTTGTTGTTCCATAGACTGTCTGTCCGAGCAGTCCCGTCTCCCCAAGGAATGCCACGGCCCAAACGAGGTTTTCCCACAAATCCTTTATGGAGTGTATGTTGTGTTTTTTGCGTGCGTGATTGTGTATAGTGCAGTCTTCCATGACGTGTTGAATAGTATGGGGTGAAGTGTTACATCCTGGGCATTTGTCCACAATGCGGTCATCCAGTCTCTTCTGGTAGCTAAGATGGGCTGGGTGGTGGCCGCATCGCAGTCTCGCCAGGTGGGCTCTGTCCTTTCGTGGGAGAGAGGATTCAGAGGGATGGATATCAGGAGGTCTGGCATGCAGCAATGTGTTGTCTTTTAGTGTGTTAATGAAGCAGTGAGTAATATGATTATGAATATGTTTCCAGAGGCTGGTATTCGGTGGTTTTGGAGGAAGAGAAGAGAGTATTTGTGTGTGATATAGATATTTGGGTGTTTTTTTTTTATACATTTCTTGGTGTGTGTGGGTGTCCTGCTATGTAGTGTAGCGGATTTGCTGTGTTTGTGGAGGCTACCGCAAGTGTTTGTGTGCCTTTCATGTCAAGGTGATCTTTGACTTTGAGGATTTTTGTTTCATAGTGTAGGTGGTCTGTAGGTGTAGTATATGTGCAGCCTGTAATTGTTTTTAATGCTTTGTTTTGTATAGTCTGAAGGGTGTTGAGATGTGTTTCACTGAGATTAGGTGCCCATGCTGGACTCGCATAATTCATCACTGAGTGTATGCATTGTTTGTATATTGTAGCATTAGTTTCTTTGTTTTTTCCTAATGTTGTTCCAGTGATTGATTTAAGTGATTTATTTATGTTTGTGATGTGTTGTTTAAATGACATAGATGTATCGTATGTTACACCAAGAATTTTCGGTGTATGTGTGTGTGGTATTGGAGTGTTGTTGACATATAGTTGGGGAATGTATTTGTGTTCTTTTGTCCAGTTGGTGAAGAGTGTTGCTGTAGATTTGGCTGGGGCTATTTTGAGTCTGTTTGTAATAAACCATGTGTTGAATGTATCAAGGTATGGCTGTATTATTTCTGCGGCTTTGTCTGTGTTACGATTGTTATGTCGTCTGCGTAGGAAGAGATTTGTATTTCTGAGGTGTCTGGTGTAGGTATGTCATGCATGTATAGATTAAAGAGTGTGGGGGATAGAATAGAGTCCTGTGGTACTCCATTCTTAATGTTTCTGATGTGCGATGATTGGCCATTATATGACACATAAGCATTTCTGCCTGCCAGATAATTAGTCAACCATCTTTTGGTGTTATTGTGCATGTCTGTGTTATATATTTTGTTTGTTAGTTTGTGGCGGGGGATAGCATCAAAAGCTTTGCTAATGTCTGTTATAAGAAGTGTTCTGTGATGGGGCCTATCTGAGTTGATGCCATCTAATATTCTTTGCGTGAGGTTTATTAGAAGAGGGTTTGTGGAGTGTAGTGACCTAAAACCGTGTTGTGATTCAGCAAGGGGAATATGTGGTGTGATGAGTTGAAGTATAAGGCGTCCAATCACTTTGAAGGGGGTGCAGAAAAGTGTGATTGGGCGGTGTGATGTTGGGGTTGTGGTGTCTTTATTGGGTTTTGGTACTGTGACTATTTCTCCATGCTTCCAGATGTCAGGTATAGTGTTCTGTGAATAGCTGTAGTTTGCAATGTTTGTGAGTGCATGTATACCTTGTGGTCCAATGTATTTTAGGTGGATGTTACTTATGTTGTCAGGGCCACAGGCGGATGAGTGCTTGAGGTTATGTATTATGTGTTTCGTCTGACTGTCTATGAAGGGTGTATATTGTGAGTCTGTGGGAAAATCTTTCTTACGTCGAATGGTGCGTCGGTCGTCAGGGTGAGAAGTGAGATGGCTTGTCTGTGCAAAATGATTTATGAGTGTGTTTGCTTGTTGTCTGTTTGAGGGTAAATTATCTGTTGTTGTGGTTATTGCTGCGTGAGAGCGTGTTGTGTTACTGTTGGATAGTATAATGCTGTTGAGTGCTTTTTACAATTTGCTGGTGTTTGTTTTGCGATCAAGTGTATTGACAAACTTTTTGCCAATTTTGCGTTTTTTGTTCATGTATTTTATTGGTAATCTGTGTTTAGTGTTTGTATTTGGTCTGCTATGTTCTGAAGGATAGGTGTGGGGGTATTGTGTTTAAGCTTATCTCGTTGTCTGATGAAGCCTTGGATTTCTGGTGTGAAATTGGAGTTGTGTGATTTTCTGTTGCCTCTAGGAATGTATCTCTTGTCTGCGTTTTATATGATTGTATTAAAAGTGTGTACAGCATTGTTTATGTTTGTCATTGGTGTACATTTAAGTGTCTCAAAATGTTGTTCTGTCTCTTCAGTAAAAGCTTCCCAGTTTGCTTTCTTGTAATTGGTGTATGTGTGTCTGTGGCCAACCGGGGCGCATCTTGTTTTGGTGGTGATGATGATTGGAAGGTGGTCAGATCTAAGGGATCTGACCACTCTCCATGAAGTTGTTGGGGTTAGGCAGGTGGAACAGAAGGTGATATCAGGAGAGGAGGGGGTGTAGAGGGCTTGATGTGGGATATGTGTATGATTATGTGTGCTGTTCATGATGGTCAGTGAGTCAAGTTGAGTCTGCATATCAAGCCCTCTGCCTGTGTCTGGGTTGTCGACACACCAGGCCAACGACTTGGCGTTGAAGTAACCACCCATGATAAGGTTTGTGATTGTGGCTAATTGATTGAGTTGAGGCCTGAAAGTATTTGGAACTGTGGGAGATGATTGGGGGGGGTGTATATATTAACTATCGTCAGTGAACTATCTTCCTTACACTTGGAAAATGTATTTATATATGCATAGCACTAGATACTATATACATAAATTTGTAATCACTCACCTAACATCATGAAGCACACAGCATCAGTCATGTTGCGTGATAAAAAATAGCCGAAGTTTGAGAACAGTATGCATATTACGATAATCCAAAATCCGCTAGTTTGCAAAAGCTCATCCAACGGCAGTTCATCATTCTCCAGATCACCGCCAGAACTGGAGTTTTTCTTTACGTCTCCATGTGGTTCACAATCAAGGGTCTGGTTGCTTTCAATAATACGTACGCTTTGAGTTAAATTGCCACTGGACACCTCACTAGATAATATACCCACACCACTCGATGTTGCGTTATGCAGGTAAGCCTCATTGTCAGAGAAGTTCCTGGCAGAACACATTTTCTCCGACAGATTTCCGTTCACTACTTCGAAGCTCTTCCCTTCTATATGAGGGAGCCAGTAGACCACAGACAGAGCCACTGGGGTGATGAGGACGCTGATGATGAAGCAGAACCGGTGGATCTTCAAGTAATCGATCACTGTGCCTAGAAAGGCACCTGCAAGCAAACCTGCTATTGGCATCACAGACCACATAACCCCGATGCCTCCAGGAGAAACTCCGCGCTGCCGGATCATTAATGTGAGGAAGAGGAACAACGGTGCGATACCTGAAAACCAAAAGAGAGATTCATTCAATAACAGTTTATGTCTTACACCTTACTGTTTTTTTCAAGCTTTTGCCCATGACTCGCCCAGAGAGGTGATTAGGCATAACTGTCTATATTGGAAGACACGGGGGATGAGATAGATAGATAGATAGATAGATAGATAGATAGATAGATAGATAGATAGATAGATAGATAGATAGATAGATAGATAGATAGATAGATAGATAGATAGATAGATAGATAGATAGATAGATAGATAGAGAGATAGATAGATAGAAAGATAGATAGATAGATAGATAGATAGAGAGAGAGAGAGAGAGAAAGAGAGTTACAAGGAATCTCAGCACCTCAAAAGGCATGACAACCCATACCAAGGAGGCACCAGTACAAGGTTACCGAGGATTCACACTAGTACTTGTACTGATGTTTGTAGCATCTTGTCTAATCTACTTTTGAACTGCTCAACAGAGGAACTATTTACCACGTCCTTTGGCAGTCTGTTCCAAGTGTTGCAGATTTTAAAGATAAAAATGTCACCAACTTTATCACAAGAGTAACGAGGGGTGGTTGAGTTTCCACCCGTGATTGCAAATGTCATTCACGTTAAAGCTGAATAGATGTCGATAGTCAATGTTATCAAATACTTGAAGTATTTTGAAAACCTCTATTATGTAACCATTACTAACCATCACCTACCACACACGTGATCCACATGCTTGCAACGTAGCACTCGCTCCCCTCTTGCTTACCTTGCTTTCCCAGAATATACATCAGCAGAAATCAGACAAACAAAGTATTACTGCCAAATGCCACCAGACATGTCACCATTAAACCCCCTTTATTATACCTATACCTATTATATTACCCATAAGCTAACATATATATAACATACCTAACCATATCCACCAACTATACGACTAAACCTCATATATAAAACTGACCCCAATGTATAGAATAACAAGACTAACACCCTTACTTAAGACAGCCCACTAACCCCCTATATTAACCGACGATACTGTAACAAAGAGAGGAGAGCTGGGCAGGTCAAGAGCCTACCGGCAGGTCAAGAGCCTACCAGAAGGAGAGCTGGGCAGGTCAAGAGCCTACCAGCAGGAGGGCTGAGCAGGTCGATGAGCCTGCCAGCCAGGTGTGCCCTCGGTCAAAGCCTGGCACTTATTATATATTGCCCACAGGGCCCATGTATACTCTATTGTTAATAACTCCAGATTATGTTGTTATGAATAAATACAAGAAACTCCGGTTTTGGAGTTTATCTCGCCCGCATTAAGTCCACCTTATGTAACCAACAACAATCACCAACCAAAAAGGGGTTACAATTAACTGTCCTCGCAATCTCATGATATCTTGAGAAAAGAGCCCCAAAACCTTGAGGCGCCTCTGGTAGCCCATGTGTCTAATGGCGGGAATAAGTTTCGTTGCTTGTGTCTGAACTCGTTCTAGCCTCTGCACGTCCATCCTCAAGTTCGATGACCAGAACTGGACGGCGTATTCCAGGTAAGGACGGACTAAGTAATTGTAAAACGTCAAGACTATTTCTTGGTTCAGGTAACGAAACTGTCTTCTGATGTAACTTTAAAACATTTGTGTTTTCTTTTCTACTTCAATACACTGCTTTAAGGAATTGAGGTCACTGCTAATCAAGACACTAAACTTTTTGCTCTAGTTCTGTACTTGCTATGTTATGAACTAGAAGAGAATAGTCTGCCCTCTGGTTTGCGTACTCCATATGCATGATCCTGTACTTATCCAGATAACATGGCATCAGCCACTTCTTAGACCATTCTCCCACTTTCTCTAAGTCTGACCTAAGAATTTTTACACTTTCAGGTGCTGCGACATTTGCTCCCAACTTTGTGTCAACCGCAAACTTAGCTATGCTGCTCACGATTCCAACATCTATATCATTGATACAGATGATAAAGAGGAGCGGACCTAATGCAGATCCTTGGGGTACCCCACTGGTAACAGGAGGTCAGCTAGATGATGCCCCATTAATTACTACAAGCTGTCTTCTATCTTTCAAACAGGCTTCAATCCAGTTTGACACTGCTCCTATAATACCCATGGCTTGAACTTTTGACATTAACCTCTTATGAAATACCTTACAAAAGGCTTTCTGAAAGTCGAGATAAAGTATGTCGATTGCTCTATTCCTGTCATATACTTAAACCATGACATGGAAGAAATCTACCAGGTTGGTTAAGCATGATCGGTGGCCCCAAAAACCATGATGATACCTTCCAGTATCTTTCCTACTATGGAAGAAAGAAAGAGTGAGAGAGAGAGAGAGAGAGAGAGAGAGAGAGAGAGAGAGAGAGAGAGAGAGAGAGAGAGAGAGAGAGAGAGAGAGAGAGAGAGAGAGAGAAAGAAAGAAAGAAAGAGAGAGCGAGAAAGAAAGAGAGAGCGAGCGAGCGAGAGAGAAAGAGAGAGAGAGAGAGAGAGAGAGAGAGAGAGAGAGAGAGAGAGAGAGAGAGAGAGAGAGAGAGAGAGAGAGAGAGAGAGAGAGAGAGAGAGAGAGAGTTACATTTGGGCTCGGGTCCCAAAGTTTGTGATGTCTGCCATTTATTTTATATTATTTGTTTGTTATTTTCTGTTTGTTTATTATTATTTGCTTGATTATTATTTATCATTAGTTATCTGTCAATTTATTATTATTTAGTATTTACCTGTTTGTTTATCATTTAACTTTACCTGTTTATTTATTTATTTATCTTATTCATTATTATTGTATTATTATAATTTTATTTATTTATTTATTTATTTATCTATTTACTCATTTATCATTTATTTTTTATTTTTTCGCATCCGACCTAGTTATGGGCCAAAAGATCTCCTGTCGGCATGCCCCTCCTTTATACTTCTTTCTCTTGGAGAGAATACAATGGGAACAGAGTCATACATCTATTTTGTTCAGTTTTTTTTTTTTTCTTTTTTTTTGTAAACAATGTAGACCATTACCGGATGTTTTGGCTTATTAAATGTACTTTTCGTAAAAAATGTTACTATGATCAATGATTAAATGTCTTATATGAGGGTAGTACTTATTTGTTACAGGGAGTGATTTAAACTCCCTTCAATGTAAAAAAAAAAAAAAAAAAAAAAAAAAAAAAGTATTACAACGTCGTAGTCTTCAAGGTCACTGTGGAGGACGTATGTCTTTGGGTCGTAAGCTATCGCATGAGTCCTTTATGACTTCATAGATTTATTTGTATTGTAAGTTTACGTCGTAATGAAATGCGCTTGCTACAGCTTTGAAAAAAGACTCCAGTCACTGAGGCACTTGTGAATGATACTTGTACGCACAAGACTGGAAGGGCTAACATATTATGAGAAAAGGAGGGTAGATGTTTTATGGACATTAATTCCTTGGAGCTCGACTTTCCAGTCATCAACGACTTTGGAGGGGATAAATTAAGCCCACAATGTCATTGATACATGCCTCGAACAGAAGTGATACTAAAACTGAACCCTGAAGAACTCCACTCGTAACTTTTTTTTCCAGTTAACGGTTTTCCCATTCAGAACAATTCGCTGTTTACGATTATTGAATCAGTATCTGATCTCGCTTAGCAAGCTACCTCTTATTCTATGTGCACTAAAACTCTTCACTTGCCAAAAGATCTTTGTTTGCAGCTAGATATGAAACGCTTTGTAGTTAATGATACCTTTATCCTTTCTATGTGCACTAACTAAAACTCTTCACTTGCCAAAAGATTTTTGTTTGCAGCTAGATATGAAACGCTTTGTAATTAATGATACCTTTATCCTTTTTCATAAAATGAGATAGATTACCAAGGATTACAAAGGCGGAGCATGCCGACAGAACACCTTTTGGTCCATATCTAGGTCGGATGCGAAAAAATCATAATAATGATAAATAAATAAACAAATAAATGAATATATAAAAACAATGATAATATAAATAATGAATAAACAAATCAATATATTTTAAGTGTAGCAATTTGATTAGTGATAATGTAGCTTTAATAGTAAAGGGGTTCCAATGATTTGCTATGTAAGATCTTTATTGGCCAGCTCATACCATACTTAAAAATGTTTAGTGATTTGTATACAATCAATCTGGTATTCACAAGTTTGGCTGCTTTACTAACATCGAGTTTTTATGATGACCGCAAGTTCATTCTGAATAATAAATCAAGTT
>NC_134783.1:29571436-29578936 GCF_046742065.1 Oratosquilla oratoria | reverse complement strand
TGAAGTCGTCTTTGTTTGTCGGTTTACGGTATACCTTAAACCTAGCGCTCTCGTTCGATCTGATGATGACAGTGTCTAGGAAAGGTAGGGAACCGTTGGTTTCTTCCTCTACTGTGAATTTAATTCTTTGGTCTACGTCATTCAGTTGTTCCAGTGGGTTTCTTGTGTTGTTTGTTTTGTGTGTAATGAAGAGAATGTCGTCAACATAACGGTACATTTGTGGAGTTATCTTGGACGATATGCAGTAAATGGTCCCTTTCCAATGTCTCCATGTAGAGCGATGCTGCCACCGCACTCAATGGAGACCCCATTGGAAGCCCTTCATGCTGTTTGTTTCCTATTCCGCTTACGTCAACCTGTCAGAATATCTCAGCATATATACATATATATATATATACATATATATACATATATATACATATATATATATATATATATATATATATATATATTATAACTGCGTACACGAATTACTCAGCTTATGTTGAAACTCTGCCTGCATATAATCGGCATATCTTATCATTTTAAGTAGAACCCCTCGACGTGATAATGGTAGTGTTACAAAGTATAACGTTCGTATATTCATATAACAAAAGGTCAAATGATTAAAGTCAAAGGATGTAGCCACTCTTCATCCATCCCATATGCATACAAGACCCATTCCTTTCATTCTATTTCATCTATTTGCGGCTGAAGGGCCGTCCGAGCTCCCTGTCCACTACCTGTGTTTAAAAAGTATGGTGGGGTTACAAGGATTGATGGAGTGGGAAATGAGAAAGCAAGGTTGAGAGCAAGGAGACTGAGATGGTTTAGGTATATAGAAATAATGAGTGAAGAAAGATATAAAAAAAAAAAAAATGTGGAAGGCAGAGATGAGCCTGAGGGGAAGGCCGAGAGTGGGTTAGATGGATTGGATGAAGTAGGTCATGGGTAAAAGGGGAATGTCTGTTGAGTAGGGGAGGAAGAGGTCAAGAGTCGAAAGGGATTGTGATCTGATATTAAACTGTCCTCAAGTTGAAAATAATACTTTATATTTGAAAATATACAAGTACTGCTAAATTATATGTGTGCATCATTAATATATATATATATATATATATATATATGTATATATATATATATATATATATATATATATATATATATATATATATATATATATATTCTTAATAGGCATTGTTGTTCCTTGTTATTATGAAGTAAGGATTTGCCTATGGTCAGAGTATACATCATTGACTTTGTTCATGGAATCAAATTTATTATGCAAATTTTGCTGATGATACAAATCTGTGTGGAATATCAGACAATCATTAAAAATCTACTTGATATTCAAGAAAATATAGACAAGTTAGCGCAATGGTCTAAGAATTGACCAGGAATTTTTAATGTATTAAATGTAAATTCATGGCAAAATAACACTATGTACGAACACAAGTGATTTATATATTGATTTTTTCCAAAGCAAAAAAATAAATAAAATAAAATAAAATAATAATAATAATAATAAATAAATAAAGAAATAATGCAATTGTCAGTAACTATTTATTGCATAAGCGATATGTAAAGCCATTATGTGTATTTACTCATTTCTTTGTTAATCTATTTATCTATCGATTCATTCATTTATTAATTAAGTAATTTATTTATTTGTTCTTTTGTTCATTTACTCATTTTCTTATTCATTTATCTATTTGTTACTTTATATATCTATTTACTTATTTATTTATTTGTTTGTTTATTTATTTATTTATTCTTTTATTTATTTATTTGTTTACATATATATGATTATCTATTTATTTACTTATTGTTTTATATGTCTATCCATTTTCGTTTATTCTTTATCTATTCACTTATTTGTTTACTTATTTATGTATTATATCCAATCTTGTTCTGAATCGCAAGTTCTCTGTAACCATGTTGTTTTTTTTTGCTATCCGTTATAACAACAGATGTATACTGTACCACACGAAAATAACCGACCTCTACCCTTGAAAATGTGCCTTAGGCAAAAGAACTGGGGCCGATCTTGATGGAATAAATTGACAAGACCCAGGGCTATCAGTGGACTAAATTCCAGGGCCAACCCTGGTTCCACTGGTTTCATTGTCTAGTGTGACCTCAGCTTTAGACCTTTTTCTAACAATATGCATATTTTGTTTTAACTGTAGCTGTATTTCCACAAGCAAAAGAGATCAGTTGGTCAAAAGAGTTTTGTTACAATAAAGTGAAAAATAAGTTTAGCATATCTAAAGAAGGACGAGGCAAACTGGTAACATCAGGAAGAACTGCCTTCTAGACAGGAGGGACTACATTACGTCCAGGATTTCCATGAATTCCTCAGAAGAATTGGTATCACAGTTCCACAAGAATTTCGCCTTGAAAACTGAGGGGATAGGGATTTTTTTTTTTCCAGTTGTCCTTGTTCCATAGGGTCAAATTAAATCAAATAAGACGGGAAAGCTCGCCGATTGGGGGTATTTGATTTAATTTTATTTGATTTAATTTTATTTTATTTTATTTTATTTTGTTTTGTTATATTTTATTTTATTTCTTATTTTTTGTTTTATTTTGTTTTATTTTACTTTATTTTATTTTATTTTATTTTCTATTTTGTTTTATTTTATTTTATTTTATTCTATTTTATTTCATTTTATTTTATTTTATTTTATTTTATTTTATTTTATTTTATTTTATTTTAATTTTAGAGGTATACGGGGCTATCTATCAGTTGTCAATTTATAAACAAATTCACTATCACAGTTATCTCATAAAAGATTGTCTCGTGTTGAGATATAGCTCTGAGATAAGTGTTCTTTGAATAAGTGAGATATTACCGACGTGACGTCACCAGTGATAGTTATCTCAGTTTCTTTTGTACTCTTTTTGTACTAACATTAAAACTGCAGCGCATGATATTCAACTGGATTAAAAAAGGTAATATATTAATTGTATGTTGCAC
Source organism: Oratosquilla oratoria (assembly GCF_046742065.1). Lineage (NCBI taxonomy): Eukaryota > Metazoa > Arthropoda > Malacostraca > Stomatopoda > Squillidae > Oratosquilla > Oratosquilla oratoria. The sequence continues at coordinate 29,575,977 of NC_134783.1, read as the reverse complement.
AATGTTAAGTATAAACTGTTGTCAAGGCATAAATGCATTAGGAAGTTTGTTCTATTAGGTTTTCAGAAAGAAAACTAAAGTACAATAAGATGGATATTCTGAGCTTCATGTTAGAATAAGGTGTTGAACATGATCCACATATTAAGACAACAGAGGATGGTTGGTCGATAAGTAAAATGATAAGATTCAAACTTTCCAGAGAAGTGGTAGGCTTTAATGAAGCGGCCTTGCTGTGGATGTGCTGTGTCTGACGACACTGCTTCTGACCCAGGGCAGTGGACAAGGTGCAGGGATGACCCATCATCCAGGAGGTGCTAAGATAAGAGGGAGGGTGGAGGGGTGTGGAGTGTATTCAGGGATGGAATGGCTGGGAATGATTTTGTGCCTTTTCCTTTTTGGCTACCTCCCTTGTGAGGGGGAAAAAGCCTTGGTATATGTATGTATGTGTGTATGTATGTATGTATGTATGTATGTATGTATATATATATATATATATCATAGGTTTTTCAGGTGCCCATTGGGAGACCCAACCTCTATATCAGGTGAAGATAAGCTGGGTCCCTTCTCCTTTGGGAGGTGGTGAGTGCCAACTCTGCAGTTTTAGGACTATCCCTGCAGTGGCCACACGGGCCGCACATTGACACATGCCATCACCGCCGCAGCTGTGGGGTGGAGCTTTTAGAATCTCTATGTCCTAAGCCGATCTAAGGAATGTGCGCACTATGATAACCAACATTATTGTGAAGGTATAAATTCTTGGTATATTGTTCATTCTTTCTACGAATCGTTTGAAATGATCTAAATACTTTCGACACCAGTGGTGAGTTGTCAGCCTGTTGTCAGGCTGTTATAACTAATAGATCACAGAGACAAATTGCCAAATTCAACCGATGTTCCGAAACGTTCATCAGAGCTGAATCGTCCTGGGGCTGAAGCTGTCTAAATACTTTCGACGCCAGCGGTGAGTTGCCAGCCAAATAGGCTGTTGTAACTAGTAAATCACAAAGATAAACTGCTAAATACAAATCAATGTACGAAAACGTTCATTAGCGCTAAGTTGTCCTGGCGTTGAGTTGGCGGTGGTGAGTTGATCTGGGGTTAATATGTCCTGGCGTTGAGTAGGAGGTGTTGAGTTGACCGCACTGAATTGTCCATTCCACATATTAGTAGTGTACGTAGACCACACCATACGACCTGAAAATATTCCAGTGGAACGTGCAAATGGTCCTCAGCAAGCAACACAAGATTCTCCAAACCATGGTACAGGGGGGCATAGACGCTCTATTCATCCAATAAACCCAATTAAGAATATACAAATGATATTTTTTAATACACATGCTAGCATTTTGATATATGGTATCCTAATATCAAAGTGAGATGCAATCACGTTTCACCTAAGCACTCATACAGAAAGTGTTTATGCACCGTAACGCTAGCCTCAATGACATTGGATCAGTGTTCTTTCTTGATAAGTGTTTATGTAATGTGATTTGGAGATTTTTTCCATATACATGATGATTTCATATTCATTGTCATTCTAATAAAACTGGATATGCATTTCATCCTCACACGGAAACACTTACACATTCAAAGAAACGCAAATACCCACGCGCAAGCATACACGAAACACCCTGAGTGGTATATAATATATTATGACTATAACTAGTACGTCAGTTTACAAAGGATTACAAAGGCGGAGCATGCCGACAGGAGACCTTTTCATCCATATCTAGGTCGGATGAAAAAAAAAAAAAAAAAAAAAATCATTAGTAATAAAATAATAAATAAAAACTATAATAATGTAAATAACAAATAAAATACATAAATAAATGCATAGGTATAGTTATAATGCTAAACAAACAGGTAAATAGTAAATAATAGATTAACATATAACTAATAATAAATTAAAATCAGACAGACAAATGATAAAACAAAAACAAATAATATAAGATAAATTATAATCATTACAGCATCTTACTTAAGTATTTATCTAAATGATTCTTAAAGCTTTGAACTGAACTACATTGTACTACCTGTGCATGAAGTTTATTCCATTCATTAACTACACGGTTGGCAAAGTTGTTTCTACCTACTTCCAAATTGAATCTATTTCCGGACAGTTTGAGACCATTGTTTCTTGTCTGATTCTCATTCAATGTGAAAATTTGGTCACTTTTGATGTTGTCAATTCCCTTTAAAATCTTAAAGACCTGTATCAAGTCACCTCTGAGTCTACGCTTTTTTAGGGAAAACAGATTCATGTGCTTTAGTCGATTTTCGTATGATTTATTTTTGATATTTGGAATCAGTTTTGTGGCTCGCCGTTGTACTTTTTCCAGTCTGTCAATGTCTTTAATGAGATTCGGTGACCATACGGAAACAGCATATTCCAAATGTGGACGAACTAACGATTTATATAGCTTGTTAATGAGTGATGGACTTTTGAAATCAAAAGATCGCGCAATCAGTCCCAGAATCTTATTTGCTTTCTCAGAGGCTGAAATACATTGCTTGGATGATTTGAGGTCGTTACTGATAATTACGCCGAGATCTTTTTCACTATCCACTTTTGTTAGCGAATTTCCAAATAACTTGTAATCGTACTTACTGTTATTTTTACCTATGTGCATTACCTTGCATTTACTTGTGTTAAATTTCATTAGCCACTTTTCAGACCATTGCTGTAATTGATCTAAATCTTCTTGAATATCTAATTGGTTTGAGTGATCATTTGCCACTCCGCACAGTTTTGTATCATCAGTTCTAAACAGCTTTCCTAATCGTTGTTCTCCCCAACAAATCCAAGTAACCATGTTGAATTTATTACATACATATACCAAAGGGTCTTTCCCCATTTATAATATCAGTGACCAGCCAAGCCATGCACCCACCTTTCATCCATTCCACACCCATCAAACACCCATTTGCTTTTCTTTCCTTTTTAGATTTTTGTGGATGAAGGGTTGTTTCTGCCAACCACCCCGCCCCCTGTCCACTGCCCGTGTCAAAAGAAGTACAGCAAGACTTGGTACCTCCACAGCATCTCCTAACGTTTACTTGCATTAATTTACTTTCAGTTTTCTCCCCTTACGTATCTTTCCAACTCCGCCATTAGCCGCCTTAAACCCCTCTACCCCAGCCACAACCATAGTGTCGTCCGCAAACAACAACTGGCTCACCCTCCATTTCCCTACATTATCACTTCTCATCTTCAAACCTTCCTTATACACACATTAAACAACCTCACTAGCCAGTCCACTATTATTGTACCTATCTTCTTCAGACATTCCGCATGACACCTATCAAACCCAGGTGCCTTACCTGCTCTCATCATTTTAAAAAGTACTTGCACCTCATCTTTTCTTATTTCTCCTCCATTTTCCTTACCCACCATTGTCATTTTCTTAGCACCTACCACTATTACTGCCACTCTCTCCCTGTCCTCCTCCACATTCAACACCTCCCTAAAATACTATGCCCATCTTTCCCATAGCGCCTCCTCTTCCGTTACCATCTCTCCATCTACACCCCTTACCTTTTCTTCTTTACTTGATTCGCTTTCTCTTCCTCTCTTAACTTCCTTCCAAAACATGTTTTTATTACTTTAAAAAAATCTGTACTACTCCTCCCCCATTTTACATCTGTTCTCCTTTTTGCCTTCTCTATCTTATACTTTGTTTCTTTTCTTTTTTCTTTGTACCTCTCATGTGTTTATTCGTTTATTTGTTTGTTTGATTGTTTATCTTTGTTAAGTCCACATGAACGTTGTTCCTTTCTGGGGGCGTTGTTATTTGCAGCGAAGGTCAAGAGGATGTCGATTCAATCCCTGCCATCTGCAAACTGAAATCAAGGGCATGGTACATTCAATTCGACGCAGCAAAGTCCTCTGTATAGGACACCGTCCTTGCCTCACAAACACACAAAAAGCTAATTCGCTTTCCACACAGCATCTCGTTTCCCAACTCTAACTGAGAAGGAATAATTTCGTGCTTAACTACCATCCTATCATGTGTCCAAGTTTTTTTTGTGAACTAATACACTTCTGTTCTAGGTCGTGTACAGACTTACACCAGTGATAATTAGGTGGGAGAATATTTTGCTTATTAAAGTAGCATTAGACGGCATCTTTTACGAAGTTGGGGTAAGTGATTTTTCTTATATCGAACAACTACTTTATTCTGTATCTTTATTTTCTTTTTATCTACCTGTACTTTTCTTTAGCTCCTTATGTATTTACTGATCAATAATTACAATCTTGATGGTATAAAGTGCAATTTAAGTCTTGCTCTAATTCGTTGATTTCTTGAAAACTGGGGTCACCGATTCTTATAAGTTTACTGATATTTTTTCAATTTGATTGATGTTCATAATGCTTTTATCATGGGTATGTTCATTGCGTTGTATATATACACTGTTATTAATTACTGTCTAGCGTGTTCATTTGATACTCCTGTGCATTCCCTTTTGCAATAGAGCAATTGATCAAAATAAATAACAACAAACCACATTTTGATGAGGTCGCTTCCAAGTTCCTACACAGC
>NC_134783.1:29551436-29556436 GCF_046742065.1 Oratosquilla oratoria | reverse complement strand
GTCTCTTCGGTAGGAAGACCAAAATCGACCAAAATCGACCAATACCGACCAAAATCCGCCTTACCCGATGATACTTTTACTATGAGTTTTAGTGTCGGGGACCTATTCTTTGGTAGGAAGACCAAAATCGATCAAAATCGACCAAAATCCGCCTTATCCGATGATACTTTTACTTTGAGTTTTAGTGCCGGGGACCTATGCTATTCATTCATGTACATTGGGCCGTTTCAGTAGTGAAGGAATTGTGGGTGGTCTCAAAAGTGGTTATGGATCACCAAGTGGCCAGAGGACCAGAGGAGTGTGTGACTGAGTATAGCAGCGTTTTTCAACCTTTTTATCCTTGAGTAACCTTTAAAATAAATTGTATGTCTCAAGGAACCCCTGCACAATAAATAAATAAATAAATAAATAAATAAATAAATAAATAAATAAATAGATAAATAAACAAATAAATAAATAGATAAATAAATAAATAAATAAATAGAATAAATGAATAAATATATAAATAAATGAATAAATAAATAAATAAATAAATAAGTAAATGAACAAATAAATGAATAAACAAATGAATAAATAAACAAATGAATAAATAAATAAATTAATAGATAGATAAATGAATAAATAGATAAATAAATAAATAAAGAAAGAAATAATAGATGAATAAAGTAATAAAAATAAACAAACAAATAAATAAATAAATAAATAAATAAATAGATAAATAAATAAATAAATGAATGAATAAATAAATAATTAAATAAATAAATAAACAAATAAATAAATAGATAGATAAATAAATGAATAAATAAATAAATAAATAAATAAATAAAATAAAACACATATACCATATCTTTCTCATTTTATTTTCATCGTAATAATAGGTTAGATAGGATGATGTCTATATTACATTATTACAATAACCAAGAATATGCCGTGCGTGTTTAATTATATTACGTATATGAAATTAAATAAAAAATCAAAAGTGCATTAGCTTATCTCACTTGTTCTCGCGGAACCCTCAGGGACCTTTTGCGGAACCTTAAGGTTCCGGGAGAACCCTGGTTGAGACACGTTGGAGCATGGGTTCGAATCCCGCGCTTTTGTCGGATTCCCAGCAGTGACCGCCACTTGCCCCAGCAGTCCTCAAAGCACATAGAGTGAAAGTGAAGGCTTCGGCCACATCTACACTCTTCCAGACGTGGACTCCTCACCTTTGCTATTTCAACAGAATTCTTAAAAATAGATTAGCTACTCCTCAACTTTATCATAGAAAATTGTTTTAAAGAAAATGTACTGTGTTTCAACTTCGAATTTCGTTTTTGTAATTCTCAACTCTTTATTTCGTCCTCTTCCAGTTTTAGCTTGTATAGTATTTTTTCATAATTTTTATAATTGTTATATATTCTTTATAATTACTATGATTTCTATAATTTTGATCATTTTTATAATTTTTACAATTTTGATCATTTTCATAATTTTTATAATTTCAAACTCAAATGTGTTTTCCTTTTCTGTTGTTTTAGCAATTCTTGCTTTCTCCACAGGTTCTCTGATAAATTTTGTTAAATTAATGTCAATGTTATCATCGTTATTTCGTAGAACTTTAAGTTTATTGTAGATTTCCTCAAACTCGTGTTTGCTATCGTTTAACAGTAGTAACGAGTTTCCATCAGGAAAATAATAGGGGACGGAGATGGGGGTCGCCGAATTTATGAAGCGGCCTTGCTGTGGATGTGCTGTGTCTTGCGACACTGCTTCTGACCCAAGGCAGTGGACAGGATGCAGGGATGGCCCGTCATCCAGGAGGTGCCAAGATAAGAGGGAGGGAGGAGGATGGAGGGGAGTGGAATATATAGGAAATGGAATGGGTGGGAGTGGTTTCTATGCCTTTTCCTTTTTGGCTACCCACCGTGTAAGGGGGAAAAAGCCTTTGGTATATGTATGTATGTAATTCTTTACATTTATCACATTAATTGTAGTTATGATAGTTAAAATTACCCACCAACATTAACACTCAGAATGTGTTGTCCCAGTTGCTTTGTTATATTCAATATTGTCCTAATATTAATGTTCTTATTTCTTATGTATTTATTTTAGTCCGTAGAACTTAGTTCCGCACCCACCTGTGGGCGTGGACCCAGTGGGCGGCGTTTTCCAGTGACAAGGAAGGCAATTCCAACGCCCATACAATCAGGAACTCTCTATTTTAGGACATGTCCTTATCCTCACAAGACTTATTTTCTTCATGAATGCCATTTCTTTTCTTTTAGATTTGATACTGAATCTAGCTCTGAAACCTACTATTCTATGGCCACTAACACTGCAAACGCTGCAAGGAATATAAACTTATATGAGTCAACTTTGGGTAAACAGAAGTAGTGAAATTTCGTAAAAATGAGAGAAAAAATATTGGAAACTCGTATTTCCAGTAGATTTTATGTCGTAGGTGATACGAACATAAGGAGGCGTCATGCAGGAAACCAGCTAAACTGTTTGGAATTTTGAATCTTAAGCAACTTCCTCTTGGCGTTTCTTCTTGTGTTTTTGTTTATTTATTGATTCATTTATTTGCCTATCTATTTACTTATTAATTAACTAATTAATCAATTCATTCATTCATTCATTTGCATGTTTACTTGCTCATTTATTTATTTATTTATTTATTTATTTATTTATTCACTTATTTATTTATTTATTTATTTATTTATTCATTTATTCATTTATTCATTCATTCATTCATTTATTCATTTATTCACTTATTCACTTATTCCTTTATTTATCAATTTATTCATTTATGCACGCATTCATTTATTCATTTTTTCGTTTATTCATTTATTTATTCATTTATTCATTTATTCATTTATTCATTTATTCATTTATTCATTTATTCATTTATTCATTTATTCATTTATTCATTTATTCATTTATTCATTTATTCATTTATTCATTTATTCATTTATTCATTCATTTATTTATTCATTTATTCATTTATTCATTTATTCATTTATTCATTTATTCATTTATTCATTTATTCATTTATTCATTTATTCATTTATTCATTTATTCATTTATTCATTCATTCATTAATTTATTATTTATTCATTTAATCTATTGTTTATTTATGTATGAATATTCTTTTAACACTTACTCGAGGATTTTTTTTTTTTTTTTTTTTTTTTACAGGAATGAAAACTGATTCATTTCAGTATGGTTACTTCGCGTTTGATTACACGATAGCCACTCACAGTTTCGTAAAATTTCCGTGTGTCATTGTTTTTGGGTCCTTATCCATTCTGAACCCATCACCTTTTGTATTCACATCGCGTTGTAGCATTAGCTTGTCTCTGTTTATTGCCTTGAGTAAAATTTCTCTGTTAAAGGTAATATTAATTCAACAGGGACACATGCAGTGGCGGAGGAAATCAGAATTCATTTTCCTTCTCCTGTCCTGTAAATCACCCCCTGCTAAGCTTCCTGGGAGACTCCAGCTCCATCAGAATAGTATTTGGACAGAATTATTTATCAGATGCTGTTGGGTCGTTACTTAAAATTATCCTATGGCAGAGAGGAAATCTGGGTAAAAGTTTAGTTGTGCACAACTACGTGATGTAGCAATAGAAAATTAATGATTAATTTTGTAAATTATAATAGATCAACGTAATATGATACTTTCTTGGCTGAAATCAATAACAAAAAGTTGCTAAAACCTATTTTCTAACGAACGAAGTCGCGGCGGTTGAATGATACGCCATGTTTGTTTTGATAAGTGCCGAGATCGAAGATATCAAAGGATGATAAAATAGTCTATTCTAACCTAACCTAACCTAAAGTCCAAGGAAGCCCTATTGCCTTCGTAACAGCACTTATTAACGTCACCTGGCGTTGGAGAACACCCGGTTCACAACGTGAAAGCCGTCGTCTGATAGTGACTGGACTGGCATGGCGTCTGTACCGTATCCTAGCGTCTTCGTTCGTTAGTAAATTTCCTTGTAGCAAGTTTTTTTTTAATTTTTATTTCCGACAAGAAAATCGCATATTACGTTCATGTATTATAATTTATAAAATTAATATATAATTTTCTAATGCTATATCGCGTAGGTGTACGAAACTCCTATCCCTTTCCCCTCCTTTGTGGAGGTGGAAGGTACAGTATATCGGGTTGAGAGTGACTTGGTAAAAACAAATCAGACTTATACTGATCGAATATTGATATTTAAGAACACAAGAACATAAGAATGGAAGAGAATGCAAGAGACCATAGGGCCTACACTAGGCAGTCCCATATCCCTATTCATAGACTTAGGAAATCTTCTCTTAACCAATTGTTTCCGTAGTCACTACAAGCCCAGGTTCTACAATCTACATATTCTTTACAACATCATATTTTCTAATTGTCACAGACTGATTTAACGACTGATAAATATTTCGTCTTTTGAGTAAGACAAACTTGCAAATGGGAGGAGGATACATTTGATATATAATAATAAAAAAAATGCTTAGAGGTCAGAAAAAAATGGAAAATCATTGATGTTTAAGTAGAAATATTATCTAAATCTAACTTAATCTAACCTAGTGTAACCTAACTTATCCTAACCTAGCCTAATCTAACCCAACCTAAACATTCAAACCAAACCAAAACAAACGTAACGTAACCCGACCTAACCTAACGTAACCAAACCTAACCTCACCTAATCTAACCTATTTCTACCCTATTACCTAACCTAATCTAAATGATCACAGCTTTACTTAGCCTAATCGTACCTAATGTAACGTAACCCGACCTAACCTAACGTAACCAAACCTAACCTCACCTAAACCTGTAGCTACCCTATAACCTAACCTAGTATAAATTGATCACGAATTTACCCACTCTAACCGTACCTAATGTAACGTAACCTGAACTAACCTATCCTAAAGTAACTTGGTTGCTGGGGCCTTCACAATATTCTTTTTTGCAGATGATTACAGTGTTCATGGAGAATAAATTAAAAGAAATATCACAA
>NC_134783.1:29523936-29526436 GCF_046742065.1 Oratosquilla oratoria | reverse complement strand
TTGCCTCTATTTGTCTTATAATGCGTGTGCATATACCTAATAACACTTGTATACTTGTTCCTATATGTGCTTGTAATTATGTGTATAAGTGTGTGTGTTTCTGTACGTGTGTGTGTATGCGTGTGTGTGCGCGTGTGTACTACAATATACGCACACGAGTTGGCCAGGTCACAATGCTGGCGCGAAGTTATACAAATTGGCCAGGTCGCATAAACGGAACATGGATAATAAAAAGTATATTCAAGTCCTGCTATCACTGGACTGGATGTGTTGCCGAGTGGCGAGCACATTGGCTGGCTGTGGCTGCTGCTGCAGTCTCTAGCGCAGAGATTGACCCGTCGCACTTGGAAGGGAAGTTAGGTTAGGTTAGGTTAGGTTAGGTTAGGTTAGGTTAGGTTAGGTTAGGTTAGGTTAGTTAGGTTAGGTTAGATTAGGTTAGGCTAGGTTACGTTACGTTACGTTACGTTACGTTACGTTAGGTTAGGTTATGTTAGGTTAGGTTAGGTTAGGTTAGGTTACGTTAGGTTACGTTAGGTTAGGTTACGTTACGTTACGTTAGGTTAGGTTAGGTTAGGTTAGGTTAGGTTAGGTTTGCATTGAAGCAAAATTTACACTCTAAGAGGCTGAAAAGAACAATTTGTAAGAGTTGGTCTGGTTACATGTACAGTCTACAAACTTGACTTGTACAAAAGGACAACTTTACAAGGACAAAAATTTGTCTTCGGAAGAGTTTAAAGAACAATTTTGTATGAGCTGGAATCTGGTTGGCAGATTGCAGATATAGTCCAGTTAGTAAAAGAGAAGAAAAAGGTAAAAAAAAAAAAAAAAAAAAAAAAAAATATATATATATATATATATATATATATATATATATATATATATATATATATATATATATATATATATATATATATATCTTGCTTTTCCACGAAGCATCTTGAGATTGTACTTGCTCATGCACTCCACGTGTCATGATAATTTTTGACAATTTCATGCAATGTTAGGTTAAATTAGTGAACTGATTCGAAAGCCAGTGACGAGATCTGAAGTCAAGGAAAAGTACTCTTTGCAAATGAGATATATTTTTGTTTGAGTGAAAATAAGAAAGGGCCACAATATACATAAGGAGTATTCTGAGTCAGAGCCACGCGTTAGAGGAGACCAGGTGGTGGATAGTGTAGGTGGGGTAATAAACAGGGAGTCCCTGGTAGGTAGATAAGGCTATCATAAGTAGATAAGCATCCTGGAGTGTGTATATTTTCTTCGTACATGAAACGAAAAGGAATTACACATGTACACACGAATACACACGATTTTACGGTCTCGTATACGCACTTATGCATGTATGCATACACGCACATACACATACATATTGTATACACATGCACACACACACACGCACACACACACATACGCACACATGCACACACACAAGCACAATCACACATACGCACGCACACACACACACACACACACACACACACACACACACACACACACACACACACACACACACACACACACTCACACACACGTACACACGTACACACACATACACACACATACACACGTACACACATTCATACACACACACGTACACACATACACACATGCACACATATACGTACACATATACACACATGCACACACACACACGTACACACATACACACATGCACACACACACACACGCACATACACACACACACACACACACACACACACACACACACACACACACACACACACACACACACACACACACACACACACACACACACACACACACACACACACACACACACACACACACACACACACACACACACACACGTACACACATACACACACATATACACGTACACACATGCACACACACACGTACACACACACACATGCACTCACATACACACGTACACATATACACACATGCACACACACGCACACATACATACATACACACTCACACACACACACACACACACACACACACACACACACACACACACACACACACACACACACACACACACACACACACAAACATACACACACACATACACACACACATACACACACGCATACACATACACACACACATGCACACACAAACATACACACACACACACACACACACACACACACACACACACACATACACACACACACACACACAGACACACACACACGCACACACACACACACACACACACACACACACACACACACACACACACACACACACACACACACACACACACACACACACACACACACACACACACACACACACACACACACATACTCGCGTGCATTCGTCCTCACACATCTAGGTCTAGAGAGAGCATTTGAAAAAGTACCTCAGGGATGACTTACTAAAAATTGGATTGCGTTGGAGAACTGCGAGATAAGCTACTCCAGTGGATGAATGGCTTTCTAAAGAGCAGATAAATAAGAACAGCAATAAAAGATAGGATATCAGGTTAAAGAGCAGTGACCAG
>NC_134783.1:29511436-29518936 GCF_046742065.1 Oratosquilla oratoria | reverse complement strand
GTAACGAATTTTGGGGGTAACCAGATTCAGTGCTCAAGAATTTGGACCTCGATTTATCATTGACAACGAGGCCAAACAAGGAGAGTCATAGCGGAAAACATCAACATTAACAGTTGTCTCACAAAGATATAAAAACCAACAATAACATCACTGATGATGGGTGTTATTCATATCTTTATTAACGTGAAAAGCAGAAGGATTAATGTAGCTGTGATATACCGCAATAGCAGTCAAACGGTGGTATTGGTAATAGTAGTACTAGTGGTATTACTATTATTGGAGTCGTAGTAAAGCTAGCTTCAAAATGATTAGCTGTGGTAGGGATAGTCATGATAGGAGTTGTAGTAGTGTTAGGGTTAGTAGAAGTAGGGTTAGTGTCAGCAGTAGAAGTAGTAATAGTATCAGTAGTAGTAGTAGTGGTAGTGGTATAGTGGTAGTAATAACAACGGAAATATGTGTAGTACTTATAGTCTAATACCATGAACATTCCCTACTGATGCTAATAATAGTAGTCATTGTAGTGATACAATTTGTGAAATATTAAGTGTTCCTGTTAACAGAATTGCAAACAGAAATTGACATAAGGTGAGTGGTAATTCCAATAATATACTCGTAGATAACATTTGATATAGCAGTTATAGAATACTCTCGTAGTTGTAGAAATGAACAGGGCGTAGAAGACAAAGAAGACAAGTAAGGAGAAATAAAACGATACGAAAACTGTAAACCTGGACCTAATCTTGCATAGAAAATAGCTCAGTTATCGTAGGTAGTCCTCAGCTCATCTCAGTTTAATTTCACATCGTAGGTAGCCTTCGGCCGGGACGCAGGTCCGTCCGAGGTTGACTCCCAGGTAACGGTGAACAGCTGTGATGCGATTTTTTCTTTTTTTTTTTCTTTTGTCCCGGTGGTTGCTCTTGAGGGGGGTCCTTCTGGTTTAACGGGTTTTCAAGGAGCACTGAGGGTGCGTCAGGTCAAGTGGAGGATTAGCAAACGTCCTCAATCAGGAAGAAAATAAAGCGTATCCAAAACGGTCAATATCACCGACGCAATACACCGACTCGCTATCAGATATCGTTGTTCCCGCTACATAGTTTTTCATTACAGGCCCTGTAATGTCAGTGGCAGTATGCAATTCATGCAAAGGTCAGTTTTAGATTTTTATTGCCATGTGTGATCCACCATGGTCTTGGATCACGTGTTGGACTCGTGATCGACAGCTATTTTCCTCCCGGAAGAGAGCTCAGAGCTCATACATGACCGATCTATAGGTAATGCTGTGATCTTACACGCGCACACACACCCAGCTCCCCACTCAGGAGAGTTGAAGTAACAACTCGCAGCACAGCGATACTGGAATTATTTCAGCCCTGGGCGAGATTCGAACCCGGACAACTGTAATGACAGCCAGGAACTCTAACCACAGCGCCACGTGGCATATTTGACTTGCATCCTGTCTCGTGAGTGAAAAGGCTCAAGTTCGATTTCCAAAAGCTACTGTGGGCCCTCATTTGCCCTGGATACTGACGTATTTGCATGGAATCATAATCGATGTTCTCGACTGCAGCCAAGAACATTTTGTCTTAATCCACTTATTTTCTCTTCACGTGAAACACTTTCAATTTGCGTTGTTGAGACTAGTCTGTTCATGATGTTTGATTCTTCTAAAACTCCTTCGACAAGGTAATGTACTTTTAAAGTATTGTTCTGGCAAAAGTCGGATGATTTTATGTAGTTCAAGAAGCGAACTGTAGTCTGAAGAGGTATCCGCCCGGTTGAGACCTCATAATACCTTTGTCACCTCAGATGAATAGAATCGCCAGTGTTTAGCCAGAAATGCACATACACACACAAGCACACACACACACACACACACACACACACACACACACACACACACACACACACACACACACACACACACACACATATATATATATATATATATATATTTTTTTTTTGTGGGAGAAACTATACGCTGGACTCGACGTTCATCAATTTATTCCGACGTTTCGAACCCTGTCCGGGGTTCGTCTTCAGGGTAATTGACGAACATCGAGTCCAGCGTATACTTTCTCCCACAAAAATGGTTCCTGGACTCCAGCTATTCACGAATATACATGTATATATATATATATATATATATATATATATATATAAAAATATATATATATATATATAAATATATATATATATATATATATATATATATATATATATACATATATTGTGTGTGTGTGTGTGTGTGTGTGTGTGTGTGTGTGTGTGTGTGTGTGTGTGTGTGTAAAATATACACCAGGGGGCGATTACCTGCGGCTGAAACCGTCGCCTTTCAACATTCCTAAAGTACATTATTGCACCGAAAGGGTAAAACTTTCATGAAGATATCTTTATTCAGAATTGTGAAAATTTTAGAATAGTTTTAGAATTTTCCAATAGAGAGACTACATTAGCTTGAAAATCCATGTGAACAAGTTGTATAGACACGGTAAAGGAAACATGGACTGGAGGTGAAGCTTTATTCCTGACGTTTCGTCTAACGACTTTCTCAAAGGAATGAGCATACTAGAAACATACAGAGATTATAAACCCGCCTTATGGCTCAAGGGGGTGTACGAGCGTATAGCGCTGCGTCCTGATTGGCCCGCTGAGACAGCCAATCACGAAGCGCTATATTAGCTGAAGATTTGGCCCAGGTGAAGCTCCCCTTGAGCCATAAGGCGGGTTTATAATCTCTGTATGTTTCTAGTATGCTCATTCCTTTGAGAAAGTCGTTAGACGAAACGTCAGGAATAAAGCTTCACCTCCAGTCCATGTTTCCTTTACCGTGTCTATACATTAGCGTTTTTGATAGACTATCTCCTTTTTTATTATTTTATCTATTATTTATTTTTGATGGTTTGGAACACTTTTTAAAAGGCGTTTTCATTTTGAATATTAGAAAATTCCTAATAATTTCGGATCTTTCCAAAAGAAAGAACTCCATTGTTGCCTTCTTGGTGGGCGAAAGTCTTTGTTTGGATGCTGACACGCTGTTGAGAGTTCAGCGATAAAGAATGATGAGGTAGTAAACTCGAATAAAAATCGAAAATAATTACGCCTTGGCTCTGAAAGAAGATAAATTTAATTACTCCAGTCGGTAAGGTTTGTGGACCTGTTTAGGATTCCGTTAGAAGGGTGCATAGAGTGTTTTAACTGCGTTACGTGGGTGAGACTAGGGTTGCCTATGAATACAAATTGAAGTGGCTGGAATGACGTGGGCACAAACTGACCTACGGTTAGAAAAAGCTATCTTGTGATTGTCAATGGAAAGGGGACGCTGTGAGCTGTAATATGTACTTCTGTACAATTAAAGACAGATTTTGTGTGGTTTGTCTTAAATATATGCATACATTCCATGTAAGAATGTTTTCATTTGGAATATACATTTTTGTGTACATTAGTTGCTTTGTAATCATCTCTTGTGGAGAGTGATTCTGTCAACTGAATTAAATTGTCTGATCGCAAAGAGAATAAGCACTAAATCGTAAACCTCTGCGAGAGGGTTAACGAGATTTATGAGAATAAAACTTCAAAAAGTATCTGAAAGTTGTTACAAATTCACAGTTAAATTCAAAACAGGCAACACTGTTTACGTTTTACACTTTTACTCATAGAAGTGCTTGACGACCAAGCTTATCAACGATGGGTCTAAAGCAAGACATGATCCAAGTTATGTCGGTCAGTATATAAGTGATTAAATTGGCTGTGAAAATAAATTCTGTCCAAATATGCGTCGACACTGGCATGAGGCTGTTCAATGAACGTGGTGGGCGAACCCAGAAAAAAAATAGAATTGATTTCCAGCCAGTCCCTTCCCCAATTTTAGATATTTTGGGTTCCTGCCCTCCTTCACACTTTAGGACATCTTTATATATATATATATATATATATATATATATATATATATATATATATATATATATATATATATATATATATATATATTGACGTTGTCATTCATCTATCCCACGTGTGTATTTTTACAGCATGTCAGAAAATACTAGTTTAGGTTAGATTTATCCAATTTAAATAGGGTTAAATTAGATTGCATTAGGCTATATAAGATTAGGTTAGCTTAATGGGTCCCTGCCCTCCTTCACACTTTAGTGACGTCATGTCATTCTTTATGTATATATTTTGACGTTGTCATTCATCCATCCCACGTGTATATTTTTACAGCATGTCAGAAAATACTAGTTTAGGTTAGATTTAGCCAACTTAGATAGGGTTAAATTGGATTGCATTAGGCTGTATAAGGTTAGGTTAGCTTAAGTTAGAATAGGTGTTGTTGTTGAAATGATTCTTAAGTTGGGGAAGAAACTTATTAAGAAAGAATCCTATTCTTGCTGAACTAAGACAAAAATAAATAAAAATAAATAAATGAATGAATAAAATAAATGAATAAATAAATAAATAAATAAATAAAAGAATAAATAAATAAATGAATAAATAAATAAATAGATGAATAAATGAATAAATAAATGAATAAAAGTTTTCAGAACTTCAGAACTGTTCTCCATTATCAGCAGGTTTACATAAACACTTTGGCCTCTCGTAGATTTGAAGGCTCATCCACAAAAGGAATTGTTGTTGTTGTTGTTGTTGTTGTTGTTGTTGTTGTTGTTGTTGTTGTTGTTGTTGTTGTTGTTGTTGTTGTTGTTGTTGTTGTTGTTGCTCTTGTTATTGTTGTTGTTGTTGTTGTTGTTGTTCTTCTTCTTCTTCTTCTTCTTCTTCTTCTTCTTCTTCTTCTTCTTCTTCTTCTTCCTCTTCCTCTTCCTCTTCCTCTTCCTCTTCCTCTTCTTCCTCTTCCTCTTCCTCTTCCTCCTCTTCTTCTTCTTCTTTCTTTTTCTCTTTCTTCTTCTTCTTCTTCTTTGTCTTCATCTTCCTCTTCCCACTCCTCCTCCTCCTCCTCCTCCTTTTCTTCCTCTTCCTCTTCCTCTTCCTACTCATCTTCCTGCTCCTCCCCTCCACCCCCCCTCTTCACCTCCTCTCCCTCCCCTCTTCACCTCCTCCTCCTCCTCCTCCGCCTCCTACTCCTCCTCCTCCTCCTCCATGTCCTCCTCCTCCTCCTCTTCTTTTTCGGGAATGGCGTTCACCGTTATCGTCACTGTTCCTGAAGCTTTCACTCTGGTGACGGATTTAATCAGATTTTACGATTTTTTTTCTGATTTAATTCGTCGGATGGGCAGCCTCGGCTCACAGAGCAGCGATACTGAAATTATTTCAGCCCTGGGCGGGATTCGAGCCCGGACCGCCGTAGTAGCGGTCGTGAACGCTACCACTGCGCCATCGAGTGTGAGTGTGTGTGTGTGTGTGTGTGTGTGTGTGTGTGTGTGTGTGTGTGTGTGTGTGTGTGTGTGTGTGTGTGTGTGTGTGTGTGTGTGTGTGTGTGTGTGTGTGTGATTGTGTGTGTGCATGCGAATATGGTGCATACAATGTTCAATTAAACCATTTACTTTACCTACACACACACACACACACACACACACACACACACACACACACACACACACACACACACACACACACACGCACGCACACACAAGCACAAATACACATGTTTACAAATACCATTTTTGCATAAGTGAACATATGTCCATTAAGATCAGTTTATTCTGAATCATCCTTGTAAGAAGCCTTCCTGTTCCCAATTGGCCACGGAGAGTAGCCGTGTTGGACTAAGAACTGACCTTTCGGAAGCTTCTGTGGCGTCTCAGAACTCTTCTTGGCTCTCAAGGTTGCCGAAGAAGGGCAGGTTCATCCTGCCCATCCAAAAACCACTTTCAGCTTCATCTTGTGGTCATAATAGCTCGCGGTATTGTGGGGATGGTCAAAATGGAATGGGATCATTCAGGAGATTGATTACTTTGTCGATTTTTTTCTTTTGTAGTTTCTGGGACTATATATCAACTAAATTATTTATTGTTTCTTACGTATTATATTGTATTTGTTTGCATATTTCTTTATGTTTTTGTTTATTCATTGTTTTGTTTTCTTACTTTCATATGTGTTGATCGATGAATATAACATTTTCTTGTATAAATTGTATTGAATTTTTTTCTTTTTTTTTGTGAGGGGGGAAAGATCGCCATATATATTTCTGAGACTACTAATTACATTCAATTGAAGAATACTCCCACACACGCATACACTATGATGGTCCGGGTTCGACTCCCACCCAGGCCTGAAATAATTTCAGTATCGCTGCGCTGTGGGGTGTCACTCCAACTCTCGTGGCCGCGGAGTTGGGTGTGTGTGTGCGTGTAAGGTCACAGTACTACCTATAGATCGGTCATATGAGCTCTGAGCTCTCATCCGGGAGGTTAATAACTGTCGATGACGATTCCAACACGTGATCCAAGACCATGGTGAACCACTTTGAATCGCATACACGCACACACACGCATACACTCGCACATATACGCTTACATGCACACACACGCACACACACATGCATACACACACACACACACACACACACACACACACACACACACACACACACACACACACACACACACACACACACACACACACACACACACACACACACACACACACACACACACACACACACACACACACACACACACACACACACACACACACACACACAAACAAACAAACAAGCAAACACACACCCAGTGTATGCCGTCCGTGTGGGTGGCCACATTATCAAATAATTAAGGAATTTTTTAACATTCTTCAGCTATTTTTTTTACAACTCCCTATCCTTTTATAGAGTCTAGTCAAGAGATTAGGGGCTCAGGCTTAGTTTTTTATTTTTTATTTCTTTATTTTATTTTTTTGTTTATATTTTTTAGGACACTTGGAAATGTCCCACGCAAGATCAGAAGCACGCGAATAATTTTACAATTTATGTTTAATCGATCAAGTTTCCTTGTTATAGATGTCCCTCTGGTACAGAGAAATGTATTTAATGTTTGGCATAGATAGATATATTCATATCCTCGAGAGACGTCGTGGGTCAGTTGTGTCTGTCTTCATCTCTTCATTTATTTTTATTTTTATTTTCTATTTTATGTTATTTTATTTTATTTTGTTTTGTTTTGTTTTGTTTTATTTAATTTAATTTTATTTTATTTTTTTTTTCATTTCATTTCATTTCATTTTATTTTATTTTATTTTATTTTATTTTATTTTATTTCATTTTTTTAGGTTTATCCATTTATGTAAAACGGACATCTTTGGTGATTGGGTTATGGCTTCTGCTGTGTTGTTTTGCTCAGTTCAAAGAAATTACACAGCCTTATCGTGGTGGCACGCTAGACTAGCATGCTATTTGCTTTTGCTACCTCGTCTGAGTAGAGAACGACTTCAGTTAGAATATCTTAGACTTTCATAGGAACATCTCAACAATGTGGCTAACTTCTCTTAATTCGCCAATCAACTCCTCACTATATAGCACGAGTAATTGGACATTTGGAATTTTGAAAA
>NC_134783.1:29498936-29506436 GCF_046742065.1 Oratosquilla oratoria | reverse complement strand
GACCAAATGAAACTTGCAGTAGTGGTGGAGTCCCTACAAAAATAAATAGATAAATAAATAAGTAAATAAATAAATAAATAGATAAAAAATAAAAGTAAAATAAAATGAAACAAATAGATAAATAAATAAATAGATAAAAAATAAATAAAAATAAATAGAAATAAAATAAATAAATAAATAAATAAATAAATGAATAAATAAATAAATAGACAAATAAATAAATATATAAATAAATAGATAAATAGATAAATGAATAATGAAGACATAAGATCGAGAAAATGTAAGGGACAGGAACCAAAATGGCCTCCAGTCTAACAGATATACTTTATAAGTTCGTGCTAGAGGAAATGGGTATACCATTAACATGGAACTGCTTAGTGTAGGCCTCATGGTCCCTTCCAGTCTCCTTTATTTCTTATGTTCATATCAGTAGATGGAAGAAGAAAGGAGAGTGATAAAATTGCTTTGCTCAGAATAGTGAAAAAAATTGAAGAAAAAAAAAGACAGACGATTTTTTTTGGTTAGAAGAGGCCATATAAGATACAAAAAAAAAAAAAAGACAGATTAACTGAAGAATATAAAGAAACATTGCTTTCTATGGATATGCATCAATCTTTGAATTAACAAAAAAAAAAAATGAACAAAGAAAAGTGTAGCTATACATGATAGTTATGTTCATGTAGTTAGGTAAATACACATATACAGTACGCATGCATAGATTAGCGTGAAGGGCTGCACATGCTTTAGGCCCTTACACGTGAATAGAATGCCCATAGGTGACACTTCACCTGCGATACCATCTTCATCTGCTCTATCGAATTAGAACTCTTCCATTATTCCACGCCTTATACACATCCATAACATTAAGTTACATATAACGTCACAGTATCTCAACATCACACTACCTGTGATGCCACACCATTATGATGTATCTGATAATACACCATGCCCTACTCAGTGTCAAGTCACAATCAACGCTTATCGTTTTTTTTTTTTTTTCCAGTTTCACTTCTGTGACGTCAAGTCGTGTCCAACCAAACTACTTTTCTCTAAATCCGAACAGACCAAGTAATCCTTACAACACTATTTGCCGCTTACGTTCCATCGAAGAGGCTCCTCGCGACTTGAATCTTTCTCCATTTCCTCCTCCCTCACCCTCACCTTCAGCCTCATCCTCACCCTCACCCTCACACTCACCCTCACACTCATCCTTCCACTCATACTCCCGCTTACATTCTCGTTTTAATTCCTATTCCTTCTCCCCACCTAATTTTAATCTTTTAACTTTTTCCACATTTCTTTGTACCCATCCCCACCTTTTTCCTCTTTCCACTCCCTCTCCCTTCTCTTTTCCTCTCCCTTTCTATCTCCCTCTCCCTCTCCCTTTCCCTCTCCCTCTTTCTCTTCCTCTCCCTCTCCTTTTCTTTCTTCCTCTCCATCTTCCTCTCCCTCTCTTCCTCTCCCTCTCCCTCTCTCCCTCTCCCTCTATTTCTTCCTTTCCCTCTTCCTTTCCCTCTCCCTCTCCCTCTCCCTCTCCCTCTCCCTCTCCCTCTTTCTCTCCTTCTCCCTCTCCTTTTCCCTCTCCCTCTCCCTCTCCCTCTCCCTCTCCCTCTCCCTCTCCCTCTCCCTCTCCCTCTCCCTCTCCCTCTCCCTCTCCCTCTCCCTCTCCCTCTCCTCCTCTCTCTCCCTCTCGCTCTCTCTCCCCACCACCCTCCTCATCCTCTATCTCTCCGCCACTCAACCCTACCATTCCCCCCCTCCCTCCTCCTCCTCCCCTTTTTAGAGTAACACGAATCTCTTAATCCGGGTCTCAAACGCCATATCTTTACGCCCACCCAAGTCGTTTCACGCCCTCACCCTGGCTATGCTCAGCCACGCCTTCTGCATCTTATGACGTCATGGTCTTCCTCGCCGTGGCTTAGCACCTTTCCTCTTCTCCCCACCCCTCCTCCCCTCACCACCCCTCCTCCCCTCCTCTTCCCTTCCCTCCCCTCTCCATTCCTCCTTTCGTCTTCTCTTCCTTTACCTCACTTCTTCTTTCTTCCCTTCATCTTCTCTCTAATCTGTATTCTTCTCTCTAATCTGTATTCAGGCTAAACTTTCTCTACCATTTACTTCGAACTGATATGTTCGTCGTTCTTTTCTTTCTAAAGTGGACGTTGGAGTATTTTCTATTCTTAGAATACCTGGGCTTTTTTGCTGATTTTCGAAAAATTAAAACACACACACACACACACACACACACACACACACACACACACACACACACACACACACACACACACACACACACACACACACACACACACACACACACTATATATATATATATAATATATATATATATATATATATATATATATACACACACATATACATATAGGTGTGTGTGTGTGTACAATATTCGTGAAGAGTTGGAGTCCAGGAACAATTGTATAGACGAAAGTAAACGCTGAACTCGTCGAAATAAGTTTATTCCTACGTTTAGAACCCTGTCCGGGGCTCGTCGTCAGGGATATTCCTAAATACAAACCCCGGATAGGGTTCGAAACGAAGGAATAAACTTATTTCGACGAGTTCAGCGTTTAGTCTCTTCGTCTATAGATATATACATCATATTTCCGCGTTCATTATGCGATATGATTTCTTTTTAACGTGAAATCACGTAGTTGTTTCCTTAGAGTAAAGTAGAAAACTTTGTTTTCTAGCCGTTTGAATTTCTGGCACCGAATTACTAGTAAAACCATTTCGGGACCTTGGGATTCGTAATATTGTTATATTATTTTCTTAAAGCAGCTTTATAGATGAAGGATGGTATATTGTATACAAGTTTTTCTCTCACACAGGCACACGAACGCGCGTGCACACACACACACACACACACACACACACACACACACACACACACACACACACACACACACACACACACACACATACACACACACACACCCACACACACACACACACACACACACACACACACACACACACACACACACACACACACACACACACACACACACACACACACACACACACACGAACACACGAAAAAACAAACACTCATACACACACACACACACATATCTATCTATCTATATATATATATATCTATATATATATATATATATATATATATATATATATATATATATATATATATTTTTGGAAATAGACTCAACCACTGGGATTCGAACCCTTGCCTAGGCGGCTTACGTCTTATAACGCAAAGGCCTTACTGACCATGCTATCATATATATATATATATACATATATATACATATATATATATATACGCACACACACACACACACACACACACACACACACACACACACACACACACACACACACACACATACACACACACACACACACACACATACACACACACACACACACACACACACACACACACACACACACACACACACACACACACACACACACACACTCACGTGGCGCGGGGAGAGAGAGAAAGATATATATATATATATATATATATATATATATATATATATATATATATATATAGAGAGAGAGAGAGAGAGAGAGAGAGAGAGAGAGAGAGAGAGAGAGAGAGGGAGGGGGGAGGGGTGTAAGAAGAGGAAGGAGAGTGGCAGGGGTGGATTCCGCACAATTGCTCCATTTGTACCTGACAAGAGTTTGCTCTTTCGCCGGCTCCTAGTACCTCCCTAGTAACCGGGGAATCCAGGCGGAGTCAACAAAGTCTCATAAACAAGGAGTCTGTGTAATGAGTGGAGAGGTAGTTAGGTTGCTTAATTTGCTCTTCCTCCTTCGAACAGTATATAGTCAATCACCTAATTGCAACGACTTCTGTGGTAATATTGCTCTTGTTGCTCGAATTTCCTGGCTGCGTTCAAGTTTAACTAAAAAAAAACATTAGTTTTATGTTGGTGGCCTCTATGGTTAAAGAAGGCGCTAAAACTCGTTAAACGACATCTGGGCTATTAATCTGGAGCACAAGTAAGAAAATGGAAGTGTTAAAAATGCAAGAAAAAAAGACAGATAATGGAAATATAAAAAAGCACGACAGAATTTGTCTTGCGTCGTGACGTCATATCGGTGAGTGATTGGCGGGGACAACGGTTGAGTCTACAGGCCAGACACTTCACACTCGTAGAAAAATACTTTAATGCTTGTTTCGACGTCGCTTAAGAGCAGCCTCTGTGCTTACAATACTGCAGCACATCAGCATTTGAACTACATCAGACCAGCAATCCCGGTAAACAGGTTTACAAGTCCGATCTTGTGTATCTTGGCTACTGTACGATTCAATCTTGCCCAAACAAACACTTCAACTTGCAATCAAGGCAAACAAAAGGTCGACATTACGTGAGAGACAAAACTCTTTCCGCAAGGTTCTTCTTAAAAAAGAAAAAAAAAAAAAGAACACAGTTCAACCACCGTTCATGCAAATTTTATATCTAGGGAAAACCTGTATTTCTCAATCAGATGGATGAAAAAAGAAGTAGTGAAGAGGGTTATAACAGCGTGGCGTACAATTGATTGCATCTGTCGTTACATCTTTACGTGCACAGTAATCAATTGTAGTTCTAAGGTGCTTGTACGCCTTGGAATGTGACTTTCGCTTTTGAATACTCTTGTGGAAGACTGCAGACGGAAACCTTGAGTCTCCAGGTATCAAAGACGAAGAAAAAACATAGAAAAATAATAAAATAAAATCTTACCTTTAAGACAACATAGAAGCATGACTCTTGGTGTATTTTAATTCTTCAGACAGTATGAGTAAAGGGCAAAGGTGAAGATGTTACTACTATGGCAACCATATACAATTACTGATAAAGATGTATTTCTTAGAACCAATGCTAAGACTAAGCAACGAAGAAGGTTTTTAAAGATTTATTTATACGGTTATCTGCATATGTTTCATCTATGTACATCTCCATACTAATACTTCATCACAGTGATTAATGCACATATTCAATCACACACACGCACACAGTGTATACGCACGAACATAAACACACACACACGCACACACACACACACACACACACACACACACACACACACACACACACACACACACACACACACACACACACACACACACACACACACAACTCGATGGCGCAGTGGTAGCGTTCGTAACTAGTACTCCAGCGGTCCGAGTTTGAATCCCACCCAGGGCCAAAATAATTTCAGTATCGCTGCGCTGCTAGCCGTTACTTCAACTGTCGTGGACGGGATTTTTTTTTTGTGTGTAAGGTAATAGCATTACCTATAGATCGGCCTTATATGGGTTGTCGAGCACGAGTCAGACGTATGATCCAAGACCATGGTGAATCACACACACACACACACACACACACATGCACACACGCACACACGCACACACGCACACACACACACACACACACACACACACACACACACACACACACACACACACACACACACACACACACACACACACACACACACACACACACAATGAGGGGACGGCGGCTGGGTTTTATTGAAACCTAAAAGTCTGCTTCAAGTCCGCTGGGAGTCAACGCGTGACGAAATTAGAGACATAAGTCAGACATGTAAGACATTCACATCCTTGCTATCTCGTAGAGCAAGTAACAGGTGAAGTGTAAAAAAAAAACAATGATAAAAATAACAATAATGATCGACCTTGTAACTCGTCTTTGAGGGCTTCGACCCAGGCAACCCGGTGATAAAGAAAACTCTCGCCATTGCAAGGAGTTTGAGTATCTGAATTCCCGAACTCGACTTCGTAAAGATCTTCGCCAGACTGCTTTTGCCCCGCGGCAAGAGTGCTCTTGCTCCCGAGGTTGCCTAAGACTTGTGCGCTGCATCCGTGGGGTGATCTTACGGTAACAAACGTAAGTTAAATTGTTTGAGAAAATAAAATTAAAAAACTACAACTTAGATGACGTACAATAAAGAGCCGCATAGTTCATATTTGGATGAAATGGTTTCTAATTGAAATACACACATACACATACGCATATATATATATATATATATATATATATATATATATATATATATATATATATATAATATATAATATATATATATGTAATATATATATATATAATATAATATATATATGTATAATATATATATATAATATATATATATATATATATATATATATATATATATATATATATATATATACGATTGAGAGGAAACGGAAACACGAGAAGAGCTTTGAGTTTTACTATCAACGTTTTGACACTATGATATTTTTCAAGTTAAACTACATCTAGAGGATAGGGTAGATACGCATTCAAATATTGTTTGAAGTCATGACACGTGAATGGAAAATGTGGTGAGGAAACTCAGGTTGAATTGAGAGCACTAATGTAATCTAACGTTTTAAATTTACGTCTTCTTCAGAGTAACAGGTTAATACAGAACATCGTAATATATATCCCCATAGCGGATAGGGGAGCACAAAAATTACTTACGGCACCACAGAACCTTCAATTCTCTAGTGATGCTTGCAGAGTCTCAAGGACACCTTACTAAATTGGAGAATGCTTGCCCTCTCCATACGGGTCTTGGAAAGAGAATGAGGAAACTAGTGGAAGTCGCACACATCGTTTCAGGAGAGGTCACCAACCTCAGAGAAGGGCTTGCCAACTTGTCATTGGTCGCAGCCAGGCTGGTCCTCGGCAAAAGCGTGGACCAATCAGTGCGCAACATTGTAAGACATCCGACAAGATGATCCACAATAAGGGTATATATTACGATGTTCTGTATTAGTCTGTTACTCTGAAGAAGACGTAAAGTCAAAACGTTAGGTTACATTAGTGTTCCTGGTTCAACCTGAGTTTCCTTACCACCTTTTCCACACAGTCAAATGTATATTACGTGTGTTGTTTGCTCCTCCCTCATTTTTTGTCTCCTCCAATCGTTGATTGCTAGAGATGCCGCTGGGAAAGGCCATGTGACGAATCCTCCTCGATTGTTATTGAAATTATTTTTACTAATTTCTGCAGCTTCTATAACTGTTCTCGTTTTCTTGTTGTGTCCTTGGTGTAGTATTTCCATGTTCTTTTTTTTTTTTTTTTTTTTAGTTTGGTAGGTGTCCTGTTTTGTCTATGTGTGTTACAAGTGAGTTGCTGGTTCTGTATGATCTGACGTCGTTTTTGTGTTGTGTCCGTTTTGAGATCTCTTGTCCGCTCCATACTATGACTGATCACATCCAGTACAGGGATTTTGTACACACTGCTATTTTTATTTTGAAAAATGTTGTTTTTTGTTATTATATTTCCTATTCTTTGTCCTGTGTTTGTAATCATTTTAACGTTTTATTCTATATATTTTCTTAATTTTATAACTGCTGTAGAATTTAGGATTACTAATATATTGTTCTTATTATTTTCTTTTCTTTCTTTGTTATTTGTTGCTCTTTCTATCGTTTCTTGTGCTTTCGTTTTTGACTGTATGATTAATCTCTTAGGATATTTTAATTTTTTGAATATTAAG
>NC_134783.1:29481436-29496436 GCF_046742065.1 Oratosquilla oratoria | reverse complement strand
GAAGTACAGACACTCAAGCCCGTTTCATGATATATGGGAACAATACAAACGGGTCTTTCTTTGTTTAGAATTTGATATATTTCTATATACAGAAGTTTGTTTATAGTGAAAACAATATTTTGGCAATTGGAGTGTTTATGTAATATGGAAAATATGTATTTGCATACAGATGTATCTGAGTCAGATTTGAGTATCTTCAGTGGAATGTGTATTCGGTACACATCATTCTCTGAGCACTGTAGCTGTTATTGAACTATGTTTTAGTTACGAAACATCGCATACTATGTTGAAAACATAAGTGAATACTATTCAACGAGTCAATACTGTAGCTGTGTAGGTATTATTTTCAATTCCATTGGAACGATTAGTTTATAGCTGTATAAGGAATGTAGCTTTTGAGAGATGACATACAGTGACGATAATGCTTTAATGTTTACATTTTTGTTTAAAGTTAAGTTTGATTCGCAAAGTAGTTCACTGTCATGTTGCGAGTGCGGTAACTGTCAGTTCTTTTTTTGTGATTATTGTTGCACAAGACGTTTATTGGATGTTTTACCTATGCTTTCTTTGTTTGAGTTGATTTGTTTGTATATATATTGACCCGTAAGAATTCTGAAAAAAAAAATTGTTGAGGTGAAGAGCTATTCAGTAAAAATATTTAACGTTTGTTTTTACGACGAAAAGTATTCAGCTCAGATCAATTCATTCTATTGTAAAATTTTTAATGAATGCTCTAGGTCTACTTTTATGCCAGTGGTACTTTTTGTGCACATAGTTGTAATACTAGAACAGTAAGCTATGTACATGATACTTTGTTACATCATTAGTTAACATATGATTTAAGTCTAGCACTCTAAGAAAAATGTAACATAATGTCTAGATAAATATTTGATATTTGGTATGTGGATAGATGTCAATGTGCTTGTTAAGTCCCAGGATGAGAGAATTCTTTATTTTATCAATGCCAAGATCGATTTGTATGTTTTTCATGTCTGCCGCCAAGCGATTTTATTCACCTGAGTAAAAACCATAAAAATAATGTCTAAAGACTACCTCTGTTAACCTTCACAGTACTTAAACCCTGCCGTCAGATGATTTATTTCACCTAATAAAAAATCCGAAGTAGTGAAATAATTAATTCGTACGTTGCACATTTTATGTTTAAAGTAATTACTTACATTATGACCAAACATATTTATTGGATTATAGGGGGTGAAAAGGCATGGGGGTGTTTCTGGATGTAATATGTAATGCGAGATCTCGTATATAACTTATAATGAGTTGCTCAAAAGAGTTATCGGCATACCTTTGACCTATAGCGTGGTTGGCGTAGTACGCGTGGGTATGTCTTTAACATATAACATGTTCTGGAGAAGGACTACGCGGAAGTGACTGTAATTCATAATACTTAAGGGGTGAGGCTTGGTGATACGATCTATGAGGGTACTTACTACACGCCAGCAGAACTTCTCTTATGTGTGGGCGGCGTTTGTGTGTGTAAGGACAACTTCTGTGCGTGAGCCACTGTTGTCTGTGAGTTCCTTTTGTTACTGAATTTTCTATAGCATGCAAGAGCTTCATGCTCAATTTGGTAAGGGGCAGTTTGCATGTTAATTTGTGGGCGGTTTTGGTGCGTGGACAAACTGACTGAAAGGGGTAAAGCTATAAAGGTACTTTTCTTTCATTATGAAATGTATACTTGCATCTGCAATCATCCACACATACATGTGTACATGTAATAGAAGTTTGTAAAAAGTACAGACTCGCGGACACACACACACACACACACACACACACACACACACACACACACACACACACACACACACACACACACACACACACACACACACACACACACACACACACACACACACACAGAAAGAGAGAGAGAGAGAGAGAGAGAGAGAGAGAGAGAGAGAGATAAAAGATAAAGGTGAACATGTCGGTTGTGATTTCAATGCAACATTAAATACTAATCCAGTTTTCTTTTCTTTTTTTTCAGATATCTCAGAAAGAACCCAGGAAAACGATTGTAAGTTAATTTATTGTTGATAATTTGTATTTCATAAATTGTATTTCATAATAAGTTAAATGTGTACTATAGTGCAATATGTGTGTTGGGGCGCACGTACTGTCAGATGACGCCAAGCTCAGAAACGTTACATAATTTGGTGCAAAAGCATGTTCTGCTTTCCCATTGGTTGGACGTGTTTAAACCAACTACTTTGGGTACAGACTGAGCGATGTCGTCTCCTCGGTAACGGTTGAAGGCTGTACAGATATTTGAAAAAATAAAATATCTTGCTCTCTTTCTTCAACTTGTTATTCTTAGCATATTTTCAAAGAAGCGTGTACGCAAGTAAAGTAGTATCAAAACCCAAAGTAATATACAAAATATAATGGGATGGAAGGAGGAATAGGGATGATTTGGATGGGAGGCAGGCGAGGAGGTAGCATCATAAAAGAGGCCCATTTGACGCGACCAGAAAGCGTTAAAGTAGCTCTATGACGTCATGTCGTTCCTGTCGCTTTGCTATCGTTCCTCCTCTTCAGTCTGAGTTCATTCTTAGAAGAGTAGGCGGGAGTAAAAAGGAACTTGGGTCGACATTGATACCTTAGGACAATGTGTGCGTGTGTGTGTGTGTGTGTGTGTGTGTGTGTGTGTGTGTGTGTGTGTGTGTGTGTGTGTGTGTGTGTATGTGTGTGCGTATTCATATATCTTTAGTATGGGCACACCTCTTACTTGTGGTACTTGTGCGTTTCTTGTTAGGAGATAAGTGTCTAACAGCCTCACTATAGGATCACGTGTAGCATTTTTATAATATTTTCAAAATTAATGTTAATATTATTGCTATTATTATTGTTATTGTTATTATTATTATCATTGTTATTATTACTGTTATTATAATTATTATTATTGTTATCATTATTATTTTTCTTTTATTTTTATCGTTACTTTTTTCTTTTCTTTTTACTTAAGAGACAGGGGACCTCATGTATTGTATGTTGAACTTTACTTTTCTGACGATGTTATTTGTGTCTTTTTGTTTAAATTCATCTAATTGGACGTTGTGTTGTGTTGGCTTGCTTACGAGTTGCTACGTCGTATTCACTACCATCCGTTGCATTGCAGTGCATTGGACGCTTTATCGTCCAGAGAGTGATTGATCTTGTCTATTGTAGGTATTACAGTAAACTGACTAATAGTAGTTGCAAATTTGGCGTCATCATTGGCAGGAAAGGGGAATTTCAGTTGTCACTTGACGCCACACGCCGTCACTTACAAATTTGCTTGAATTATGTACTTATCTAAAAGACTTAAGTCACCTTTGGGGTGATGCTGACGGGAGGGAAGGTACTAAGATCTTTTTCATTGTTATGATGATGGTCATAACGGTGATGATCGCATTTGATACCGGTGGCAGAGATGAAGATTGTGATGATGGTTGAGGTAGTAGATACTAGAATATAAGTATGATATAGATTGTGGTTCTTCTTTGGTGATAAATAGAAGGTGACTCTTTCAATAACTTGCATACAGATGCATATATACGTAGACGCACATTTGCACGCAAACGCGTTTGTCTACACACGTATACATAAATCTATATCCTTGCCTAGAAGTGTGTGTGTGTGTGTGTGTGTGTGTGTGTGTGTGTGTGTGTGTGTGTGTGTGTGTGTATAACTCCCCCATGGTCTTGGATCACGTGTTGGACTCGTGATTGATAGCTATTTCCCTCCCGTAAGAGAGCTCAGAGCTCATATATAACCGATCTACTGGTAAAACTGTGACCTTACACGTACACACACCCATCTCCCACCCACGAGAGTTGGAGTAACGACTCGCAGCGCAGCGATACTGAAATTATTTCAGCCCTGGGTGGGATTCGAACCCGGACCGCCGTAGGGGCAGCCAAGAGCTGTACTACTGTGTGTGTGTGTGTGTGTGTGTGTGTGTGTGTGTGTGTGTGTGTGTGTGTGTGTGTGTGTGTGTGTGTGTGTGTGTACGCTTGTGTGTATGTATGCGCGCGTGCGCGTGCTTATGTATAGATAATATAAATCATCCCCTGTTAAGTAGTCTTGATGATGGTCGGTATTCGGTTCGGGGCCCACTTACGACACCGCCCGCCCTAGGCACGTACTGGGTATTCTTGTGAAATAGTGATGTGGCGAGGATAATGGTCTTCCCAACCCTACTTCTCTACGGGTACGCATTCCACAACAAATCTACTCCTAAGAGGGAAGAATGTGACCATCATATATATATATATATATATATATATACATATATATATATATAATATATATATATATATATATATAATATTATCATTACGTGTATACATCTTCCCTAATAGAGCTACTCTGCAGTATAGGACATTCTTCTAATATTTGTCTGTGAATACATCAGCCATAGATGTTGTAGTAAAGAAAAGTCAGAACAAGTATTACCATATAGAACTATACATTAATGTACAGATGTGTGTGAATATATATGATTATGTATACGTATATATGTATTTCATTGAATGAAATGGTAAGCTTGTTGTGACAAAGCTTTTTGTCAATCTTCTCCCTCTTTCGTAAGGCAACTTTCCCTTCCATAGGCAGGAGTCTGAGTAATTCGCTGTATGCCATTAGATAGAAATATAGGCATAGTCGAAAGCCAAAACGCGTTTTCACACCTGGTGCTTCTTCAGTGGCAATTGAAGTAGTGGAGATTCCGTGAAGATCAGCAATTTTTATACACGTTAATGTGGGTTAGATGAAAAGAAGGAGAATGGTGATTGGCTGGATTGCTGCTGCGGGTTAGGTACGGTCTGTTCTCTCATTGGCTGAGAGGTGCGTGACGTCATCAGTTTGCGCCCCAGCACCTTAGTGGGCGGACCTCTTAACGCTGGGTAAAGCTTGCAGGTTATGGGCTTGTATATTGAGATTCGGGGAAAGATCTTTTATGGAAAGAGCCTCCAGGATAAGTAATCTTCTCGGGTATTGGTGTGTGGCTAAAATTTCCGTGCTGTTGACCAGGGTTTTCCTTCGTAAGATGATGTGTCTTTGAAGTGGTTCTTAGGGAGAACACTTACACCCCGCCGCTGTTCGTGAGATTTTTCTTCCACCACTCCCTCGCACCGGCATAGATGGGATTGAGTGTGGTAGACCTATTTATACTATCTCAGTTAGTGGCCCACGCCTCCAAGAACAGTCTGCCTCCTTTCCTTTTGTTATTGTAGAGTACCTTTGCACCTTGGCAGTCGAACTCATGTTGATGCTGTTCAGTATGGTTGTACACCGCCGAACTCTGGTCTTTTCTGTTTCTACGTTTCCACCATCATGGTTCCCGGACTCCATCTTTTTTCGTACACACACACACACACACACACACACACATATATATATATATATATATATATATATATATAATATATATGTACATATATATATATATATATATATATATATATATATATACATACATACTCACGTCATACCATTACCCCGTCTTTGATACCATCTTAATATTTGCTTATTTGTATTAAAACTCCTGCTCTTCTGCAATAATTTTGTGAGAATGAACTTACAGCTCACTATAACTACCGTAAACCATAAGTTTTGGCGATTCAAATTAAGATAATAAACGCGAGATTACATTAACATAAACTTGCCTCAGGCTATGAATGAGTTCATCCTCTGCGCAATTTGGGCGATATATGAACCAAAGTTGCGCACCTACGTCATACGGGGTACAGGGAAGTGAGAAGAAAGACGGTAGGAGGAATAGACGGTGATTGTGGAAGAGAAGGAACAGAAAATATTAATTAAAAAGGAGGAGAAGGAGGAGTTAGAAGAACTAAATTAATAGGAGGAGAGAATTCTGATGGAAAGGAAAAGGAGGAGAAAGAGGAATAGGATTAGGAGGAAGTGAAGGAGGGAATGGAAATAAAATAGGAAAAAGAAGAGGAGGACAAGGAAGAGGAATGATACATTAAGACGCAATTCATTCTTGCATGATCATTTTACCTTTTTTAATAGAAATAACACCTGTGTCAAACCTGGGACTATGAAATCGTAAGACTCGAACTAAATTCATTCCATAGCTTCGAAGTAAGGGTGGAACGCGTAGCAATATGGAGCGGGTAATTGGAGGG
This sequence comes from Oratosquilla oratoria, assembly GCF_046742065.1. Classification (NCBI taxonomy): domain Eukaryota; kingdom Metazoa; phylum Arthropoda; class Malacostraca; order Stomatopoda; family Squillidae; genus Oratosquilla; species Oratosquilla oratoria. The sequence continues at coordinate 29,490,287 of NC_134783.1, read as the reverse complement.
GTGGGTAGTGAGGCAGGTAGAGTCTGGATGTGTGTGAGGGATGGGGCGGGTCCCGCTGATATGATAGGGGCGGAGGGAGTCAAGTCGGAATGCAAGAAATAACACCTGACACATCCCATACATCTTAAGTTCGAGAACAACATAAGAACATAAGAAAGAAGGAGACTGCAAGAGATCATAAGGCCTACACTAGGCACCTCCGTATCCATCACCACCTGTCATCCCCATCCATAAAGTTGTCTAATTGTTTCTTAAAACAAGTGATAATTTCAGCGCTTACTACATGGTTACTAAGTTTATTCCATTCGTCAACCACCCTATTAGTGAACCAATTCTTTTCTATTTCCTTTTTAAATCTAAATGTGTCCAGTTTATAACCATTGCTGCGAGTCCTGCCCTGTTGTTTTAATATGATGACCTTGTTTGCATCACCCTTGTTAAAGCCTTTGATCAACTTGAACACCTCTATTAGATCACTCCGCACTCTGCGTCTTTCCAGAGAGTGTAAGTTAAGGTGCCTAAGCCTCTCTTCGTAAGGAAAATTTCTGAGTCCATGTATCATTTTGGTCAAAGGACTTTGGCAGTACTGACGCCCAAAAGTTTGTTCTTGTCTTTGAGGTTCTTCCTTGAGGTAACTGGTGAGTTGCCTCATCAGTTTGAGACACCCAAGAAGACTTCCACCGATTTGATCACTCTGCTTAAGCAGTAGGGAATATCCACAGAATAACAAAGATTATCAAGATCCCATAATTTTCCTTGACTTTTGTGGGCTTGCTTGATTATGATCAACCTCGATTACATACTGTTGATCTGGGACAATGACCTTAGTGTAGATATTGTTCCAGGTTGTTGTTTTTCCACCTCCCGAAGAATTCTCTTCATCTGTCTAATATTTTTCCAGGTTGTTCTCCACCTCCCGAAGAATTCTCTTCATCTATCTAATATTGTTCCAGGTTGTTCTCCACCTCCCGAAGAATTCTCATCATCTATCTAATATTGTTCCAGGTTCTTCTCCACCTCCCAAAGAATTCTCTTCATCTATCTAATATTGTTCCAGGTTGTTCTCCGCCTCCCGAAGAATTCTCTTCATCTAATATTGTTCCAGGTTGTTCTCCACCTCCCGAAGAAATCTCTTCATCTATATAATATTGTTCCAGGTTGTTCTAAAACAAAAAGTGAGCTTAACTTTCAATCCTCATTGTGGGATATCTGGACTTTTATGCGGAAACTATTCTGGATAAAGTCGCATAGTACTTGTTTGAATTTGGCTTTAGAATAGTCAAAGCGGTCAGTAAGTTAAGTGAAGTGGTGATCATTTAAATGTGCAGGTTTCTTTAGGTTGAATAAAAATCCTCAAACGACAGTCACAACACAACAAACGCGACTAATGCTAACACGATGCAATTCAATTCAGCTGAAAAATAGGTTACGAAAAACATGAAGCCTGGATCGATATAGACTTGTTTTTTCTTTAATCCAACCCTGAGTTGAATGAAATTGTATCTCCTTATAAGAAATAAGAATATGAAGGTATGTCGTCATAAGAAAAGGATTAAGTCCTGGTAGGTGGACAGCTGATGATGAAAATGTCTAGGTAGACGATCGATATACGCCCAAGGATGAAATTGCGTAAATTGATGCGTAAGCTGGTAGTGGATGGATTGATCTAGGTAGACATTGAGATATGTTCGTATACATTCACTCGTGTCCGTTTCAGTGTATGTATGCATATGTGCGTGCGTGTGTGTGTGTGTATGTGAGTGTTTGCGTGTGCGAATGTGTGTTTTCATGTAAGTATTCAGATGAGCGTCACAGAGTCTTACTATCTCATACTTTGCTCTTGTTAGTTCAATTTACATCGCAATCTTGTTTGAATTCTTGAAATGTTCTGGGATTAGATTATTCTTTTTATTGGCCACATGATCAACCACCCAAGATAACACCGGGAAATGAATATAATCTATTGTGGAGATGGGGCTGTAACACTTCAACTATCTTCAGAGAAGAAGAGGATGTTGGGCGTGTCAACCATTGTTCTTAGGTGTTTGTGTGTTTACAGGCACGCGTCGTCAGATAAACTGACAAGGCAAGGACGCGGCCATAGTTCCCCCTTCCTCGTTACTCCCTGGGTTCTTCAGGCGTCCCTGTTTGTTGCCGGTGTGGAGTGGCAAGACCATCACAGGGAGTGGTGGGAGGAGGAGGAGGAGGAAGGAAGGAGGAAGGAGGAAGGATGAAGGAGGAAGGGGGAGGAGGAAGAAGAAGAAGAAGAAGAAGAAGAAGAAGAAGAAGAAGAAGAAGAAGAAGAAGAAGAAGAAGAAGAAGAAGAAGAAGAAGAAGAAGAAGAAGAAGAAGAAGGAAGGAAGGAAGGAAGGAAGGAAGGAAGGAAGGAAGGAAGGAAGGAAGGAAGGAAGTAAGAAGAAGAAGAAGAAGAAGAAGAGGAAGAGGAAGAGGAAGAGGAAGAGGAAGAAGAAGAAGAAGAAGAAGAGGAAGAGGAAGAGGAGGAGGAGGAGGAGGAAGAGGAAGAGGAAGAGTGGTAGTGGCCAGGGAGGTGAAAATGGAAAAATAAAACAAACCACTTGGACTGTTCGTATGAAAATCAACTCGCCACCTGCCGCTCGGGTCCACAGGTTCTCTCCAGAAGATCTTGACTTCAGAGGTTCATGATCCGTAGCGAATTGGCTTTTGATGGATGGAGGCTCCTCTGCAAAGATCTTGTCTGGCGAAGAGTCCGGTCTTTGGGAGAATATACAAGTGGTAGGCTGACTGAATTCGGGATCTGACGACGCAAGCAATTGGGGATTCGAAAGATGGGCGTGTCTTTGGTTTTCTAAGTGTTCTTGTTTTTGTCTTTTGAGTGCCTGAAGAATGCAAACCGATTGCACGGACAGTAAAGGTAATATTTTGTTTGTTTATGCATCTGTTTGTTGATCTGCTTACGTATACGTTTGTTTGTTTACTTGTTTGTTTGTTTACTTGTTTGTTTGTCAATTATCAATTTGTTCCTCTTCCTCATATATATTATTTCTTTACTATCTCTCTCACTATCTACATGCTAATTCATATATCATTTGATTTATTTTCAGAATCTATTGATCTATTCAGTCACATATTTATCTATCTATTTATTCATTTATTTATATATGTATCCATATATTTATGAAATTATTTATCCATGCACATATGAATATATCTATTCATTTATTCAATTTTGCTTTGGAATGTTAGTTGCTATGGGATGGCGATTGGCAAGTTGGTTGCATGTATTTGGTATGGGAAGACTGTGTTACACAAGATGCTGTATACACATGCGCACGCAAGCATACATTTGATAGCATACGCACACACACACACACACACACACACACACACACACACACACACACACACACACACACACACACACACACACACATGTACACACAAACACATACACATGTACACACACATACACATGTACACACACAGACGTATGAGAGTACACAACTGCACATCATTATCAGTAATTAGAAATTATCTATGATCCGTAATTTAGAATCAGTTTAAGTGAAACTCCAATTAGAGATTAAATATATAGAAAATCCATTCATGATTCTCATTCAATTTTGAGCCAAAACATTTGCAACTTATTCACATGAATTTCATGGGAAAAGCTGACATGAGTGACCAGAGGAAAATTTAATTTATTTTTTGCTTATAGTCTTTATCAATACGTAGTGTTGTCACTGGCAATAAACAATATTTTCTATCAGTGGAAAGTGAGATGAATTTAAACTTTCACTCTTATATGTGTACGAAAAAAGACATCAACCGCAGACAGTACGTGTCTGAATCTGAACGTGCTCTACGTGTGTATCGAATATCTTCTGTCTTAAGACGTCAATATCATTGTTTCTTTAAGACCTTTCGTAGTCTATGGCTTGAAATGTAAACAGCCTCCACTCCTAGGTACTACAGTTACTATGATATTCTTTTACGACCTCGTGCATTTATTTATATCGTAAATTTATGACACAAATATTTACTCAGGCTTCGTAAAAGAGTTGTTACTGTAGTACCCAGGAATTAAACTAGCTGGACTATTTAGGACCACCGAACTTTATCCACTATATACTGGAAATACACAAATAATCTTTTTATATATTATATATAATTTTTGTATATTAACTCTTACATAGTCAAAATGATTATATGTAGACAAATCTGCATAAACTGAACAATTATAACGAAAGACATAATTGCGCAATGTTTTCTTTGGTCTAGGGTCAGTATTTTCTACTTTGTTAACTTTTTGGTGGTTTTCTTCTTCCCTGTGCCCTGTGGAATCTGAAGCGTACTGGGCTCGCATTCACTTAGTTGTAGGTTTGAATCCCGCACTCCTCTCTGAACCACAGCAGTGATTGTTACCTGCCCCAACAGTCCAAGAAGCGTATGGGGCCAAGGTGACAGCTTTAGCCGCAGCTATTCAGCGCCTCCAGGCGTATATACATTCCTCACCTTACCTTGTGTACGGCCGTAGCTTAACGTATCATGGTATGGCGTACGTCAGCCGATTAATTTTTTTTTGTGTGAGCAAGACCACTAAAAATATAATTAATTTTCTAACTTCCTCAGAAAATGTAGGATTTATTTCAAAGAAAGGCCGGAGTCACGCACCTTATTTTACATTTATAATCTTATTTTACATTTATAATCTTATTCATAATCGTAATGAAACAGAAAATGAAGATTAGTAAAGTAAAATTGATAGGGTGGGAGCCACCATTGCACTAAAATAACTAATGCCGTGTACGGGTTTCTCTTTCTACTTCTGGTATTTGCGTAGCCAAACCCATCGTCATCAATCTAAAATAGCTGACGACTTCCGCCATTATCTGTTCCTACTATCTGGCAACCCAAGACTGGAACCACGTAGACTAACTTCTCTGAACAAGTTGAACGGCTGATCAAAGCCATGTATATATGCGGTTAACTTCAAAGGAAACGCCTTTAGCATTTTCTTTTAATCCTGAGCACTTCTCCGTTCTTCATAGAGTGAAGGAATTCAAGTTGAAATTACGGTATAATTAAAATAATTGACATTTGAGTACATGCGTACTTAGATCATACTATGTTTCGAGGTAGGAACTGCTTAGGTATTGTTATTCGTAGGTAAGTCGTATGTACAGCTGCACAGAAAACTATCGTTAGTAAATCACGCTAATCATTTTGACACAAAACAACGAAACTATTTGAGACAAGTTGAAGTCTCCATCGGAAATAAGATTATCATGTCATAGTGAATCCATATGAACTCCGGAACTATTATTCGATTCATATTCATTCAGAAGGAATTCGAACAATTCGAACCCCAGAAATACCAACCCTTCGGTATCATAAGGTTATGTTCATTAGCGAATGTTTCGACACCCCTACTAACGATAGTTTTCTGTGTAGCTGTACATGCATACATACATACATACATACATACATACATACATACATACATACATACATACATACATACATACATACATACATACATACATACATATATACATATATATATGCATACATATATATATATACATGTATATATATACATATATATATGCATACATATATATATACATATATATATATATATGCATACACACACATATATATATATATATATACATACATACATATATATACACACACACACACACACGAACACACACACACACACACACACACACACACACACACACACACACACACACACACACACACACACACACACACACACACATACACACAAATAACACACACACAGTTACTAGATTGATCGGTCCCAATAAACCTTGTCTAAAAGAAACATATAGGCGTTATGAAAGCTCACTTTTTCTTCATATGCGCCGGCTCGTAATGCCGAACAGGACGTGTACTGACTGGTACGCAAATTTCAGTCACGCAGACTCAAGCTTTCACTAGTTCCTTGACCAGGATCCGCCATTGCAGGGGATTCTTGCGCTTGAACGCCGACGGTACCGTGACTTGTTATATATGTCTTCGTTTTGATTATTTATCGACAGTTTTATTCAACTGAAGGGTGGATTTGAGACTAATCGTGTTCCTTCAGTCTAGTATGGTCTTCACTAGATTTTTTTTTTAATAAATAAATGAATAGATAAATTGATAAATGAACAAATAAATGAATAAATATATAAATGAACAAATTAATAAATAAGTGAATAAATAAATAAATAAGTAAATGAGAATAGATAAATGAATAAATGAATAAATGCACTAATTAACGAGTAAATAAGTAAATGAATAAGATAAATAGATAAATAAATTAATTAATAGATAAGTAAATATATAAGTATAGAAATAAACAAATAAGTAGATAATAAATATGTCAATGAGTATATAAATAATGACAATGGAATTAGATAATAGTAATAATAATGATAAAATATTGGAATAGTTGAATAAGACAATGCACATATGTAGGTACGGATTTACATATGGTTATGTAATTTTGTTTACAGATGTAGAATATGAAATACAGTTAGAATGGATGTATTTGATTATTTTAGATGTTTATATGTCAATGTCTGTGTAGCCAAACAAAAGAGATAGTAGATGTATACAGAGTTTGTGTATTGAATGTTTAATTCGTTATTTGTATGAGAAGATCATGAAAACAGTAGATACATGTATATGAATCAAAGATAATTTATCCTTTGCATTTATAAGCATGCTAAAATATTGTAGACATGCAGAAAAGATATATAAGAAAATCGATAACATTTGTGATAAAGTGATGCCAGTGACTACTTTTGATGCAAAAATATGAATACATAAGAGAACAGAAACAGAGAGATGAGCGGCGGTAAGTGCTGTCTCTTGTGTCACTACTCTTCGTTCACGTAATACGACACTCCCTGTTCTTGACCGAATGTTTTTGCATAACGCAGCGTCACTTGACATCGTTGGGAGGGAGTGAATTTGAATAAAGAAAACACGGAGTTGTGGTGTCGTATTTGTAAGCATAAACATACGGGAACTCTCAATCATGACAAGAATTCATGTTAGAGAACAAATGTTTCATGTTTAAAGAGAAAGACAAATGTTGTCCTGCCCCTTCTTGATTTGATTATGCAAATATTATATTGTCTTCCAAAGTGTATAATTAGATTTCTTTACATGGAGCCACAGATGATAACAAATCTAAGTTATTATATATGTTATTGAATTTGCAAGAAAATCTGTGTGGATATGAGTGTGTGAGTGTGTGTGTGTGTGTGTGTGTGTGTGTGTGTGTGTGTGTGTGTGTGTGTGTGTGTGTGTGTGTGTGTGTGTGTGTGTGTGTGTGTGTGTGTGTGTGTGTGTCTGTGCGTGCAAAGGCCTAAATTTCAAGAACTAGACAAATCACTTGGATGAGGTATTTACTTCTCTGTGAGACTAGGTTTGACATTCAAAGTAAAAAAAAATATAACAATAATAATATAATAATGAATAGACCGACAAATATACAGACTAATAGACAAATATATGAAAGAACAAATATTGTTATAACAACAAGAAATAAATTGATTAAGAAATAAATGTATAAATGATTAGATAAACAGAAATAAATAAGTAAAGGAACAAATGAATGATAAGTAAGTGAATGGATAAAGACGTAACAGTCTTAATATTTCTTTCTTACTTATTTACTTACGGCCATTTCATTAAACGAAGACACCTAATTACATTTAACGAGTAGATTATTTCTACTCTTGTAATTAAAAGCCACACCCTAAATTACACACTCACCCTGTTACTTACTGTCCATATACAGTAATATAAACTTTTTTCTGTACGTTCAGATTCTATACTAATGGAGCCTTTTATTATGATTACATGAAAATAATCTTGCATGCACACAATCATCGCGTATACCTATAGTCCAAAATATATTTCTTTCAATGCTCATATCTCATATGACCTCTACTCTCCTCCTCACCCTCCTCCTCCTTCTCCTCTTCCTCCTCCTACTCCTCTTCCTTCTCCTCCTCCTTCTCCCCTCCTTCTCCTCCTCCTCCTCTCCTTCCTCGCCCCTCCTCCTACTCCTCCTCCTCCTCCTACTCATCCTCCTCCTCCTACTCATCTTTCTCCTCTTTCTCCTCTTCCACCTCCACCTCCTGTTCCTCCTCCTGCTCCTGCTCCTCCTCCTCTTGCTCCTCCTCCTCCTGCTCCTCCTCCTTCTTCTCCTCCTCCTCCTCCTCCTCCTCCTCCTCCTCCTCCTCTTCGTCCACCTCCTCAGCTAGAGCTCTCCATAGGACTTGGCGTGTAGAGGGAAGAAGAATGAATAATGTAAGATGCATAGGATGAATAATTTAAGGATTATAGAAATGAATAATGGATGCTGTTAAAAGGTTCAGAATTGACATTATGACAGGAATATCTTATACGTGCGTGCGCGCTACTTTGTCTACCTTTGGTATGTGTATACACGTGTGTGTGTGCATTTATATATATATATATATGTATGTATATATATATATATATATATATATATATATACATACATACATACATATGAGAAATTTGTTAGTGAACAGCAACATCAATTGGATAATTTTTATGACAGTCGCAAAGAGGATTCGACCCTGCTGCTTTGAAGGCAAATGGCGATGAAGTCTCTTGGCTTCAAAGCAGCAGGTTCGAATCCTCTGCGCGACGGTCATAAAAATCATCTGATACATATACATCTATATAATTATGTATATGTGTGTGTATATACAAATGAATATGGATATATGTCCATATTCAAATGTTCAAGTGTATGTAAAGAGGCGTAATAGCTCCATTGGTAGAGCTGGGACTGTGCAGAAAATCACCG